>NC_091515.1:26646384-26955290 GCF_947461875.1 Haliaeetus albicilla | reverse complement strand
TAGCCGCACCACCGGTTCCCTATCCAGTCTTGCCCTCTTCCTTAATCTTAAGGGGTGGTCATGGATAGTTTATGGTTATCTCTTTATGTTCTTAATCAAAAAAGAAACACTTCCTTATTAAATTGACAACAGTAAAACTTGATCCACGGTAGCTTGTGTAATGGAGTGGTGGTTCTACAGTGAATACACAAGAATTCTAAACTATTATTCAGATAATGTCTCCCCATCGGGGAAATTATGTACTTAAGACACTTATAACACTTAGCTCTTAGAAATAAACAGCACCGCTTACACAGTGGATAGGTGTTTGTGTCAGCTCCTTTCCAGGGACTTGGAAAGATTTGATCTCTTACCAGTCCCCCCATACACTAACACATTTCATGGGAGTAACTTCAATGAAATTTTCACAGTAACTTAGCTTATGTTTTTGGGCTCAAATTTCTTCATGTTCTTCTGATGGTTAGCTTAGTTTCTCCAGGCTCAGATGTGACTTTTCACTCCTTCACTGGACCTTTCACTTGTGACGCATGCGTCCACCCTTTTTCAGCAGCTCTTATGGCCGTTTCTGTAGTTAATAAAACAAGAAAAGATCTTTCCCAGAGAGGATATAAATTTTCCCTCTTTCCATGTTTTTATAAGAACTTTATCTCCTGGTTCCAGCTGATGAATTGCAAATTCTAAAGGTGGTGTTTGGGTCATCTCCCCAATTTCTCTTAACTCTTTTAATCTTTTTCCAATAGTAATTATATTTCTGGATATTATGATCTTCAACCACGTTATTTTCCAGAGGCATTCTTTGAAAATAAGGCATGCCATATAACATTTCATATGGCGATAATCCAGTCTCACTGTGTGGTTTACTTCTTATATTTAAAAGTGGAAATGGTCTAGGGCATCTGTGTTTTAATCATCAATTTAGCCAATTGCTGTTTGATTGTTTGATTCATTTTTCTACTTTCCTCAAGCTTTGTGGATGTCATGGGATGTGATACTCCCACTGAATACTTAATGATTGACATAATAATTTTATTATAGATGTAAAGTGTGTGTCCTGATCAGAGTTAATGTACTGGATTATCCCATATTTGGGTATCAGGTGTTCTAATAAAGTTTTTTTTTTACCACTATCTGTGTAGTAGCTCGTCTTACAGGGTAAGTTTCTACCCATTGTGTTAAATGATCTACTATTACCAATAAATATTTTATCTTACCTACTTTGGGCAATTCAGTGAAATCAACTTGTATTTTCTCAAAAGGTCTATAAGTCGTTTTTCTCCTTCCTGTGGCTGCTTGTCGATTGATTTTTAAAATGTCATGAATGTTACTAGGGTTTAGTATATCTCTGCATATTAGCATTCTATATGTCATATCCTATAAGTAACTCTTCAATAGATACTGTCTCACATTCATTATTGACAAGTTAAGCAGCCTTGTGTATATATAAATTTTCATTTGTTCTTTTTAAGTTAATAGATTTAATGAAATATTTGCAAAATATGTACAACAACAACTACCAAAGTAGTTAACATTTGAAAAAGATGCTGTTATAAATACCTGTGAGACAACATATAACAGCCATACGAATTGGTTTTCACTCTAATTGCTTACAGTCCTTTTCCAAATCAAATAAGAAGCAAGTAAATAGTTTGAAATAGTTATATATTTTTAACAACTTGAAATGAGTATTGCTTTTCAGATAGCTAGTAAAGTCTTTTAATTTTGCCCATAAACATAATTAAGTATTAACACAGGACTGTATAGTGTTTATATTCTTATTAACCTGCCAACAAGAATAGTTTATTGGCAACCTTAAATATTCAGAGGTAAAACACAGTTCCTTGGCACAGAGGCTTTACAGCAGAGCAACATATTTTTCCCTTAGAACCATTATATAGGAACACAAAGAAAATTACTATGTTAATTTTAGTGACCTGAGTCTTCAGGGTTGTTTCCTGGGCCTCTCTATCTGACAAATTATTCCTTCTGATTCGGTATTAATTCCTGATGTATAAGATTCCTCCCTTGAGTATTAATTAAACCTTTTTCTTGTCAAATTTTTCCAAAAGTGTGAACTACTCCATATGTATTTTTGTAATCTGTAAATATAGTCTCGGTTTTTTTCTCTTTAATAATTCTAGGGCCCTATATAGGGCATACAGCTCACAAGCCTGAGCTGACCATGATGGGCTTAGAGGTCCTGATTCCACAGGTTTTAGGTCTTTATTAATTCTTGTATATCCTGATTTTCTTCTTCCTTCCACTATTCGGGAGGAGCCATCTACAAACAGTGTCTCTCCCTTTTCTAATTCGGTATCTCTTAAATCCGGTCTCACCTTAGTCTGGGTCTCAGTTACCTCTAAGCAGTTATGTTGTAATTTCTTCCATGGTTCTCCAAACAAAAAATGTGCTGGACTCTGAGCAGAGGTTACCCTCAGTTCTAAATTAGGGGAGTCAATCAATATTGTTTCATATTTTAGGATCCGGCTATATGTTAGCCATTTTTCCACTTTCTGTTGTAAATATTTCTGACATTATGTGGAGTATACACTTTTAAAGGGGTATTAAAGGTAATCTTTCTAACGCCGTAGTGACCAAAGCTTGGAGACAAGTAGGTCATTTTCTACTTACTGGATCAAGTAACTTAGAACAATATTCCACGGGTTTCTTAATTCCTGCTCAGTCTTGAGCAAGGGCTATTCACAAAGAGATAAAGAAGGTTTTTTTTTTTTAGATCTGTGAGGCTTAATACAGGTGTCTGTATTAATGCCCTTTTTATTTCTTCTAATTTCTGATCATCTTCTGTAGACCATTTAAGTTGGTTATTAGTTAGCTTTTCATATAAGAATTTTACCTTTTCACTGTAGCTTTCAAGCCATGGTCTACAATATCTTAGTAATCTCAATATTTGTTGAATTTCCTTTTTAGTTTGTGGGGGTTTAACAATTTTTCTCGGGTTCCTTCTTCAGTTTCTCCCGCTATTAATAGATTGTCCACATATTGTAATAACTTTACCTCCCTGGGTAAAATGAAATTTTAAAATTTTCTCTAAAGTTTGTCTAAATAGATTTGGTGACTCTGTGAACCCTTGTGGTAGCACAGTCCATCTTAATTGTTGTTTTCATCGATAGCGATACAGCAGTCGCACAGAAAGCCCCACTCTCTTTGGTTGTTTACATAGTTGATTTCAATTATAGCCTCGCCGCGTGAGGAGAGGCGGCGGCCGCTGCCGAGGGGAAGCTGCCCCTGCCGCTGCCGCTGCTGTTGCAGCTGCTGCTGCCGCGGCTGCAACAAAGGACTTCGTCTGCTGCTGCTGCAGCGCCGGCTCCGCTGCGACCACACGGAGCTGGACCCCTCTCCTTGACTTTGAATGTTTAAGTTTAATTTTAAAATCAAATCCCTTTTTAATAAATTGTATTCCGCTTCAGGGAGCAAAAGTAAATCATTACGGACTTTAAAAGATTTCCCTTTTGCTCCTACTACTGACATGTAACTCTTCCCTTTTTCCTCAGCAGTAAATAAAATCCTTAAAATAGACTGTATTTCTTCCCAGGTATAAGTATTGGGACCTAGGAATTGATCTAGTTTTTCAGCCACTCCGAGGGGATCATCTAATAGGGTCCCCATTTCTTTCTTAAAATTTTTTTTTTTTTTACATCTGTGGTATTTAATGGGACTGCCACAAACCCAGTGCCTCCTTGATTGCCTCCGAGGGGTACCTCTCGTAAGGGATATAAGAAGGCTCCCTCGGATGTGGCAGTCTTACTTCTTGTACATGCAGCCGGAGGTTTTTCTAATTCCGGTGTTGTTGATGATGGAGGCAGGGACATCGGTGGTACTGGTGGAGGTACTACGGCCACCGAAGGGGGAGCCACCGCAAGAGGTGGATTATTAAGATATGGAGGCGGTAAGTTATCTAGTGGCTCCCATTTATCATCTTTTTCTTTTCCCTTTTTGTTTTTATCTTCTTTTTCCTCAAACTTCTCATCTCCTTTTTAATGTAAATATTGAGGTTGGAAAAGGACGTGAAGTCCTGATCTATAATTCTGCATAATCACTTTTCTCCTGACTAAAAGGTTCCTTTGAGTTAACATATATATTTAAGGCTTGGCAAACCCATTCCTCAAAAGATCCAAAAACAGGCCAAAAGACATGTGGTCGTAAAGGCTCCTTTGGCCATTCAACCACGCAATATTGAATTAATTTTAATTTACTTTTTCCTTTTCTGGGGCCCCTTTCATTCCAATTTTGAATCATTGTCCCTAGTGGACTTTCTGGTGGTATATCTGGTAATTTGCTCCCTTCTTTCTGGTCCTGGGTCCTCGACTTTGACCCATCTAGGAATTTTACTGTGGCAATTCCTACAGCCCTTGGTCACCGGTAAGAGTGTCTTGTAGGGGGTTTAGGACCTATCACCCACCCACGAATCCTATAGGAATCACTTCGGTCCTTCACCAGCCAAGTCTCTCGCGGGAGATTGGAACCGCAGTTAGAAGACCTCCACAATCGTTTCGGAACTAAGTTCCGTATCAGTCACACTCTTACACACACAGGCAACCGAATCCCACCCAACCAAACGGTATACTTCTTTAAATACTTACGACTCCGTCGTCTTCGTTCGGATCTTCGTGCGCAGAATTAGGGGTAAAATAAACTGCTGCAGCCGGCAAGGGAGCTCAAAAAAAATAAATTCTTTGCTTGCCCTTATTCCGGTTCAGGATGGTGTTAGTCCCGATTCGACTGGATCAGGAGCCACCAAATGGTGGGGGCGCCCCTCCTTAATCAAGTCAGAATGCAGGAACTAAGACCCTCCCGGACGAGCCCCCAATTGTTATAAATGAATTTAGTCCCAAACAGGATTCCAAACAAAGTTAACAATTTATTTAACGAATAAAGGCAAGCAAACAGCGCTGGGCACGCGGGGAGCTTCTGCTCTACCACAACGCGCGCCGTGAAAAACAAAACAGCTTCTTTTATAGTCTAACGTTCGTTACATATTCATACTAGGCGTGTTCTTCTCCATCTCCTGGTTGTGTGGGTGCTTAGAAACTTATCTCTGATCAGGCTCCCCACTGTTCGCGCCAGACAGCAGACATCCTGTGTAACAGCCGACTCCTTGCACAGCACCAGCTGTGATCATCAGAACCCAAACAAGTTCACAACAGACACCTCCCCCTCAACAAATGCATACAATAAATGGCCCATCAAGATCCTAAGCACTGCAGTCCCTGAGGCCAAACACACGTCTAAATGTCTTAGTTCTCCTCCAGGAACACTGTGTAGTTAACAACAAAACCGGTTTGGGGTTGGTAAAAAAAAGAACAAACTATGTACATATCATCTGTCTCCTCCCGGCCTGCGGTTATACAAGGGTCGACAAAATGGTTAAAGATTACATAGACAGTGAGGGTCACATTTTATTATGCGGCCCTAGCATTGTTTATATTGACACGAATCAGATGAACATATTTCACAATCCCCCATTTTTTTTTTTGTTGGCATTGATTCGTGTTTTCGTTTCTAATAGTGTCAATACTTATTGAATTGGTTTTAATTTTGGATCTTCTTTTGTTTTTATTATCATCAGAGAATGAGTTGTTTTTTTCCCTGATTCTGGATCAGTTAGTACTGCAGATATCTGCATTCCTTGTATAACCGAATGTATTTGTTTGGTAAAACAAGGTATTAAACATGGAATTATTAACAATCCCCCAAATACCCCCAATACAACTATTTCAGTTCTAGTAAGCCAATCACTGCCCATAAAGTTCTCCCATAATCCTCCTAGGTTGATTCTATTCCAAGTCTGAACTGGGATATGTGTAATTCTCTTCAGTTCTTTTACAAGGTCATCTACAGGTTTTTTTTCATCATTAATTTCTAAACAACAATTATCAAGATTAAACTTCCCACAAACACCCCATTTTTGTGTTAATAAATAATCCAAAGCTAAACGATTTTGATACAAAGCAGTTCTCATTTTGGTGTTTTGTTTTGTAATTAATTTAAGTGCATCTCCGATTTTATTTACAACTATTTCTATTACAGCTTGTAACCTTATTATTCTATTAAGCATATATATTGGGGTCCTGTAACCTCAGGATCCGTCTTCTGCCCACGTAGCTGGATTATAATAGGCAATGATTCTCTCAGGAGGCCATCGTTCGCCTTGATTTGTTTCACCACAAACATAACAATTAGTTACATTTAATGATTTAGTAATGTTTTCAGCAAGATTTACAAACAGATTTTTAGTTACTGTGGGAATTTCATATTTCACTCCTGTCTCTACCTCATGATAAAATGAGTTAAATAATATTTTATGCCTTCTCCAGTCTATGTTCTCACAGTTAGTATACGGGTCATCATCTATAGTATCACAGGTGTTAAAAGTTACTGACACTGGAGTATTCAAATTGGTTATAATTTTGCTTGTTCCAATTAATCTACCGTTTTCCGAATTTGTTCTGATTTCTACCCAATATTGATAGGGAAGTTCTTCTGGATCATAGTATATAGTCTTGTTTCTTTCTCTGCATAGAGCATACTGGGTTAGGTTATAAATGCAACTTCTTATTTTCTGGTCCTTACAATCATAGACAGTATGATACACCAAGGTTTGGGAGGTTACCCTTCCCTTTTTAGTAGTTACCACACATTGACTACAGTTGTTTGTCGTAGCTAGAGTCAAAGAACTTACCCCAAGTAGGACTAGAAGAGGTCCGGTAAGAGCCATAGCGGTCGGCGGTCACAGCCCAAAGGGGTTGCAGCCCTTGGCAGACCTTATTAGCCGCACCACCGGTTCCCTATCCAGTCTTGCCCTCTTCCTTAATCTTAAGGGGTGGTCATGGATAGTTTATGGTTATCTCTTTATGTTCTTAATCAAAAAAGAAACACTTCCTTATTAAATTGACAACAGTAAAACTTGATCCACGGTAGCTTGTGTAATGGAGTGGTGGTTCTACAGTGAATACACAAGAATTCTAAACTATTATTCAGATAATGTCTCCCCATCGGGGAAATTATGTACTTAAGACACTTATAACACTTAGCTCTTAGAAATAAACAGCACCGCTTACACAGTGGATAGGTGTTTGTGTCAGCTCCTTTCCAGGGACTTGGAAAGATTTGATCTCTTACCAGTCCCCCCATACACTAACACATTTCATGGGAGTAACTTCAATGAAATTTTCACAGTAACTTAGCTTATGTTTTTGGGCTCAAATTTCTTCATGTTCTTCTGATGGTTAGCTTAGTTTCTCCAGGCTCAGATGTGACTTTTCACTCCTTCACTGGACCTTTCACTTGTGACGCATGCGTCCACCCTTTTTCAGCAGCTCTTATGGCCGTTTCTGTAGTTAATAAAACAAGAAAAGATCTTTCCCAGAGAGGATATAAATTTTCCCTCTTTCCATGTTTTTATAAGAACTTTATCTCCTGGTTCCAGCTGATGAATTGCAAATTCTAAAGGTGGTGTTTGGGTCATCTCCCCAATTTCTCTTAACTCTTTTAATCTTTTTCCAATAGTAATTATATTTCTGGATATTATGATCTTCAACCACGTTATTTTCCAGAGGCATTCTTTGAAAATAAGGCATGCCATATAACATTTCATATGGCGATAATCCAGTCTCACTGTGTGGTTTACTTCTTATATTTAAAAGTGGAAATGGTCTAGGGCATCTGTGTTTTAATCATCAATTTAGCCAATTGCTGTTTGATTGTTTGATTCATTTTTCTACTTTCCTCAAGCTTTGTGGATGTCATGGGATGTGATACTCCCACTGAATACTTAATGATTGACATAATAATTTTATTATAGATGTAAAGTGTGTGTCCTGATCAGAGTTAATGTACTGGATTATCCCATATTTGGGTATCAGGTGTTCTAATAAAGTTTTTTTTTTACCACTATCTGTGTAGTAGCTCGTCTTACAGGGTAAGTTTCTACCCATTGTGTTAAATGATCTACTATTACCAATAAATATTTTATCTTACCTACTTTGGGCAATTCAGTGAAATCAACTTGTATTTTCTCAAAAGGTCTATAAGTCGTTTTTCTCCTTCCTGTGGCTGCTTGTCGATTGATTTTTAAAATGTCATGAATGTTACTAGGGTTTAGTATATCTCTGCATATTAGCATTCTATATGTCATATCCTATAAGTAACTCTTCAATAGATACTGTCTCACATTCATTATTGACAAGTTAAGCAGCCTTGTGTATATATAAATTTTCATTTGTTCTTTTTAAGTTAATAGATTTAATGAAATATTTGCAAAATATGTACAACAACAACTACCAAAGTAGTTAACATTTGAAAAAGATGCTGTTATAAATACCTGTGAGACAACATATAACAGCCATACGAATTGGTTTTCACTCTAATTGCTTACAGTCCTTTTCCAAATCAAATAAGAAGCAAGTAAATAGTTTGAAATAGTTATATATTTTTAACAACTTGAAATGAGTATTGCTTTTCAGATAGCTAGTAAAGTCTTTTAATTTTGCCCATAAACATAATTAAGTATTAACACAGGACTGTATAGTGTTTATATTCTTATTAACCTGCCAACAAGAATAGTTTATTGGCAACCTTAAATATTCAGAGGTAAAACACAGTTCCTTGGCACAGAGGCTTTACAGCAGAGCAACATATTTTTCCCTTAGAACCATTATATAGGAACACAAAGAAAATTACTATGTTAATTTTAGTGACCTGAGTCTTCAGGGTTGTTTCCTGGGCCTCTCTATCTGACAAATTATTCCTTCTGATTCGGTATTAATTCCTGATGTATAAGATTCCTCCCTTGAGTATTAATTAAACCTTTTTCTTGTCAAATTTTTCCAAAAGTGTGAACTACTCCATATGTATTTTTGTAATCTGTAAATATAGTCTCGGTTTTTTTCTCTTTAATAATTCTAGGGCCCTATATAGGGCATACAGCTCACAAGCCTGAGCTGACCATGATGGGCTTAGAGGTCCTGATTCCACAGGTTTTAGGTCTTTATTAATTCTTGTATATCCTGATTTTCTTCTTCCTTCCACTATTCGGGAGGAGCCATCTACAAACAGTGTCTCTCCCTTTTCTAATTCGGTATCTCTTAAATCCGGTCTCACCTTAGTCTGGGTCTCAGTTACCTCTAAGCAGTTATGTTGTAATTTCTTCCATGGTTCTCCAAACAAAAAATGTGCTGGACTCTGAGCAGAGGTTACCCTCAGTTCTAAATTAGGGGAGTCAATCAATATTGTTTCATATTTTAGGATCCGGCTATATGTTAGCCATTTTTCCACTTTCTGTTGTAAATATTTCTGACATTATGTGGAGTATACACTTTTAAAGGGGTATTAAAGGTAATCTTTCTAACGCCGTAGTGACCAAAGCTTGGAGACAAGTAGGTCATTTTCTACTTACTGGATCAAGTAACTTAGAACAATATTCCACGGGTTTCTTAATTCCTGCTCAGTCTTGAGCAAGGGCTATTCACAAAGAGATAAAGAAGGTTTTTTTTTTTTAGATCTGTGAGGCTTAATACAGGTGTCTGTATTAATGCCCTTTTTATTTCTTCTAATTTCTGATCATCTTCTGTAGACCATTTAAGTTGGTTATTAGTTAGCTTTTCATATAAGAATTTTACCTTTTCACTGTAGCTTTCAAGCCATGGTCTACAATATCTTAGTAATCTCAATATTTGTTGAATTTCCTTTTTAGTTTGTGGGGGTTTAACAATTTTTCTCGGGTTCCTTCTTCAGTTTCTCCCGCTATTAATAGATTGTCCACATATTGTAATAACTTTACCTCCCTGGGTAAAATGAAATTTTAAAATTTTCTCTAAAGTTTGTCTAAATAGATTTGGTGACTCTGTGAACCCTTGTGGTAGCACAGTCCATCTTAATTGTTGTTTTCATCGATAGCGATACAGCAGTCGCACAGAAAGCCCCACTCTCTTTGGTTGTTTACATAGTTGATTTCAATTATAGCCTCGCCGCGTGAGGAGAGGCGGCGGCCGCTGCCGAGGGGAAGCTGCCCCTGCCGCTGCCGCTGCTGTTGCAGCTGCTGCTGCCGCGGCTGCAACAAAGGACTTCGTCTGCTGCTGCTGCAGCGCCGGCTCCGCTGCGACCACACGGAGCTGGACCCCTCTCCTTGACTTTGAATGTTTAAGTTTAATTTTAAAATCAAATCCCTTTTTAATAAATTGTATTCCGCTTCAGGGAGCAAAAGTAAATCATTACGGACTTTAAAAGATTTCCCTTTTGCTCCTACTACTGACATGTAACTCTTCCCTTTTTCCTCAGCAGTAAATAAAATCCTTAAAATAGACTGTATTTCTTCCCAGGTATAAGTATTGGGACCTAGGAATTGATCTAGTTTTTCAGCCACTCCGAGGGGATCATCTAATAGGGTCCCCATTTCTTTCTTAAAATTTTTTTTTTTTTTACATCTGTGGTATTTAATGGGACTGCCACAAACCCAGTGCCTCCTTGATTGCCTCCGAGGGGTACCTCTCGTAAGGGATATAAGAAGGCTCCCTCGGATGTGGCAGTCTTACTTCTTGTACATGCAGCCGGAGGTTTTTCTAATTCCGGTGTTGTTGATGATGGAGGCAGGGACATCGGTGGTACTGGTGGAGGTACTACGGCCACCGAAGGGGGAGCCACCGCAAGAGGTGGATTATTAAGATATGGAGGCGGTAAGTTATCTAGTGGCTCCCATTTATCATCTTTTTCTTTTCCCTTTTTGTTTTTATCTTCTTTTTCCTCAAACTTCTCATCTCCTTTTTAATGTAAATATTGAGGTTGGAAAAGGACGTGAAGTCCTGATCTATAATTCTGCATAATCACTTTTCTCCTGACTAAAAGGTTCCTTTGAGTTAACATATATATTTAAGGCTTGGCAAACCCATTCCTCAAAAGATCCAAAAACAGGCCAAAAGACATGTGGTCGTAAAGGCTCCTTTGGCCATTCAACCACGCAATATTGAATTAATTTTAATTTACTTTTTCCTTTTCTGGGGCCCCTTTCATTCCAATTTTGAATCATTGTCCCTAGTGGACTTTCTGGTGGTATATCTGGTAATTTGCTCCCTTCTTTCTGGTCCTGGGTCCTCGACTTTGACCCATCTAGGAATTTTACTGTGGCAATTCCTACAGCCCTTGGTCACCGGTAAGAGTGTCTTGTAGGGGGTTTAGGACCTATCACCCACCCACGAATCCTATAGGAATCACTTCGGTCCTTCACCAGCCAAGTCTCTCGCGGGAGATTGGAACCGCAGTTAGAAGACCTCCACAATCGTTTCGGAACTAAGTTCCGTATCAGTCACACTCTTACACACACAGGCAACCGAATCCCACCCAACCAAACGGTATACTTCTTTAAATACTTACGACTCCGTCGTCTTCGTTCGGATCTTCGTGCGCAGAATTAGGGGTAAAATAAACTGCTGCAGCCGGCAAGGGAGCTCAAAAAAAATAAATTCTTTGCTTGCCCTTATTCCGGTTCAGGATGGTGTTAGTCCCGATTCGACTGGATCAGGAGCCACCAAATGGTGGGGGCGCCCCTCCTTAATCAAGTCAGAATGCAGGAACTAAGACCCTCCCGGACGAGCCCCCAATTGTTATAAATGAATTTAGTCCCAAACAGGATTCCAAACAAAGTTAACAATTTATTTAACGAATAAAGGCAAGCAAACAGCGCTGGGCACGCGGGGAGCTTCTGCTCTACCACAACGCGCGCCGTGAAAAACAAAACAGCTTCTTTTATAGTCTAACGTTCGTTACATATTCATACTAGGCGTGTTCTTCTCCATCTCCTGGTTGTGTGGGTGCTTAGAAACTTATCTCTGATCAGGCTCCCCACTGTTCGCGCCAGACAGCAGACATCCTGTGTAACAGCCGACTCCTTGCACAGCACCAGCTGTGATCATCAGAACCCAAACAAGTTCACAACAGACACCTCCCCCTCAACAAATGCATACAATAAATGGCCCATCAAGATCCTAAGCACTGCAGTCCCTGAGGCCAAACACACGTCTAAATGTCTTAGTTCTCCTCCAGGAACACTGTGTAGTTAACAACAAAACCGGTTTGGGGTTGGTAAAAAAAAGAACAAACTATGTACATATCATCTGTCTCCTCCCGGCCTGCGGTTATACAAGGGTCGACAAAATGGTTAAAGATTACATAGACAGTGAGGGTCACATTTTATTATGCGGCCCTAGCATTGTTTATATTGACACGAATCAGATGAACATATTTCACAGGGATGGAAAACCTACCTCAGTCTTGGATGCACGGGTATGGGAGTTGCGAGAAAAAGCAACCAGAAAAGAGGATTCTTCTTGGAAAACTGCTGCTCCAGTTTCCCGTGAGCAGTCCCCCAGACGCAGTAGATGGGCTGATCTCATTTCTGATCCTCTTGAAGGGACTTCTGATTCACGTGTGCAAAAAGTGAGTAATGGATATTCTAACCAGGATTAGAGGGGCCCTGCCTCCAGCCAGGTGGAGGAGAGGGACAACCGAGTCTACTGGACAGTGTGGATTCGATGGCCTGGCACATCAGACCCACAGGAATATAAGGCTCTAGTAGACACTGGTGCACAATGCACCCTAATGCCATCAAGTTCTAAAGGGGCAGAACCCATCTGTATCTCTGGTGTGACAGGGGGATCCCAAGAGCTAACCGTATTGGAAGCCGAAATGAGTCTAACTGGGAATGAGTGGCATAAACACCCCATTGTGACTGGCCCAGAGGCCCCGTGCATCCTTGGTATAGATTATCTCAGGAGGGGGTATTTCAAGGACCCAAAAGGGTACCGTTGGGCCTTTGGTATAGCTGCCTTGGAGATGGAGGAGATTGAAGAGCTGTCTACCCTGCCTGGTCTCTCCCAAGACCCTTCGATTGTGGGGTTGCTGAAGGTTGAAGAACAACAGGTGCCAATTGCTACCACGACGGTGCACCGGCGGCAATATCGCACCAACCGAGACTCCCTGATCCCCATCCATAAGCTGATTTGCCAATTGGAGAGCCAAGGAGTGATCAGCAAGACTCACTCACCCTTTAATAGTCCCATATGGCCCGTGCAGAAATCTAATGGGGAATGGAGACTAACAGTAGATTATCGTGGGCTGAATGAAGTCACGCCACCGCTGAGCGCTGCTGTGCCAGATATGTTAGAGCTTCAGTATGAACTGGAATCAAAGGCAGCTAAGTGGTATGCCACAATTGACATTGCTAATGCGTTTTTCTCAATCCCTCTGGCAGCGGAGTGCAGGCCACAGTTTGCTTTCACTTGGAGGGGCGTCCAGTACACCTGGAATCGACTGCCCCAGGGGTGGAAACACAGCCCCACCATTTGCCATGGACTGATCCAGACTGCACTGGAAAAAGGTGAAGCTCCAGAACACCTGCAGTACATTGATGACATCATCGTATGGGGCAACACAGCAGAAGAAGTTTTTGGGAAAGGGAAGAAAATAATCCAAATCCTTTTGAAGGCTGGTTTTGCCATAAAAGAAAGCAAGGTCAAGGGACCTGCACAGAAGATCCAGTTCTTAGGAGTAAAATGGCAAGACGGGCGTTGTCAGATCCCTATGGATGTGATTAACAAAATAGCTGCTATGTCTCCACCGACTAATAAAAAGGAAACACAGGCTTTCTTAGGTGTTGTGGGCTTTTGGAAAATGCATATTCCAAATTACAGTCAAATTTTAAGTCCTCTCTATCAAGTGACCCGGAAGAAGAATGATTTTAAATGGGGGCCTGAGCAACGACAAGCCTTTGAACAAATTAAGCGGGAGACTGTTCATGCAGTAGCTCTTGGGCCAGTCTGGACAGGACAAGATGTTAAAAATGTGCTCTATACTGCAGCTGGGGAGAATGGCCCTACCTGGAGCCTCTGGCAGAAAGCACCTGGAGAGACCCGAGGCCGTCCCCTGGGGTTTTGGAGTCGAGGATATCGAGGATCTGAGGCTCACTATACCCCAACTGAAAAAGAGATATTGGCAGCATATGAAGGAGTTCGAGCCACCTCAGAAGTGGTTGGTACTGAGACACAGCTTCTCTTAGCACCCCGACTGCCAGTGCTGGGCTGGATGTTCAAAGGGAGGGGCTTCTCTACAGATCATGCAACTGATGCCACGTGGAGTAAGTGGATTGCACTGACCACACAATGGGCTCGCATAGAAAACCCCAGTCGCCCAGAAATTTTAGAAGTGATCATGGACTGGCCAGAAGGCAAAGATTTTGGAATATCGCCAGAGGAAGAGGTGACACGGGTTGAAGAGGCCCCGCTGTATAATAAACTGCCAGAAAATGAGAGGCAATATGCCCTGTTCACTGATGGGTCCTGTCGCATTGTGGGAAAACATCGGAGGTAGAAGGCTGCTGTATGGAGTCCTATAGGACAAGTCGCAGAAATTGCTGAAGGAGAAGGTGAATCGAGTCAGTTTGCAGAGGTGAAAGCCATCCAGCTAGCGTTAGACATTGCTGAAAGAGAGAAGTGGCCAGTGCTCTATCTCTATACTGACTCCTGGATGGTGGCAAATGCCCTGTGGGGGTGGCTACAGCAATGGAAGAAGGGCAACTGGCAGTGCAGAGGTAAACCCATCTGGGCTGCCGCACTGTGGCAAGATATCGCTGTTCGGATAGAGAAGCTAGTGGTAAAAGTATGTCACGTAGATGCTCGTGTACCCAAGAGTCGGGCCACTGAAGAACATCAAAACAATCAGCAGGCAGATCAGGCCGCCAAGATTGAAGTGGCTCAGGTGGACCTGGACTGGCAACGTAGGGGTGAGCTATTTATGGCTTGGTGGGCCCATGATACCTCAGGCCATCAGGGGAGAGATGCAACATATAGATGGGCTTGTGATCGAGGGGTGGACTTGACCATGGACACTATCGCACAGGTCATC
Organism: Haliaeetus albicilla; assembly: GCF_947461875.1. Taxonomy (NCBI): domain Eukaryota; kingdom Metazoa; phylum Chordata; class Aves; order Accipitriformes; family Accipitridae; genus Haliaeetus; species Haliaeetus albicilla. Next base: position 26,940,383 of record NC_091515.1, on the reverse strand, counting down.
CATGAATGTGAAACATGTGCTGCAATTAAGCAAGCCAAGCGGCAAAAACCCCTGTCACATGGAGGGCGATGGCTGAAATATAAACAGTGGGAGGCCTGGCAGATTGACTATATCACACTCCCACGAACACGCCAAGGCAAGTGCCATGTGCTTACAATGGTGGAAGCAACCACTGGATGGCTGGAAACATACCCTATGTCCCATGCCGCTGCCCAGAACACTATCCTGGGCCTTGAAGAGAAAATTTTATGGCAACACGGCACCCCAGAAAGAATTGAGTCGGACAACGGGACTCACTTCCGAAACAACCTCCTAGACACCTGGGCCAAAGAACATGGCATTGAGTGGGTATATCACATTCCTTATCACGCACCGGCCTCCGGAAAAAATCAAATGATAGAATGGACTGCTGAAAACTACATTGAGAGCGATGGGGGGTGGGACTTTCAAACATTGGGATACACATTTAACAAAAGCCACCTGGTTAGTTAATACTAGAGGATCCGCCAATCAGGCTGGCCCCGCCCAACCAAGACTTCCACATACTGTAGAAGGGGATAAAGTCCCTGTAGAGCGCATGAGGAGTATGTTAGGAAAGACAGTCTGGGTTAGTCCTCCCTCAAGCAGAGGCAAACCCATTCAAGGGGTTTTTTTTTGCTCAGGGACCTGGGTACACCTGGTGGGTGATGCAGAAGGATGGGGAAGTTCGATGTGTACCTCAGGGAGATTTGATTTTGGGAGAGAATAGCCAGTGAATTGGGCTGTATGATACTTAACTGCTAAATAACCTGCCAATGCATGTCATTGTATCTATAGTGTCTATATGCCATATCAAGGGTATTACTGTAAGAATTACCCAAATGACTGCAGGATGGACTTTGAAACTGAGCCAAGTACAACAGCGATAGAACTTGAACTGGCACCCAGCAATTTCCTCAAGATCAACATCTTCGACCTGCAGACCAAGGGCGTGGGTTGCACCAAATGTACTAGCCACAAGTTCCAGAGGCAGCATACAACAACCCAACATCTCACACCATCTCTCTTATCCTGAAGAACTGTTACAACAGATGGAGCCCCAGAGGCATGGATTAAATAAAATTGATGGACACATTAGAGGGATAGCCTATCGACTAAGGGAATACTATTTGTGTGTGGTGAGAGGGTGTCCATATACTTATATATAAGACAAGGAAAGTGGTAGTGCTTGATTGGAAAAATGTAAGATCTGGGCATGATGTAGATGGTATAGAATAAGGGGTGGATAATGTCCTGGGTTCAGCTGGGATAGAGTTAATTTTTACAGGAACCTGGGAGGTGGGGGGCATAGCTGGGGCTGCTGACCTGAACTAGCCAAGGAGCTATTCCATACCATGTGACATCATGCTCAGTATATATATGGGGAGCAGGCCGGGGGGTGGGCTCTACTTTCGGTGGGGGAAGTGGCGGAGCGTCGGGTCCCGGGTGGTGAGCAGTTGCACTGTGCATCACTCTTTTTGTATACTCTTTCATTAGTACCGTTGTTGTTGTTGTAATTTCTTTGTGTTGTCCCAGTAAACTGCCTTTATCTCAACCCTCGAGGTTCCAGGTTTTTTTTCTTTTCTCTCCTTTGTCTCCTCCCTATCCCACTGGAGGGGGGCAGGAGGACTGAGCAAGCGGCTGCGTGGTCCTTTGTTACCGGCTGGGCTGAAACCAGGACACATGCTCAGCAATAAAAGCTAAGAGAAAGGAGGAGGGGAGGGGGGGCATTCATTATGAAGGTGTTTGTCTTCCAAAGCAACTGCTATGCGTACTGAGATCCTACTACCCTGGAAGTGGCTAGACATTGATATAGAGAATGAACTGCTAATTGCTTAATGATTGTCTCTCTGAAACTTTACATACCAAAGACTAGTGTTTGTCAAAGATTAAGCCTGTCAGAGACTGGTACTTGGGAGTGATGAGTAAGAAGGAACCATGAGCAATCACAAAACTTAATTAAATGTTTGATGAATTTACGATCTTGTTGAGAAGGCACAAGTAGAGGCCTTGTTTGAATAGATAGGGCCAGAAAAGATAAGAACTCCTGCCTTTGTTCTCGTCTTTGTAGATAATTTAGCTTAAACTAACCATATGGTTCTACACCACTAATGAAAACTTAATAAGAACACTAACAAGCACTGATGTATCAAAACATGTAAAGGACCATACTGCGCAGAATCGCCTGAGGAGGGTCAAATAGCGGACAAGTGAGGAAGACTATGGAAGACCACCAGAGGACTCCCGAAGACCAGCAGGGACCTTCAATGCACCTGCGTAAAGGACATTTGCATATGCTAATAGTTTCCCGGAAAACGAATGAATATGTATAACATTTCTTGGAAATCTAGTGAATATGTATGTAGAACATGTACTTAACCTGCACAATTAGACCCGACGGCGTGCACGATAGGTGGAGCGATCCCCCGTGCATCCAGCGCTGCCAATAAAGAATACCTACTTAATAGTTAATCAAACTATTGAGTTAATTTCTTTGAATCACATTGCCTGCTAATGGGAAGTAGAGAATAAATTATTTTGTTTTCCTTTGCTTTAAATGCATGGGCTTTGCTTTTTTCTTTATTAAACTGCCTTTATCTTGTCCCATGAGATTTTTTCATCTTATTTTCTTCCCCCCCCCCATCCTGCTGAGGAGGGGGAGTGATAGAGCAGCTTGGTGGACACCTGGCAGCCAGCCAAGGTCAACCCACCACAGTCACTTTTTTTTACCCCATTCTTCCTTTGCTTGTTCACATGCACAAAGTTTTGTTTGTGTCCTACAGGGGAAAAAGAGTGATCTTAGCTACAGCTGGCATTAACCTGCAGTGATGATGCATCAGTTCTTTCATTAGCATCAGCTGTAGTAATTCCATTTCTCACACAGTTACCCCAGAAGTGGACATGTCTGACATGATCTCAGTAGCCTAGATTGCTACATAGTTTCTGTAATAGCCAAAGCTTCCTCAGGACACACATTCTTTTGGATAGCATTGCTGTACTCCCATTGAGAGGTGACCAAAGCGTGCAAGGGGGCTTCCATCCTGAGTGGGAGTGACTTATGTGGGGATAGGTGACAAGGTTATGGCCCACAGCCATTCATCTGGGCCTGCTACAGAGATGGCTAAGCTGTCTATGAAACAGCTTTGGAAACATTGCACTTAATATTAATTTTAAATTAAGCACAAAACCATTTTTTTTTGGTCTTAAATATGGATCTGCAAATGGCAGCAGGTCAGGAACTGCTGCAGAAGATCAGCCACTGCTGTGGTGGCCATGAGCCATCCCCATTATGAGTTGCCCCCGTTGCTGTTCAGAGCCAAAGTGAGGACCAGAGTGGGATGGAGCACCGTAGAAAACTGGCCAGTCAGAAGGGTTATGGGCAATGCTGTGTGAAGGTGTTGGAGCATTTGTAACCTATAGACAGAACAGATCAGTAATATCCAACTCAAAGGCTGCAAACTGCTCACGAGTCCCTCACTCAAAACAGAATTGAGCTACATTGGTTGTGTTAATCTTAGTTTGACTGTTTTAGCGGAGAATCACACCTCCCATAGGGAGACATATTTCAAATTTCTTGAAAAGCTACAGCTTGCATTTATTCCAGAACCAAGATATGATCTTCCAATAAATTTTAAATCATGAATAGGTTCAATAAATTTAATGCTCTGTCATGTGAATCTTTGTTTAAAATGGCTTTAAGATGGTTTTAGCTTGCTTTATTTATAAAAGTTTCCACTGTATAACACAATAAAAGATTTTATTAAAAAAATGGTGATGCAAAATGACTAAATATCATTACGTCGGTTTCATTGACTTATCTTTATTAAATGACACTTAGTTTTTGTACATAGTAGATTTTCTCTACTTTCATACTCTTTTGTAGCATATTCTGTGTTCCAACAAAAATTTGAGAAACAGCCCTAGAAATAAATTAAACTATGGTCAAATGTAACTTACTAAAGCAAACACATATTTCTGTTTTGGGATAAGCCACATGTTGAATTGCAACACTACCCTGAAAGTTACTGCTGTTCAGTGACAGTTATAGTTATGAATTTCTTTCTCAGATCATCAGCAGGATGCTATCAATTCTCAGGGAAAGTGCTGAAGTCAAAATTCAAAATCACTTTCCATTTTAATTTTAAATTAAAAGTGTCTCCATCATGCAGAACTGTACACCAAATAAGTCTCCACAATTTCACATATAAAATTATTTCCTTCCCAGTTCTGTTTCTCTTTTGTTTGTGCCTACCATAATTTGTCCTATATCTGAATTAAGGCATGGCCACATTCGATGCAAATAATTCATATGTCTCCTGTGAGGTCCCTCACATGCCTTTTGATGCAATGCAAATACTAAACAAGGGTACTATAATGGCTTCAAATGGATGGAATAGGCATTTTTGTTTCAGTAATTCTTAACCAATACAAAAGGTCTCACTGCATGCTGTATTTTAACAACATGCTAATCTGAAATGTCTGCTGTTTGCAGTCACTAAAGGGCAGACTGATATTCCTGCCTGAGTGCCACTATTAAAATGAATTGAGCATTGCAGTGCCTATGCCTCACTCCAAAGGTCTTGCTGTATGAAAGGCAACTAATACCATATGAGGGAAAGATCTACAGGGCACTGACTGTGCTCCATTAGCCATAAGAACCTCACCAGACACTTTTAGTAATGCTGCAGTTTTGCACTTCCATGGCACCTTTTACCTGAAAATCCTTAAGTGATTTAAGAAGGAAGCCTCTTACATTAGGTTTACAGTGTTCCTGATAAGGTGAAATCATGTACAGGCCCTTTTGTTTTTTTTATATCCTCACTGTGCCATTAAAGAGGTATCAGTGAACAAGGAAAATGGGAGTATATTCAGCCATAAAAATCTTCACAGCTCCTTTCAAAATATATCTAAAAATGTGATATTATGGTTTATGCATGTAGCTGATATTTCATGACCCTGTCATTAACACTTATGACTAGTGTGTCTTCAAGCTACCATAACCACTCACATGGTGCATAAAAAGAAGTGCAAACCCTTCAATGTAAATTAATCCTTTATCATAGAATCATAGAATTGTTTAGGTTGGAAAAGACCTTTAGGATCACCAAGTCCAACCATCAACCATGCCCACTAAACCATGTCCTGAAGTGCCTTGTCTACGTGTTTTTTTAATACCTTCAGGGATGGTGACTCAACCACTTCCTTGGACAGCCTGTTCCAATGGCTGACAGCCCTTTCAGTAAAGAAATTTTTCCTAATATCTAATCTAAACCTCCCCTGGCGCAACTTGAGGCCATTTCCTCTCATCCTATCACTAGTTACTTGATAGAAGAGACCAGTACCCACCTCGCTACAACCCCCTTTCAGGTAGTTGTAGAGAGCGATAAGGTCTCCCCTCAGCCTCCTTTTCTCCACACTAAACAGCCCCAGTTCCCTCAGCCACTCCTCACAAGACTTATGCTCCAGGCCCCTCACCAGCTTTGTGGCCCTTCTCTGGACACGCTCCAACACCTCAATGTCTTTCCTGTAGTGAGGGGCCCAAAAGTGAACACAGTAGTCAAGCTGCGGCCTCACCAGTGCCGAGTACAGGGGGACGATCACTTCCCTGCTCCTGCTGGCCACACTATTTCTGGTACAGGCTAGGATGCTGTTGGCCTTCTTGGCCACCTGGGCACACTGCTGGCTCATATTCAGCTGGCTGTCAACCAGCATCCCCAGGTCTTTCTCTGCTGGGCAGCTTTCCAGCCACTCTTCCCCAAGCCTGTAGTGCTGCATGGGGTTGCTGTGACCCAAGTGCAGGACCCGGCACTTGGCCTTGTTGAACCTCATACAATTGGCCTCAGCCCATCGATCCAGCCTGTCCAGATCCCTCTGTACAGACTTCTTACCCTCGAGCAGATCAACCCTCCCTCCCAACTTGGTGTCATCTGCAAACTTGCTGAGGGTGCACTTGATCCCCTCATCCAGATCACTGATAAAGATATTAAACAGAACTGGCCCTTATACTGAGCCCTGGGGAATGCCACTTGTGACCCGCCACCCGATTTCACCCCATTCACCACAACCCTCTGGGCTCGTCCATCCAGCCATCCAGTTTTTTACCCAGTGAAGAATACACCTGTCTGAGCCATGAGCTACTAGCTTCTCAAGGAGTATGCCATGAGAGACAGCGTCAAAGGCCTTACAAAAGTCCAGGTAGACAACATCCACAGCCTTCCCCTCATCCACTAGTTGGGTCACCTGGTCATAGAAGGAGATCAGGTTGGTCAAGCAGGACCTGCCTTTCATGAACCCATGCTGGCTGGGCCTGATCCCCTGGTTGTCCTACACATGCCTTGTGAGCACACTCAAGATGAACTGTTCCATAATCTTCCCCAGTACCAAGGTCAGGCTGACAGGCCTGTAGTTCCCTGGATCCTCCCTCTGACCCTTCTTGGAAATGGGAGTCACATTGGCAAGCCTCCAGTCCTCTGGGACCTCCCCTGTTGACCAGGATTGCTGATAGATGATGGAGAGTGGCTTGGCAAGCTCCTCCGCCAGCTCCCTCAGTACTCTCAGATGGATCCCATCTGGTCCCATAGACTTGTGAGTGTCCAGGCGGCGTAGCAGGTCATTAACTGCTTCCTCCTGGGTTATGGGGGGTATATTCTGCTCTCTGTCCCTGTCTTCCAGCTCAGGGGGCAGAGTACCCTGAGGATAACTGCTCTCCCTATTAAAGACTGAGGCAAAGGTGGCATTAAGTACCTCAGCCTGTTCCTCATCTCTGGTGGCATTGTACCCCTCTGCATCCAATAAAGGATAGATATGCTCCTTGGCTCTCTTTTTATTTTTAACATATTTGTAAAAACAAACAGTGTCCTGAACAGGCCAAAGTTTGCCCTCCGGAAGTCCATAGTGGTGGTTTTGCTGACCCCCTTCCTTACCTCACCAAGAATCGAGAATTCTATCATTTCATGGTCGCTAAACCTGAGATGGCCTCCGACCACCACATCTCCCACCAGTCCTTCTCTGTTTGTAAACAGTAGGTTTAATGAGGCTCCTCCCCTGGTAGGCTCACCTACCAGCTGTGTCAGGAAGTTATCTTCCACACACTCCAGGAACCTCCTAGACTGCTTACTCTCTGCTGTGTTGTATTTCCAGCAGACGCCCGGAAAGTTGAAGTCCCCCATGACAACAAGCGCACAATTGTGAGACTACTGCCAGCTGCTTGTAAAATGTTTCATCTGTCTCTTCAACCTGCTTGGGTGGTCTATAACAGACTCCCAGCACAATATCTGCCTTATTGGCTTTCCCTCTCATCCTTACCCATAAGCACTCAACTTTATCATCAGAATCGTCGAGCTCTGTACAATCAAAACACTCCCTATACATAGAGAGCCACCCCACCACCTCTTGCTTTATATCTACTAAACCTCTTAATTAACTTGACACTGTAATTTCACCAAGACTTTTTTTATACTGTTGAGGTAACTTGATGAAATGGCCACAAAAAATAAAAAGAATTTCATTCATTTTGGATGCACTAATGTATTGGCTTTGTGTGGCAAGATTTTGGTAGCAGGGGGGGTTACAGGGGTGGCTTCTGTAAGAAGCTGCTGGAAGCTTCCCCTGTGTTCGAGAGAGAGCCTATACCAGCCGACTCTAAGACGGACCCGCCGCCGGCCAAGGCCCAGCCAATCAGCAATAGTGGTAACACCTCTGTGATAACATTTTTAAGAAGGAAAAAAATTTGGGACAGACGGAAACGGCAGCTGGAGAGAGGAGTGAGAACATGTAAGAGAAACAACCCTGCAGACACCAAGGTCAGTGAAGAAGGAGGGGGAGGAGATGCTCCAGGCGCCAGAGGGGAGATTCCCCTGCAGCCCGTGGTGAAGACCATGGTGAGGCAGGCTGTCCCCCTGCAGTCCATGGAGGTCCACAGTGGAGCAGATATCCACCTGCAGCCCGTGGAGGACCCCACGCCAGAGCAGGTGGGTTCCCGAAGGAGGCTGTGACCCTGTGGGAACCCCGTGCTGGAGCAGGCTCCTGGCAGGACCTGCGGATCTGTGGAGAGAGGAGCCCACGGAGCAGGTTTTCTGGCAGGACTTGTGACCCCGTGGGGGACCCACGCTGGAGCAGTCTGCTCCTGAAGGACTGCACACCGTGGAAAGGACCCATGCTGGAGTAGTTCGTGAAGAACTGCAGCCCATGGGAAGGACCCACATTGGAGAAGTTCGTGGAGGACTGTCTCCCGTGGGAGGGACCCCATGCTGGAGCAGGGGAAGAGTGTGAGGAGTCCTCCCCCTGAGGAGGATGAAGCGGCAGAAAATAACATGTGATGAACTGACCGTAAACCCCATCCCCATCCCCCTGTGCCACTGGGTGGGCTTGGTAGAGAAATCCAGGAGTGAAGTTGTTCCCGGGAAGAGGGGAGGGGTGGAGGGAAGGTGTTCTGAGATTTGGTTTTATTTCTCATTATCCTACTCTGGTTGATTGGTAATAAAATGAGTTAATTTTCCCCAAGCTGAGTCTGTTTTGCCTGTGACAGTAATTGGTGAGTTGACGTGCGGAAAACAGACTCCACAATCAGTGAGATTGTAAAGTAGGTATGTTCATTCAGCGCTGGGCAGCACGGGGGGTAGTCCCACCAAAATCGTGCGCGCCTGATTTGGCAGTTCACTTTAAATTTATACAGTCAAGTGTTACATATACATAGAGTTTCGCAATACACCTATACATAGGCATTACCTATCCCCGCTTCATATTAAAATTAGCTCCAGGAAGTCATTTCCATAGTCTCCTCTCAACTGCGCTTGCACAGTGCCTCCTTATGGTGGTCGTCTGGTGGTCATGAAGATGAAGGCTGTATGTCTTCTTCACAGTGAACTCTTAACTTTCTGTCCCTGCGCAGACTCAGTTGCTCCTTGGCATTTATCCAAATTACAAGGCCAGTCTTGGCTGGTTCTTGGGGTCGACTTCTGCTTCTTATAAGGGACTATCTCCTGCCCCAGCCAGCCTCAACAATGGAAACGTTAACCATCACTTCTCATCCCCTTGGGCCATGTCTACCTCTATTGAAACTTCTTTGACTTCATTATAAGCTAGATAATTATTAAACAATTCCTATCTACATTCATATATCTACTATATCTACTAAGGTTCCTTTGGCTCCCCGTCTCAGAGTGATCTCTCCTGTCCTTATCTCGACCCACAAGCTCTTTGTTATATTTTCTCTCCCCTGTCCAGCTGCGGATGGGGAGTGATAGAACAGCTTTGGTGGGCACCTGGTGTCCAGCCAGGGTTAACCCGCCACAACTAAAAATGGAAACATTTCCTTTTCTTGTAACATGTATAGAAGGAGAGGAACCTGAGTGGCAGAAAAGCAGAGTTGCTTGAGCTGTTTTATCAGCTAACATGGTGGCAACTTTTGGGGACAGATCTGAACATAACCTTATGGATGGGGGGTGTCAGAGACTGAAAGAGTTAATGTCTCAAACATTGTGGTGGGGCAAGTTCTGCCTAACGACAAATTCTGCATAACAATGAACTCTGCATAGCAAGGAACCCCATGTGAAAAGAAGCCAATCAGCACAGTGAGACAAGGGGAGTCAAAAGAATCTCAGTAGACATAATAAAGGGGGGTGAAAGATGATGTTTAGTGCTTACATTGTTGAAATTAGCTGAGGTAGAGACAGTCCTTGATAAGAAGAGCTGGTCCCAAGAACCAGCCAATGAGGCAGAGACAGTCCTTGATAAGAAGCAGGAGCAGGCCCCAAGAGCCAGCTAAGACTGGTCTTGCGGCTTGGGTGAATACCAAGAAATCACTGAGCCTGTGCAAGAAAAGAGGTTACTAGCGGTGATGAAGAGGAGTCATCTATCTTCATCTCTGCGACCACCAGACGACCACCATAAAGAGGCCCTGCGCAGGCGCAGTTGGGAGGGGACTATGGAAATGACCTCTCGGAGCTAATTTTAATATGAAGCGGGGATGGGTCATGCATATGTATAGGCGAATTGTGAATATGTAATACCTGACTGTATAAACTTGAAGCGAACTGCCGAGGCGGGCGCGCACAACTTTGGTGGGACTACCCCCCGTGCCGCCCAGCGCTGAATGAACATACCTACTTTACAATCTCACTGATTGTGGAGTCTGTTTTCCGCACGTCAACAGGACATCAGCAAAAGGACAGACTGGAGGGCATGATGGAGGGTGCCCAGCTCAGTCTTCATATATGCTGTTCTGATATGCTGAGCAGGGCAGCTCACCATGTATGGCCAAAGATCAAACAATGGTCATGTCTGCAGGGAAGGGGAAGTTTTTCTCCAAACGACCCCCAAACCCACCAACCTGTGAAATATGTTCATCTGATTCGTGTCAATATAAACAATGCTAGGGCCGCATAATAAAATGTGACCCTCACTGTCTATGTAATCTTTAACCATTTTGCTGTGCAAGGTGTCGGCTGTTACACAGGATGTCTGCTGTCTGGCGCGAACAGTGGGGAGCCTGATCAGAGATAAGTTTCTAAGCACCCACACAACCAGGAGATGGAGAAGAACACGCCTAGTATGAATATGTAACGAACGTTAGACTATAAAAGAAGCTGTTTTGTTTTTCACGGCGCGCGTTGTGGTAGAGCAGAAGCTCCCCGCGTGCCCAGCGCTGTTTGCTTGCCTTTATTCGTTAAATAAATTGTTAACTTTGTTTGGAATCCTGTTTGGGACTAAATTCATTTATAACAAACCCATTTCCCGAAGGTTCGCATGACACCTAATTAGCCTAATGAGTTCGAGTGCCTGCCCCAAGGAGGGGCAAGGAGATTCTAAAAGGACACAAACTGAAGCCCCATGTGCGGTGCGCCCACCAGAACTGGACCCCCTAGGCTGACTGGACCCCTAGGCTGACTGAACCAATGCTGGACCCAGGACCGGTGAAATCTTTTCTCCTCGTTTTTCTCTCTCTGTCTCTCTCTCCCTCTCTCTCCTTTTCATAATCCCTACACCTCATCCCTTTAAGACATAAAACTGTTGACCAAGTCTGGGACCAGGAGTGGATCCAGCCACCCCTAGGCTCCTCTCTGAGAAGGAGTCTAGAAAGGAAGGGGAGGTCGACTCTGAACCTTGTGACTCAACGGGAGGGCTCTCCTTATTTTCTTCCCTGAATTGATGTATATGGTTACCACGGGTTACATGGTTTACTGAGGTAGTTTCATGCCTATTCCTGTTGAGAGAAACCCCGCCACCTACTGTTACCACCTTCCAAGTTCAGTTTGCTTCTGCCCTGAATAAAATGTTTAACAGATCGTTCAGTGTCGTTTCACCTTAATTTAGCCTGAGGGAATTCTGAATTCACCACAAGCCCTCCCTGGTCTGTCCAGCCTGGCTCGTGACAGGGGGCTGTGCTACCTCAAGGGAAGATTGCTGACAGGAGAACCAGGTATGCAGAAACTTTGAATCCAATTTATAAAATTCTTACTCTGGCGCTTTTATGTAAAGTGCAAACCCCAATGAATGAAGCAGATTTTGACAGGTGATTTTTTACCACCACATTATACATGGACTGGAAAGACAGTCACAGATTAGACAGGTATTTGCGACTACTGGGCATGAGTAATCCTTGGTCCACAGTATCATTTAGATGCAACAAGACTGTGAAGAACCCTAGGTTTTATTTTTCTGTTAAAGTAGGTGAGCAGGAAGAATGTCTCCAACAGGATCACCAGTTGGGTAATAAGAAGCTGGGGAGTGCTGCACTGGGAATAGCTGTGTGTTATAGCTGCTCTGCAAAGGCATTGAGTATGTTGTGCAATAAGAGCTGAAGCTTTTACAAGCAGGGATGAAATCAATAAATGATGAAGAAGCAGCAAATATTTCATGTGTATCCTAGTGTTATCAATTAATATGTATAATATGATTGAAATAACCAGGGAGCTGCTGAAGTCCTGTGTACAGCCCCCATCAGTTAATATTTAAAATAGGGAAACAATAACTGGACATGATTTAGGGTTCAGGAACTAACTACTAGACAATGGGGCTTTATGTTGATGTCAGAAAAGGTAATGGATTGTAGTCTGATCAACAAACTTTGAAGAACTGCTTGGAACTGCCAGGATTAGGGAAGAAGTAGGTAAAAGGTAATTCCTACAGGGGGAGATCACGACCACCGACTCATTGACCACCTACTCAAATGATACCACCTACTCAAAAGAAGACAATGAAGGAAGAAGACAGAGTCTGTGCACTAATTTACATGAGGGACGAAGAAGACCGAACCAATCATTAAGGAAAATAACAATGAATATGTATTAGTTAAGTGTATAAATGTGAGAATTTTTGAGACAAGGGTGTGCTGTCTTGAGACAGGCACCCATTCATGCACATCAATGAAATTAATTTGAAAATACCTCAACTCTGTGTGTTATTGGCTTGCACACCGGGTAAACGAACCCCGTTTGTGAGACAACAGTTTTTTAGCAACCCAGATGGGACCATGCTGACAGCCTTGCCCGGATCGTCTTGCCACACCTGATGGGGAGAAAAGAACTGAGCAGACTCCAGCGCGCACTGACCTGTTGATCGGGGACTGCATCAGCTCCTCTCCTGCAGTTGGGCAGTAAGCAACATAATGGTGCAACGCTGTTTAAAAGACGTATTATTTTAGAAAAATTGGGGAGAGGAAGACTACTGAAAAACAGTGAACATTTGGAGACTGCATAAGACGTATCAAGGACGATACGCAGCAGAAGACGAAGGGAGACGTCCCTTGTAAATTGTTTTCAGTACCAAAATGGGCGCTACTGCTTCTCAGGAAGTACCCTCCTGCTCTCCTTTAGGATGCATCCTAAAGAACTGGAATAAATTTGGTGGGGATCCCCTGACAAAAGATAAATTAAAACATTATTGTAATCAGTGGTGGCCACAATACCGATTAGAGGATGGTGAGAAGTGGCCAGAAAATGGATTTTTGAAATATAATACAATATTATAATTAATGTTATTTTGTCGTAAGACTGAAAAATGGGATGAGGTACCTTATGTTGATTTATTTTTTACTTTGAGAAATGATTGGGATGTTTAAAAAAATGTGGCTTAGTAGATTTTAAACATCAAATTGCTATATATGCATTGGAAAAAAAAAGGAAAAAGGAACTAAATCTTGTTGTACTGGATGTGGGGATGGAAAAACTGAGACTGGAGAAAATGAAGAGGATGTACAATTACTAGTATCCCCCCCTCTAAGAATTCAGAGGCAAATAGTTCGAGTGATGAAGGAAATGATAATATGAGTCTAGTCTCAGGAAGAACAAAACAACAGAAACCTATAGTGCAGGCTCCCCTTAGACAAGCAGTGGGACCAGAAGGAACACCAGTATATGTACATGTACCATTTACATCCTCTGATTTATTAATTTGGAAACAGGTGATTGGATCATATCGAAGCAATCCTGAAAGGATGCATAGTACTATCAAAACTGTGATGATGACTCATAACCTTAATTGGAGAGGTATACAGGCCCTTTTATAATATTTGTTCACTACTGAAGAAAGAAGAACAGTTTTAGAAAAAGCTGGGGAGGGAGTGACCCAACAGCATGGGGGGGGGGGTACCTAATATGGACATTTACCTCCCAAAAGAAGATCCTCATTGGGATCCTAATATGGGAGAAGGAATGGAAAGGCTAAAAGAGTACCAAAAAATTATTTTATATGGAATTCAACACGGTGTACAGAAACCTAAAAAATTATCCAAATTATATGAAGTAAGACAAGGGGATAGAGACACCCTTTCTGCTTTCTATGAGAGATTGTGCGAAGTGGCATGAAAATTGACTGATTTATATCCAGAAGATCCCAGCAATTTGAAGTTATTTAATATGTTGTTTATTGGTCAAGCTGCAATCTATATTAGAAAAAAATCGCAAAAAGTAGAAGGGGAAGATGGAATGAAAATTTCACAGTTGTTATCCATTACATATAAGGTATATAATAATCGAGATGAGGAGGCTGAGAAGGAAAAACAAGGACGGGCCAAAATTCAGGCATCCCTAGTAGCTGCCCTAAATGATGGGAGAAATAGAGAGCAAGGAAGGGGACATGGAAGAAGTGGATTTCAAGGAAGGGGAAGAGGACAGGGAAGTTATGATAGAGAAAATTACAATGTCCCTTTAGGAGCAAATCAATGTGCATATTGCAGACAGGAGGAACATTGGAAAAAGGAATGCCCTAATCTCTTTAATGATCAGGGAAAGAGGAAAAAGGAGGCTATTGAAGTAATGACAGAAATCGGGTTACACTCAAGGGGACTGGAGGAATCTATTAAAATCTCCCCAGCCAATCCTCTGGTTCCAGTTGAGCTGGGGAACGAGATAATAGACTTTTTTAGGTAATAGTGGAGCCACACATTCTGTAGTAACTAGTTGTAAGGGACCCTTAAGTAAAACTAAAATAAATGTTGTTGGTGCGACAGGGAAAAAGACCTTAAGACCGTTTTTAAAACCTATGGAGTGTTCAATTGGTGATACTAAATTAACTCATGAATTTCTCTATATGCCAGAATGCCCCTTACCACTGCTTGGACAGGAAATGCTTTGTAAGTTGAATGCACAACTAACCTTTTCTGAAGACTGTGTTCAGTTGCATATACCTCCAGAGACGGCTTGGAAAGCCCAGATATGTTTAATAACTGAAGAAAATCCTGATGAAGAAATGGATATTCCAGAAGAAGCACTAAACACAGTTACACCTTTGGTATGGGCATCGACGATACCTGGACGAGCGAAGAATGTGATTCCAGTAAAGACTGAACCTAAACCAGGAGCCCAGCCAGTAAGAAAAAGACAATATCCTATTAAGCCAGAAGCCTGAAAGGGTTTAGAACCTATGATAAGCTCCTTTTTAGAATATGGACTGTTAAGAGAATGCCAATCAGAATATAATACTCTGATTTTACCTGTAAAGAAACCTCATTCTTCAGAGTATAGACTGTTACAGGATTTACGAGAAATTAATGTGAGGACAGTAGATGTTCTCCCTGTGGTTCCAAATCCATACACTCTCCTTGCTTCAATCACTGACAGTAACACTTATTTTACATGTTAATCATGGTCATCAGTAAGGCTGCATTTATGGAAAGTATCTTTCTAATACAGCTTTTGAAAAAATGAGGATGCTCTGAAAAAACGATGAGAGTAATTTTTTCCCCTCAGGTGTGGTTGCACTGAAACTATAACAAATTCAGACAGTATCTGTATGCAGTTCATGATATTCTACCTAAAACATGAGTGTACTGGTTTTGGCTGAGATAGTTTTGGATTTGTGATGAAAATAGTGTTGGTAACACAAGGATAGTTTGGTTATTGCTGAATAGTGCTTGCACAGCATCAAGGCCTTTTCTGCTTCTCATACTGCCCCACCAGTGAGTAGGCTGGGGGTGGACAATAAGTTGGGAGGGGACACAGCTGGGACAGCTGACCCCAACTGACTAAAGGGATATTCCATACCATATGACATCATGCTCAACAATAAAAGCTGCGAGGAAGAAGGAGGAAGGGGGGACGTTCAGAGTGATGGTGTTTGTCTTCCCAAGTAACCGTTATGCATGATGGAGCCCTGTTTTCCTGGAGATGGCGAAACACTTGCCTGCTGATGGGTAGTGAATGAATTCCTTATTTTGCTTTGCTTGTGCATGCGGCTTTTGCTTTACCTATTAAACTGTCTTTATCTCAACCCACAATTTTTTGTACTTTTACCCTTCTGATTCTCTCCCCCATCCTACCCATGGGGGATTGAGCAAGTGGCTGTGTGGGGCTGAGCTGCCTACTGGGGTTAAATGACAACAGCTTTCTCAAGCTTATTCAGTAATAGTATACCCAGCTCATGACTAAACTTATTATCTTGCCTTTGCCAACCATTTGGCTTTCTCCAGTATCTTATTTTGCTTGAATGGCTACGAACATTCTTCAGTTTTGGCCTTTTAATCTTTCCTTTTATATGTGGTTTTAACAATAGTTGGCTATACCTCAGGAAATGTTTGCAGTCTAAGGAACAAAAGAAAGAAACTAAGTGGGATTAGACCTTTTATGATTTGAACAATCCACTGAATGAATAATGGTCATGTCAGTCTTTGCTTTCTTTAAAATCATGTGCAGATCCTATGTATAGAAATGATTGTTATTCTTCTTGTCCCATTATCTGAGACCAAGTCATAGCATAAATGCTCTGTAGCTTCGCTTGCCTGAGGCAAAACTAAGATGTACACTTACTATCTTTGACACAAATCTTGCTCTGCTCTCCCCAGGGGTATTTATCCCCACTCCTATGCTGTCTTCACCAGTTTTTTCTTATCCTTCTCGTTATGTTTTTCATACCAGTGAGACAGAACTTCCTGTACACTGTGAGACATATGACAAAAAGGACTTGCAATCTAATATTTCCCTTTTGAATCCCCCCAGTTGTGCTACTCTTTTTACGGCAAAGACATAGTGTTTCAAGTACCCTTGATTCTGACTGGCTGTCTTTGCTTGGACCTTGCTTCTGAATCATAAAATCTGTGATATGCTGCCGTTCCATCTATCTGGTCTTTTGATCTTGTTGGCATACATCTGTGTGGCAGTACACTCCACCCAGGAGGAACCAAAACTTCTCCAGGCAGGAAGAAGAGAAAAAAACCCTAAACCCTAGAGGTCACAGGTTGAAAGTTGAACAGACCTGTTGCGGAGGATCCACAGGGGACATCACACACAGACCAATGTGATCAAGTGAAGTTCATTTACTACAACGTTTGACACAGTTATATATCTTATGCGCTTGTGCACGCGCCTTATACAATACTCTAATTGGTACAATACCCCATTTCACGCAAGACTATCTTATCCTCTATTGGCTGTGCAAGCTTCTTCACGAGGTGTCCAGCAGTTACTTATCTCATTCTTCGGCATCCAGGAGTTGTTTGTCAGGCTCTTCTTATCTTCCTTTTTCCCAGCGTACAAGGACACAGCGTCCTTGTCCGCTCCAGCACTTTGTAAACTTATGCTTCGTTCCCACCTAATGGCTGGATTGCTCACATGCCCTCGCCCAGCCAAGAAATCCTCAACACAGACCAATTGAGACGTGCCAGGTACACTGAGGTGACCTTCTTGGCCAATAGGGATTAAATGACCACAGATCAGATTCAACAAGGGTATAAACGGGGTCCCGCTGGAGGACATGTTGGAATCAGTCCTCCTCGGAGCAGCGGGTCTGCAGTCGGGGCACCACCCGAGGTAACTCCTCGAGGGAGAGAGCCCTCAGCTTTTAGGTGAGTGATATGCACATTTTGAGTCATCACTTTTAAATCTTAAGGATTCTTAAGTCAGCTGTGTAGTACTAATTCCCCTTACATCTTTGAGCCTGTAGTTCACTACTGTTACTGGAGTTCTAACTAACTTTTTACTGAAGAATAAATCTGAGTTTTAACACCTGTTGGATTTGATTGTGCATGCCTCCGTAACATTTTAAATTGGCGTAGTTGGTAGGATGGTGTTAATAGAGGAATTATGATGGAAGCACGGCTGTAGCCCTTCTCCCCCAGGTATGGAACAGGTGAAGGAGAAGTGGTCCGACCCAGCAGCGATCGTGGAGAGGATAGAACAATGCTGTGGAAGTAGTCGAGACGGCAAAGGCAAAGGCAGTTTGCGTGCCCTCCTAGCGCCTGCTTGATTCAAGCACAAAACCAGAAGAGTGATTCTGCTCAAAAGCAAGGGGAAATAGATTGTCTGAAGGTGGAATTGAGACGAGGAAAGGAGCGGACGTGTTCATTGGAATGAAAGATTGAAATTATGCTGGCACAAGCAAAAAAGCCCCCCAGTGTCACTCAAATCCAAAAGTTAGTCACAGATACGGACCCTGAGGATTGGGATGGGGACATTTGGGGAGACTCTGATGGAAACAGCTCTGAAGAGGTAGAGGAATTTCAAGAAAAGGACGTGCGACCCCGTATTAAAACAGAAAGGCACATGGGTCCGCATGGTGGGAGCCCCCAAACCACTATTTGCACAACCCCTTGGTCAGGACCCGAACTCAGCGAGTTACAAGCTAAGTTTTTGCACAAGCTGGGCGAAACTGAAACTGAGTATTTGTGGAGAGTTTCTTTAACGGGGGGGGGGATATCAGATACTGTTGAGTGATGATGAAGCGAGAGGTTATTGGGGACCGGGAGTGTTTCTGGGTGATGGACCAGTGGGTGATCAGTCGATAACATCCCGAGTAGCCTACTGGGCTGGGGGTGTGGACCCCAAGAAGAGAGGAGAATCTGTTACTATCCGGGTAAAGGGACTGTTGGAGTTAACGGAGGGAGTGCAAAAAGCCGCCTGTGTTCAGGCTATGTATGATGGAGGGCAGCAAGGGATAGCGATGACTGCACCGGTGGACCCCTGCCACCTCAGACCCCTTATTAGAGGTCTGCCGGACGCTTTAAACATACACGTCCATTACCTCAGAGAAGGAATCCAGGGGGCCATTGATCGCAACCAGCAGAACCCCCAGGGGCCGCCCACGCATGTGATGACTTGAGCGGAAGTACTGCACAGCATAGTAGTTCACAGGCGAGATATGGGATGGGCGGAGCCGAGCGGTGGCACAGAGGGCAGCAGGAAGGTCCGCCCAGGCGGTTGTAAACCCCGCCCCGAGCGGTCTCGAAGTCGCGGTCGGTCGGGTCGGAACTATGATCCCAGAAGGGACACACTCTGACGGAAGGCACCAGCACTGGGGGCAGCCCGAGCCGTGCTGCACGGGCAGTCTGCTGGCGGCATCCGGGACTGGGATTGCTGGAGGGGAAAGCTAGAGACCAAAGGGAAGCGCCAGCAACCCCGCCCCCTTGGGAAGAGAAATGGAGCCCTTTCGCGGCACTGCGAGAGGAACTGGATGGGCTAAAAAAATAGAAGCTGCGGTTTGGGGTTCAGGCTGCCCAATCCGCATGGTGAATACCTGCCAATGGTCTGCTGATAAAGAGCCTTATATACACATTCCCCCACTATTGCCCACAATGCTCTAGCCAAGCTCCTTAATGCTGTGGAAGTACCATCAGGTGTTCACATATATCAATATATATATATGATATCCTAATTGGTGGGGATAACAAGGAACAGGTAGGGCAATACCTCCATTGGCATTGTTCCTATGACCTTAGCAAAACCCAGAGGCTTGTATGCCTGGGAAGCCTTAGATGGGAGTATCAGTGCCCGGTGGATAATCCTGGACTTCTAACCCTGTGACCCGGTTTTAAGACTGAGGCCTAGTTTGTGCTTTCTTTTAGGGCAATGAAGAAACGAGCCATTCCAGTGCTGCTACTGGCAGTGATGACGGTGGCAGGTGTGGATGGTGAAGATCTCAATGATAATGTCGTGGCAAAAATGATGGACATCAGTATATCGCGAGTCCTTGACCTCGCATGAGAGCAATGTAACAATTATAGTTGGAGGTTCAGATTGGATGGGGGAGGAGGTTATACTCATGTTGTTTATAGTTGGTCACCAGGTGCAGTAAATGCTAGTTCAGTATGAAACACCAGATGTGACTATATCCTCCAACTAACCCATGGGATCATGGGGTGGAGTTGGAATGGTACTACACTATGCCCTGAAATTCAAAGGGGGCGACTGCGTATGGTACCCAAGGGAACACCAATAGAGCACTCGAGAACTGAGTTTACAGCTATCAACCTTAGCCAATGTTACATCTGACAATTTGGGGACTCTTAAACTATCAGTTATAACATATCGGTAAAATGACTATCAAAAATTGGGCCATATTGGATTAGATGCTAATGAAAGAGAAGGGTGTATGTGAAGTTTTGAACCTGTTGATGGACAACTGCTGTGTTCACTCCAAATGTGTCAATGTAGCTTCAAGATCAAATCAACAAAAGAAAGTGGCAAGAGACCCAGAGGCAATTGCTTCTGCACCAGAGACCAACTGGCTGGGAAAGGTTTTGATATGTTCAGATTTTTTTTGATGGGGTGTGTGATAAATGAATTTAGTCTCAAACAGGATTCCAATCAAAGTTAACAATTTATTAAATGAATAAAGGCAAGCAAACAGCGCTGGGCACGCCGGGAGCCTCTGCTCTACCAAGACGCGCCCAGTGAAAAACAACCTAGCTTCTTTTATAGTCTAACATTAGTTACATATTCATACTAGGCGTGTTCTTCTAAAAGACTCTCCACCTCCTGGTTGTGTGGGTGCAGTAGTTCTCCTAGAAACTTCTTGAACTCTCCTCATTGGCTGAGGGTCTTCTATACAATGTATCTCTGACCAGGCTCCCCACTGCTCAGGCCAGACAGCAGACAACCTGTGTAACAGCCGACACCTTGCACAACACCAGCTTCGATCACCAGAACCCAAACAAGTTCACAACAGACAACTCCCCCTCAACAAATGCATACAACAAATTGCCCGTACACTGCCATTTCAATACAGCCTCTATTTATGCACACCTTCTATTTATACATACTAAAGATCACCCTGTTCATAACCTCGCTTAATACTATGATAAATACCTCAGTTCTCCCCTAGGATCTCTTGTTTAATACTGTGCAGTTAACAACAAAACCGGTTTTGGGCTGGCAAAAAACCCCTATATACATATCATCTGTCTCCTCCCGGCCTGCGGTTATACGAGGACCAACAAAATGGTTAAAGATTTGTCATGGTTTCAGCCCAGCTGGTAACAAAGGACCACGCAGCCACTCGCTCACTCCTCCCGCCCCCCTCCAGTGGGATAGGGAGGAGACAAAGGAGAGAAAAGAAAAAAAACCTGGAACCTCGAGGGTTGAGATAAAGGCAGTTTACTGGGACAACACAAAGAAATTACAACAACAACAACGGTACTAATGAAAGAGTATACAAAAAGAGTGATGCACAGTGCAACTGCTCACCACCCGGGACCCGACGCTCCGCCACTTCCCCCACCGAAAGTAGAGCCCACCCCCCGGCCTGCTCCCCATATATATACTGAGCATGATGTCACATGGTATGGAATAGCTCCTTGGCTAGTTCAGGTCAGCAGCCCCAGCTATGCCCCCCACCTCCCAGGTTCCTGTAAAAATTAACTCTATCCCAGCTGAACCCAGGACATTATCCACCCCTTATTCTATACCATCTACATCATGCCCAGATCTTACATTTTTCCAATCAAGCACTACCACTTTCCTTGTCTTATATATAAGTATATGGACACCCTCTCACCACACACAAATAGTATTCCCTTAGTCGATAGGCTATCCCTCTAATGTGTCCATCAATTTTATTTAATCCATGCCTCTGGGGCTCCATCTGTTGTAACAGTTCTTCAGGATAAGAGAGATGGTGTGAGATGTTGGGTTGTTGTATGCTGCCTCTGGAACTTGTGGCTAGTACATTTGGTGCAACCCACGCCCTTGGTCTGCAGGTCGAAGATGTTGATCTTGAGGAAATTGCTGGGTGCCAGTTCAAGTTCTATCGCTGTTGTACTTGGCTCAGTTTCAAAGTCCATCCTGCAGTCATTTGGGTAATTCTTACAGTAATACCCTTGATATGGCATATAGACACTATAGATACAATGACATGCATTGGCAGGTTATTTAGCAGTTAAGTATCATACAGCCCAATTCACTGGCTATTCTCTCCCAAAATCAAATCTCCCTGAGGTACACATCGAACTTCCCCATCCTTCTGCATCACCCACCAGGTGTACCCAGGTCCCTGAGCAAAAAAAACCCCTTGAATGGGTTTGCCTCTGCTTGAGGGAGGACTAACCCAGACTGTCTTTCCTAACATACTCCTCATGCGCTCTACAGGGACTTTATCCCCTTCTACAGTATGTGGAAGTCTTGGTTGGACGGGGCCAGCCTGATTGGCGGATCCTCTAGTATTAACTAACCAGGTGGCTTTTGTTAAATGTGTATCCCAATGTTTGAAAGTCCCACCCCCCCATCGCTCTCAATGTAGTTTTCAGCAGTCCATTCTATCATTTGATTTTTTCCGGAGGCCGGTGCGTGATAAGGAATGTGATATACCCACTCAATGCCATGTTCTTTGGCCCAGGTGTCTAGGAGGTTGTTTCGGAAGTGAGTCCCGTTGTCCGACTCAATTCTTTCTGGGGTGCCGTGTTGCCATAAAATTTTCTCTTCAAGGCCCAGGATAGTGTTCTGGGCAGCGGCATGGGACATAGGGTATGTTTCCAGCCATCCAGTGGTTGCTTCCACCATTGTAAGCACATGGCACTTGCCTTGGCGTGTTCGTGGGAGTGTGATATAGTCAATCTGCCAGGCCTCCCACTGTTTATATTTCAGCCATCGCCCTCCATGTGACAGGGGTTTTTGCCGCTTGGCTTGCTTAATTGCAGCACAGGTTTCACATTCATGGATGACCTGTGCGATAGTGTCCATGGTCAAGTCCACCCCTCGATCACAAGCCCATCTATATGTTGCATCTCTCCCCTGATGGCCTGAGGTATCATGGGCCCACCAAGCCATAAATAGCTCACCCCTACGTTGCCAGTCCAGGTCCACCTGAGCCACTTCAATCTTGGCGGCCTGATCTGCCTGCTGATTGTTTTGATGTTCTTCAGTGGCCCGACTCTTGGGTACATGAGCATCTACGTGACATACTTTTACCACTAGCTTCTCTATCCGAACAGCGATATCTTGCCACAGTGCGGCAGCCCAGATGGGTTTACCTCTGCGCTGCCAGTTGCCCTTCTTCCATTGCTGTAGCCACCCCCACAGGGCATTTGCCACCATCCATGAGTCAGTATAGAGATAGAGCACTGGCCACTTCTCTCTTTCAGCAATGTCTAACGCTAGCTGGATGGCTTTCACCTCTGCAAACTGACTCGATTCACCTTCTCCTTCAGCAGTTTCTGCGACTTGTCCTATAGGACTCCATACAGCAGCCTTCTACCTCCGATGTTTTCCCACAATGCGACAGGACCCATCAGTGAACAGGGCATATTGCCTCTCATTTTCTGGCACTTTATTATATAGCGGGGCCTCTTCAACCCGTGTCACCTCTTCCTCTGGCGATATTCCAAAATCTTTGCCTTCTGGCCAGTCCATGATCACTTCTAAAATTTCTGGGCGACTGGGGTTTCCTATGCGAGCCCATTGTGTGGTCAGTGCAATCCACTTACTCCACGTGGCATCAGTTGCATGATCTGTAGAGAAGCCCCTCCCTTTGAACATCCAGCCCAGCACTGGCAGTCGGGGTGCTAAGAGGAGCTGTGTCTCAGTACCAACCACTTCTGAGGTGGCTCGAACTCCTTCATATGCTGCCAATATCTCTTTTTCAGTTGGGGTATAGTGAGCCTCAGATCCTCGATATCCTCGACTCCAAAACCCCAGGGGACGGCCTCGGGTCTCTCCAGGTGCTTTCTGCCAGAGGCTCCAGGTAGGGCCATTCTCCCCAGCTGCAGTATAGAGCACATTTTTAACATCTTGTCCTGTCCAGACTGGCCCAAGAGCTACTGCATGAACAGTCTCCCGCTTAATTTGTTCAAAGGCTTGTCGTTGCTCAGGCCCCCATTTAAAATCATTCTTCTTCTGGGTAACTTGGTAGAGAGGACTTACAATCAGACTGTAATTTGGAATATGCATTCTCCAAAAGCCCACAACACCTAAGAAAGCCTGTGTTTCCTTTTTATTAGTCGGTGAGGACATAGCTGCTATTTTGTTAATCACATCCATAGGGATCTGATGATGCCCGTCCTGCCATTTTACTCCTAAGAACTGGATCTCCTGTGCAGGTCCCTTGACCTTACTTTCTTTTATGGCAAAACCAGCCTTCAAAAGGATTTGGATTATTTTCTTCCCTTTCTCAAAGACTTCTTCTGCTGTGTTGCCCCATACGATGATGTCATCAATGTATTGCAGGTGTTCCGGAGCTTCACCTTTTTCCAGTGCAGTCTGGATCAGTCCATGGCAAATGGTGGGGCTGTGTTTCCACCCCTGGGGCAGTCGATTCCAGGTGTACTGGATGCCCCTCCAAGTGAAAGCAAACTGTGGCCTGCACTCCGCTGCCAAAGGAATGGAGAAAAATGCATTAGCAATGTCAATTGTGGCATACCACTTAGCTGCCTTTGATTCCAGTTCATACTGAAGCTCTAACATATCTGGCACAGCAGCGCTCAGCGGTGGCGTGAGTTCATTCAGCCCACGATAATCTACTGTTAGTCTCCATTCCCCATTAGATTTCTGCACGGGCCATATGGGACTATTAAAGGGTGAGTGAGTCTTGCTGATCACTCCTTGGCTCTCCAATTGGCAAATCAGCTTATGGATGGGGATCAGGGAGTCTCGGTTGGTGCGATATTGCCGCCGGTGCACCGTCGTGGTAGCAATTGGCACCTGTTGTTCTTCAACCTTCAGCAACCCCACAATCGAAGGGTTTTGGGAGAGACCAGGCAGGGTAGACAGCTCTTCAATCTCCTCCGTCTCCAAGGCAGCTATACCAAAGGCCCAACCTTTGACCCTTTTGGGTCCTTGAAATACCCCCTCCTGAGATAATCTATACCAAGGATGCACGGGGCCTCTGGGCCAGTCACAATGGGGTGTTTATGCCACTCATTCCCGGTTAGACTCATTTCAGCTTCCAATACAGTTAGCTCTTGGGATCCCCCTGTCACACCAGAGATACAGATGGGTTCTGCCCCTTTAGAACTTGATGGCATTAGGGTGCATTGTGCACCAGTGTCTACTAGAGCCTTATATTCCTGTGGGTCTGATGTGCCAGGCCATCGAATCCACACTGTCCAGTAGACTCGGTTGTCCCTCTCCTCCACCTGGCTGGAGGCAGGGCCCCTCTAATCCTGGTTAGAATGTCCGTTACTCACTTTTCGCACACGTGAATCAGAAGTCCCTTCAAGAGGATCAGAAATGAGATCAGCCCATCTACTGCGTCCGGGGGACTGCTCACGGGAAACTGGAGTAGCAGTTTTCCAAGAAGAATCTTCTTTCCTGGTTGCTTTTTCTCGCAACTCCCATACCTGTGCATCCAAGACCGAGGTAGGTTTTCCATCCCACTTCCTCATGTCCTCTCCATGGTCATGCAGGTAAAACCACAGGTTAGCCCGTCATGTGTACTTTCTCTCTCCTCTCTCTTGGGCAGAGGAACGCTTACTCCCAATAACTGCAATGCGGGCCTGTACAGGTGAGGAGGAGGACATATCCACTTTGAATTGCTGGAACTCTCGGGACAATTCCTCTACAGCTGAGACACAGGCCCATAGGGAGGAAGAGAGACTTCCTTCGTATTGCTGGAGTTGGACAGCCAATTCATCCACCGTTTGTCCATAGCCTTCTTTCCAGGACATTACTGCCAATGAGTTGGCATAGGTTGGTGGTGCACTTCGTAGAAACTTCCGCCACATGGGTTGTGTGCATTGGACTTCATCTGGATCTGTGGGTGACTGCGCATTTTCTGGGTCATTATAAATCACCTCCAGCACGGCTAATTCCCTCAGGTTCTGGATACCTCTCTCCATGGTGGTCCACTTGCCTTGGTGACATGTAACTTCATCCCTGAAGGGGTATCTTTCCTTTACACCTAACAGAAGTCGCCTCCAGAGGCTGAGGACTTGTGTTTTTCTCCCAATCGCCTTGTCGATACCCCCTTCCCTAGACAGAGATCCCAACTGCTTGGCTTCCTTACCCTCTAATTCCACACTACTAGCCCCATTATCCCAGCATCGGAGCAGCCAGGTAACAATGTGCTCACCTGGGTGGCGGCTAAAATCTTTTCGCATGTCACGCAACTCACTCAGGGATAGAGATCGGGTAATTATTTCAGGTTCTGCCTCTTCCTCCTGTTCTCGCGATGACCCTGGTTCATCTTCATCTCTCACTAAGTGAACTGATTTCTTTGTGTGTTTCTTTTTCTGTACAGGGGCGACTGATACTGGCACAGGTTGGTTCTCTGGTTTAGCTGCAGTATCTGTCACCGGGGTAGGGTTAGCCATGGTACCTGTTGTCGTGGTAGGGGCAGCCACGGTGTCTGTTGTCAGGGTTGGGGTAGCCACGGTGCCTGTTATCGGGGTTGGGGTAGCCCCGGTGCATGTTGTCCTGTTTTCCATCTTTTCCCCCTTTTCCCCCTGAGGGTGCTGCATAATATCAAGCAGTGTTTGGTAGATACTGGCCAGGGCCCAGCACAGTGTAGTGAGTTGTGTGTCTCTGGGATAGCCACAGCATTTTTCTTTCAAATATTCTATCACTTCATGAGGGTTCTGTAGTTGTTTGGGAGTGAACTTCCAAGTCACTGGAGGTGAGAAGTTCTCTAGATACCTGCCCACATCCTCCCACATGCCGTGCCACCCATGAATATCCAGCTTTGGGGCAGATCTCTGGGTGGTACTCTTAAAGAGCCTTTTTGTAGCCCTAGACAAGACCTGAAACATATTCAGGAGGCATAGCACTAACAGCACACTGGCTTGCGCATCCCAAGGATATTCAAAATTCTCTAAAGCTGTTGTAATTAGTCGGAAGGAGAAAAGGGAGGCGAACGGACGGGGGGAAGTATCCCCCCCTAACTTCCCCATGGATTGGGTGTAATTACCAATAAAATCCGACAGAAGGTGCCCAAAGTATGGAAATGATATCACTGCCTCATACAGATACCAGCTTAACCTCATGACCAGTGATGTAATCATTTCACAAGTCGACATTGCCCAGTACAGCAAAATGATACTCCCAATCACTCTCCCAGAGATGAGATACGCAACTACAGGCAATACATAAAGCATATAAGAACTTGCAAAATGCCACCATGTAAACAGCTGAATCAACATTGTGACTAACATCTATTTATCTAGTATAAGAAATGCGTATGACAAATTTGTTTCAACACGCTCTGGCCAGATCTGTCGTTATCTCAACCCTTCGTGGCCCCACGTTGGGCGCCAAAAAGGACTGTCGTGGTTTCAGCCCAGCCGGTAACAAAGGACCATGCGGCCGCTCGCTCACTCCTCCCGCCCCCCTCCGGTGGGATAGGGGGAAGACGGAGAAGAGAAAAGAAAAAAAAACAAACTGGAACCTCGAGGGTTGAGATAAAGGCAGTTTACTGGGACAACACAAAGAAATTACAACAACAACAACGGTACTAATGAAAGAGTATACAAAAAGAGTGATGCACAGTGCAACTGCTCACCACCTGGGACCCGACGCTCCGCCACTTCCCCCACCGAAAGTCGAGACCACCCCCCCCCGGCCCGCTCCCCATATATATATACTGAGCATGACGTCACATGGTATGGAATAGCTCCTTGGCTAGTTCAGGTCAGCTGCCCCGGCTATGCCCCCCACCTCCCAGGTTCCTGTAAAAATTAACTCTATCCCAGCTGAACCCAGGAAAAGATTACATATACAGTGAGGGTCACATTTTATTATGCGGCCCTAGCATTGTTTATATTGACACGAATCAGATGAACACATTTCACAAGTGGAAGACCAGCCTTCTCTAATCTTTAATAATGCTTGTAGTTATGATTATTTTTATCTGTATTGCAATAAGTTCTATCAAACGCTTGGTAGTGAAGTCTGTACTAACGGTTAAGTGTACTCCCTTAAAACCTGCTCGTGCGCTGGATATTCCTGTGTCAGATATTCCACTTTAATTCTAGACCAGAATGGAATGATGGCCCGTAATGAGCATCAAATTCATCAGACTGTGCTCCCTTTTAACTTTGGAGGCAAGAGGTGACTGTACCACCACTCCAAAGAAACCAGTCAAATCATGACTGTGGTCATGGGGTGGATTGTGTGGCAGTGCACTCCCCCCAGGAGGAAACGAAACTTCTCCAGGCAGGAAGAAGAGAAAAAAAACCCTAAACCCTAGAGGTCACAGGTTGAAAGTTGAACAGACCAATCGAGACGTGCCAGATACACTGATGTGACCTTCTTGGCCAATAGGGATTAAATGACCACAGGTCAGATTCGACAGGAGTATAAATGGGGTCCCACCAGAGGACATGTTGGAATCAGTCCTCCTCAGAGCAGTGGGTCTGCAGTCGGGGACTCCCCCTTGGGTCGGGGCACCACCCTAGGTAACTCCTCAAGGGAGAGAGCCCTCAGCTTTTAGGTGAGTGATATGCACATTTTGAGTCATCACTTTTAAATCTTAAGGATTCTTAAGTCAGCTGTGTAGTACTAATTCCCCTTACATCATTGAGCCTGTAGTTCACTACTGTTACTGGAGTTCTAACTAACTTTTTACTGAAGAATAAATCTGAGTTTTAACACCTGTTGGATTTGATTGTGAGTGCCTCCCTAACAATCTGTCATATGCACACTGAGAGATATGACTGCAGGCTCTTCTCAAACTCCCTGGTACAGGTCAGCTGGGTGAAAGAAGGCAACAAGCTCAAATGGCAAATGTAGGCAGGGACTTGGTTGGCCAATCTGTTTAATCAAGCTCAATTTATATTTATGTCCAAGTTTTGAGTCTTCTCCAAAGTTACAAGTGCAATGTTAAAGAAGGGAAAATGCAGTTTATCAATGCTGTCTTTCTCCCTTCGCACCTGGAGTATGTGGAATGTTGGTTAGTATGAAAAAAGAGCTACCATCCTTTTCAAACTTCTGATTAATCCACCTCTTTCTTTTACACTGCACTTCCAGCTAGGCTATATGTGCATAGATGCCATTCACCCCTTTCCATCAACATATTTCTTCTCTTTCAATTCATCATTATGGTGAACCATAGTGGAAATCAACCCCTCATTTAGTTTGGTTTCAATTTGAAGGGACTTGCCACTTCAAAGCAAGCCTGAA
This sequence comes from Haliaeetus albicilla, assembly GCF_947461875.1. Classification (NCBI taxonomy): domain Eukaryota; kingdom Metazoa; phylum Chordata; class Aves; order Accipitriformes; family Accipitridae; genus Haliaeetus; species Haliaeetus albicilla. The sequence continues at coordinate 26,911,611 of NC_091515.1, read as the reverse complement.
TTTCTGTTTCAGGTCACTTGTTGTAGTGACCCTGACTGGGAGACCACTGTATAATGAGGAATTAGGGATCCACAACACAGTTAACCTGAATAGGCCCAAGCCTGTGCTGTGCTGCACTGTGCTGCATGTACAGTGTGGCCTTCAGGCCTACGTTGTGCTGCACATATCCCTTGGCCACAGGATAAACTCAGCCAGCTCATTGTATCAGCATGCAGGCAGGTCCCACTTGGTACCAGCGATTATGCCATCTGCATGGCCTTGCCTTTATCTAATAGTGGAGTAAGAGGTTCTCATGAGAACATCCTTTAGGAGTAGAGTTGTTTTCTTGTAAGGAAATTATATAATAGCTGGAATGACCAAAAGGGAGAGCTTCTCTCCATGGACAGGATCTGCTCTGCTCTGCGCACCATGGGAAAATCCATCTGGGCTCCATCTCATCCTGCACGAATGTGGGGTGCCCAGCATCTGAAGGGACATAGGATTTATTCGCTATCTATATTCCTCTTCTTATTCTATCTTATTAAAACAGCTATTTTATTAAGCCCTTTGCTGTTGGGCCTTTCTTATTGAGATCCAGAAAGAACCCAGCACTGTCTCTCTTTCTTTCATTACCCTGGTGCAGAACACATTTACTAGAGAGAGCAAATCCTTAGGCACTCTACAGTTCCTTAGCATGCCTGTGAGCTCATAAAACACTTTAAAGCAGAATATGAACTCTAAGCATGAATGCAACTGAACCTTTCAAGGAGGATTTTGCTGGCTATTTTTTGTGAAAGCTACTTGAAAATGCTGCTGTTTCTTACCTACCCTTAGTAGCTATTGTTTGGAGTCTTATTTGTATGACTGTGGAACCAAAATGTACTGACAGGGCATTTGTACAAGTATCAAACAGGCACAACTTAATTGTACTGGTTCTATGTGAAACTGTATACACTCACACTTCACACAATGTGGTTGAGGCCACAAGGCTATACAGCCTCCTTAAAACCCCTCCCAGATAGACTGCAGATAGTCTGCTGAGGTATATTACACCGATTTTTAAAAAGGGTAAAAAGGAGGATCCTGGGAACTACCAACCAGTCAGCCTCACCTCTGTGCCTGGTAAGATCATGAAATAGATCCTCCTGGACAGCCAACAAGGCTTCACCAAGGGCAAATCATGCCTGACTAATCTGGTGGCCTTCTACAATGGAGTGACTGTGTTGGTGGACAAGGGAAGAGCTACAGATGTCATCTACATGGACTTCTGTAAAGCCATTGATATGACTACTGTCGTGGTTTAACCCCAGCCAGCAACTAAGCACCACGCAGCCGCTCACTCACTCCCCCCCATCCAGTGGGATGGGGGAGAAAATCGGGAAAAAGAAGAAGTAAAACTCGCGGGTTGAGATAAGAACGGTTTAATAGAATATAAAAAGAAGAAACTAATAATGATAATGATAACACTAATATAAAATGACAACAGTAATAATGAAAGGATTGGAATGTACAAATGATGCGCAGGGCAATTGCTCACCACCCGCCGACTGACACCCAGCCAGTCCCCGAGCGGCGATTCCCTGCCCCCCACTTCCCAGTTCCTAAACTAGATGGGACGTCACATGGTATGGAATACCCCATTGGCCAGTTTGGGTCAGGTGCCCTGGCTGTGTCCTGTGCCAACTTTTTGTGCCCCTCCAGCTTTCTCGCTGGCTGGGCATGAGAAGCTGAAAAATCCTTGACTATAGTCTAAACACTACTTAGCAACAACTGAAAACATCAGTGTTATCAACATTCTTCGCATACTGAACTCAAAACATAGCACTGTACCAGCTACTAGGAAGACAGTTAACTCTATCCCAGCTGAAACCAGGACAGTTCCCCACAACATTCTTGCCACTAAAATGGAGAGATATGGGTTTGATGGATGGAGCATTAGATGGATAAGGAATTGGCTGGATGGCCGTGTCCAAAGAGTTATAGTCAATGGCTCAATGTCCAAGTGGAAATCAGTAATGTGTGGGGTCCCTCAAGGGTCCTTATTGGGACCAATACTATTTAATATCTTAATCAACAACATAGTGGGATTGAGTGCACCCTCAGCAAGTTTGCAGATGACACCAAGCTGAGTGGTGCAGTTGATTCGCTTGAGGGACAGGACATCATCCAGAGGGACCTTGACAGGCTTGAGGAATGGGCCCATGCAAACCTCCTGAAGTTCAACAAGGCCAAGTGCAAGGTCCTACACCTGGGTCAAGGCAATCCCCAATATCAATATGGACTGGGGGATGAATGGATTGAGAGAAGCTCTGAGGAGAAGGACTTGGGGATACTGGTGGATGAAAAGCTGGACCTGATCTGGCAATGTGCATGTGCAGCCCAGAAAGCCTAATCGTATCCTGGGCTGCATAAAAAGTGTGGCCAGCAGATCGAGGGAAGTGATTCTCCCCTTCTACTCCACTCTCGTGAGACCCCACCTGGAGTATTGCATCCAGCTCTGAGGTTCCCAGCACAAGACAGACATGGACCTGTTAGAGCAGGTCCAGAGGAGGGCCACAAAAATGATCAGAGGGCTGGAACACCTCCCCTATGAGGATAGGCTGAGAGCGCTGGGGTTGTTCAGCCTGGAGAAGAGAAGGCTCCAGGGAGACCTTATTGCTGCCTTTCAATACTTAGAAGGGGCTTATAAGAAAGACAAAGAGATATTTTTTACCAAGGTATTGTCATCCGACACTAAGGGGACAGACAGGTTATTTTAGGGATCCTTGGCAGAATGATGATGGCACTAAATCACAGTTACAATTAAAGCTTTATTTTCTTAACAGGATGTTATGATTAGTATAGCACAGAATTTGATTAGAATGTGTTATGGGTTTGTGTGGTGGGGGTTTTTTGTAGCGGGGGAGGGGCCGCAGGGGTGGCTCCTGTGAGAAGCTGCTAGAAGCTCCCCCGGCTCCAAGTCGGACCCACCTCTGGCCCAGGCTGACCCAATCAGTGACAGTGGTAATGCCTCTGGATAACATATTTAAGAAGGGGAACCAGTAATGAGTAGGGGGATTTGAATGTGAGAGGACCACCTATGCAGATACCAAGGTCGGTGAGGAAGGAGGGGGAGGAGGGGAGCAACGGTGGAGCAGATGCCCACTTGCAGGCTGTGGAGAAGCCCATGCCAGAGCAGTCAGATGCCCCCGAAGATGGCCGTGACTCCATGGGAAAGCCTGCACTGGAGCAGTTTGTGACTGAAGATCAGCCCGCGGAAAGGACCCACGCCAGGGAAGGTCGTGAAGAGCTGAAGCCTGCGGAAAGGACTCACGTTGGAGAAGTTCGTGAAGGACTGTCTCCCATTGGAGGGACCCTACGGTGGAGCAGGGGACAAGTGAGGAGTCCTCCCCCTGAGGAGGAAGGAGTGGCAGAGACAAGGTGTGATGAACTGACCCCAACCCCCATCCCCTGTTCCCCTGCGCGGGGGGGGAGGAGGTAGAGAAAACCGGGAGTTTAGCTAATATTAGCTTATTCTTCCACCCCATTCCCTTAGCATGCAGTAGGATTCAAAACCTGAATTACCACACAGTTTTGAACTGAACTGCCAAAGCTATAGAAAGATACTCTCATCCCTGGATTTGTAATGAATATTGCAGTGAATATGTGGCATTTATTCAAAATTTAACACTGGCAGCCAGTACTGCTTCTGTCACAGGTTTTTGTTCCTTTTCCAAACAACAGTGCATCCTTCTGTCCTCTAGGAAAGGAGCAGCTGGGAAGCTGGACTTGGGTTGGAGCACTGCAGGAAAGTGCCAACCAGTCATTCATGATCCATGCCTGAAAAGAGGCATGGGACTTTATTCTAAGCATACATTAAAGAAGTTATTAATGATTTAGACTACAGATAGATATACACTAATATAAACAAGCCCTAAATGAGACATCCCCCAGACCATGGGATGGCATTCTCGCCACATAACTTTACCTAAATGAAGTGCCTGAATTATGAGCCTAGTCTTTCTAGGCTGTATATAGTTAATGAAGATAGAGTCTCTTATTGGCAGCACTTCAAAGCACTTGACTGGTTTTTACACTGGTTCTGAATTACCTGATGTACCAGTATTTTTATTGACTATATGAGCTTTGGGGGATCAACCTCCTACCTTTGGAGCCTCAGTTAATTTTCTAAAGTTAAGTATTATAAATGCCTCCTGAGATGTCTACATCCTCAGCAGTCAGGAAAAAAAAAAATGGGATCATTTTGTCCTTTCCTTTGTCTATGGCCAAAATGGTACAGAAAGGGAAACTGTATCAGCAAAATCCACTTAAAGACTGGATCTTGGAGTCTCTGTGGTAGCCTGTAACATTTCCTAAATATTTAGGAAATTAAGGGAAAATTCATGGGGGAGGGTTGAGATAAAAAATATCAAGAGAAAGGATTCAGAAATGGAGGGAAAGACTGCATGGGATGTGGAGGAAGAAGAAATGAAGGAAGGAGAAGGTGAAAGAGGAGGAAATAGAGGCAGCTGTCAGGAAGCAGCAAGGGCAGACTGCTCCCTAACATGCACAGTTGTAAGAAAACAAAAATAAAAAGATAAATAATTGAAAAAAACCAACAAACCCCAGAGTAGTGAGAAACACAGTGAGAATCCTTTGGAATAATAATAAGAAAAAGGGTAATGAAGGGAGAAGGAGGCTGGTCAGAAAAATCTATCAACATATCTCAGGTGAAAAAAAATTATATCTGAAGCAGAATGGTATGAATGTTAGTATATTAGACAAATGGTTTTCCACACTTGCCTCTTTAAAGTAAAAATCAAGATTGACTTTATTTTGTTGTTCATAATTTTAAAAAAGTGCAGTGTTGGACGGTCAGAAATTGGAAGGCATCTAGGGAAAGGAAATGAAGATTCTCAGTGAAAGGAAAACCACAGTATTTCATTACAGTACTAAAGATAATTCCAATAAGTGCTGACTAGTTTTCACTTTTCTCTCTCTCTCTCACCTATCTATTGAAATGTATTTTCCAAACATTCTACAAATATTTGTTACTCTGTGGTGGGTTGACCCTGGTTGGATGCCAGGTGCCTACCAAAGCCGCTCTATCACTCCCCCTCCTCAGCTGGACGGGGGAGAGAAAATATAACAAAAGGCTCGTGGGTCAAGATAAGGACAGTTTACTAAAGTGATAGCAAAGGTTGCGCGCGCAAAAGCAAAGAAAAAACAAATGATGTTATTCTCTACTTCCCATCAGCAGGTGATGTCTAGCCGCTTCTCGGGAAGCAGGGCTTCAGTACGCGTAGTGGTTGCTCCGGAAGACAAAATGCCCCCCTTCCGTCTCCCTTTACTTAGCTTTTATATCTGAGCTGACGTCATATGGTATGGATTATCTGTTTGGTTGGTTTAGGTCAGCTGTCCTGGCTATGTCCCCTCCCAAGATCTTGCCCTGCCCCAGCCTGCCATTGAGGGGGGGCAAAAATGTTGGAGAGACAGCCTTGATGCTGTGCCAGCACTGCTCAGCAGTAGCCAAAACACTGGTGTGTTATCAACACCTTTCTAGCTACTGATGCAGAGCACAGCACTACGAGGGCTGCTATGGGGAGAATTAACTCCATCTCAGCCAGACCCAATACAATGTCCACCCCTTATTCCATACCAGTTGCGTCCTGCTCAGGTCCCACATAATTTAATACAGATATCTTCTAACCATGCCATTGTATTTAATTCTCATTACTGAAATCCCTTCTTACCAACACTTACAACTGAAACTACCTACTTAAACCACCTTTATACCCAACATACAGATTTATACATTCTTATTAATTACTATCCCCTGTCCTTTAAGAGATAGATATTCCATGGGCTTCTTCCACTCTTCCAGATGTTCACACACAGGTTATGACTTGGGCCCCATCCATCAAGATGAGTGGTCAGGACAGGAGAAGCAGTATGTTCGATCATTGGGCACCAACACTGGCTTGGTTTGGGTCACCGATGCACTTGTCTGGTTCCTTGCGAAGTTCACTCCTCTGCAGTTCAGGTCATTCCTGCTACATTACTTCCTACAACATACAACTCACATCACAGACTATTTTTCCCCCAAGGTTAAATGTCCTTGAGGCACACACTGGGTCTCCCCATCCTTCCACATTACCCACCAAGTACACCCAGGTCCCTGAGCAAAGACAATCCCACGAATGGGTTTGCCTTTTCCCATGGGAGGAGCAATCCACACTGCCTTCCCTAGCCACTTCCCCATGTGCCCTAGGGGGACCTTATCTCCTCCCACAGTATGTAGGGGTTTTGTTTGGGCAGGACCAGGATGGTTAGCAGATCCTCTGGTGTTAACTAGCCAACTGGCTTCTGCTACATTTGTATCCCAATGCTTCCATGTCCCATTGCCTAGTGCTCTCATCATAGTCTTCAACAGTCCATTATATCTCTCAATTTTTCCAGATGCTTGCAGGTGATAGGGGATGTGGTACACCCACTCAATGCCATGTTTCTTTGCCCAGGAGCTTATGAGGTTATTTCGGAAATGAGTCCCATTGTCTGATTCAATTCTTTCTGGGGTACCACGTCGCCATAAAATTTGCCTTTCGAGGCCTAAGATGGTGTTTCGGGCAGTGGCATGGTTTACAGGATATGTTTCTAGCCAACCAGTAGTTGCTTCCACCATGGTGAGTATGTAGCGCTTGCCTTGGAGTGTTCGTGGCAGTAGTCCAATGTAGTCAATTTGCCAGGCCTCACCATATTGAAAACCCAGCCACCGCCCTCTGTTCCAGGGAGACTTTACTCTGGTGGCTCGCTTGAGTGCAGCACATGTTTCACATTCATGAGTGACCTGTGTAATGGCCTCCATGGTCAGGTCCACCCCTCGATCACGAGCCCACCTATATGTTGCATCTCTCCCTAGGTGTCCCGATGTCTCATGGGCCCATCGAGCTACAAATAGCTCATCCTTACGCTCCCAGTCCAGGTCCACCTGAGCTATTTCTATTTTGGCAGCCTTGTCTACCTGTTCATTATTTCGATGTTCTTCAGTGGCACGGCTTTTGGGCACGTGAGCATCTACATGACGTACCTTTAGAGCCATGTGTTCTACACAGGCAGCAACGTCCTGCCACAATGCTGCTGCCCAGATGGGTTTACCCCTGCGTTGCCAATTGGTCTTCTTCCACTGCTGTAGCCACCCCCATAGGGCATTAGTCACCATCCAGGAGTCGGTATAGAGGTAGAGTACCAGCCACTTTTCTCATTCAGCAATGTCTAGGGCTAGTTGGATGGCTTTCACTTCTGCAAACTGACTTGACTCACCTTCTCCTTCAGTGGCCTCAACGACTTGTTGTGTGGGACTTCACACAGCAGCTTTCCACTTCCGATGGTGCCCTACCACATGACAGTTGGGAGGAACTTAGGGAAATTACTTCTTGGAACTAATTTTAATATGAAGCGGGGATAGGTCATGCCTATGTATAGGCGTATTGTGAAACTCTATGTATATGTAACACTTGACTGTATAAATTTAAAGCGAACTGCCAAATCAGGCGCGCACGACTTTGGTGGGACTACCCTCCGTGCTGCCCAGCGCTGAATGAACATACCTACTTTACAATCTCACTGATTGTGGAGTCTGTTTCCGCACGTCAAACCAAACCTTAGAACACCTTCCCCCCACCCCTCCCTCCTTCCCAGATCAACTCCACTCCCAGTTCTCTCTACCTCCTCCCCCCGCCGGCGCAGGGGAACAGGGGATGGGGGTTGGGGTCAGCTCGCCACACCTTGTCTCTGCCGCTCCTTCCTCCTCAGGGGGAGGACTCCTCACTCGTCCCCTGCTCAACCGTGGGGTCCCTCCAATGGGAGACAGTCCTTCACGAATTTCTCCAACGTGAGTCCTTTCCGCAGGCTGCAGTTCCTCATGACCTTCCCTGGCGTGGGTCCTTTCCGCAGGCTTCACTTCTTCCCAAACTTCCCTGGCGTGGGTCCTTTCCGCGGGCTGATCTTCAGTCACAAACTGCTCCAGCACGGGCTTTCCCATGAAGTCACGGCCATCTTCGGGATCCTCCGCTCCACCATTCACCTCCATGGGCTGCAGGGGCATCACCTCCTCTGGCACTCGCATTCCCGCTCCCCCTCCTTCCTCACTGACCTCAGTACCTGCATAGATATTCCTCTCACACTCCAATCCCCCTGCTCACTGCAGGTTCCCCTTCTTATATATGTTATCCAGAGGTGCTACCACTGTCATTGATTGGGTCAGCCTGGGCCAGAGGCGGGTCCGACTTGGAGCCAGGTGAGCTTCTAGCAGCTTCTCACAGGAGCCACCCCTGCGGCCCCTCCCCCGCTACCAAAAAAACCATGCCACACAAAACCATAACACCTATTAAACTGTCTTTTTCTCAACCCACAATTTTTACCTTTTTTTCCCCTGATTCTCTCCCTCATCCTACTGGGTGGGGGAAAGTGAGTGAGCAGCTCTGTGGTGCTTAGTTGCTGGCTGGGATTAAACCATGACATAGGTAAAGCAAAAGCCACACACACAAGCAAAGCAAAACAAGGAATTTATTCACTACTTCCCATCAGCAGGCAAATGGTTAGCCATCTCCAGGAAAGCAGGGCTCCATCACGCCTAACGGTTATTTGGGAAGACAAGCGCCATAACTCCAAATGTCGCCCCTTCCTCCTTCTTCCCCACAACTTTTATTGCTGAGCACGACATCATATGGTCTGGAATATCCCCTTGGTCAGTTGGGGTCAGCTGTCCCAGCTATGTCTCCTCCCAACTTCTTGTGCATCCCCAGCCTACTTGCTGGTGGGGTGGTGTGAGAAGCAGAACAGGCCTTGACTCTGTGTAAGCACTGTTCAGCAATAAATAAAACATCCCTGTATTATCAACACTGTTTTAATCACAAATCCAAAACGTAGCATCACACAAGCTACTATGAAGAAATTTAACTCTACCCCAGCCAAAACCAGTACATTCTCCACCCCTTATTCCATACCATTTACGTCATGCTCAGGTCCCCCACTATTCAATAGATCCTTGTTAACCACCCCCCCTCTTCCTGTCCTTTGATATATATACAAATATCATTCCCTTAGTCTATGGATCACCTCTGTAAAATGTCCATAAAATGTCCATGAAATGTCCATTGAGTTCATTTAGTCCATGACTTTGGGGTCAGTCTGTTATGGTGGTCACTCAGGACAGGAGAGGTGGTGTGTTGGGTGGAGTTATTGGGCACCAAAGCCAGCTCATGTCAGGTCACTGCTGCATTACAAATCCAAAAGATAGCCCCATATGAAGAAAATTGCCTCTATCCCAGCCAAAAGTAGTACAGTGGGGAACTGTCTTTTTAGCAGAACATGCTGAACTATACTGAGGAATGTGTCGTGTTCTGGCTGTCTTTCAGCATCCTATAGCATAAGAAAAGGAAAGGCCTGTGTTTGCATGCCAGAAGCCGGCAGTGGAATGTTTGGCATAGAACTCCGTAGACACCATACAGCAATTGTGTAGAATTTGGGGTGTTATGTGGGCTGCTCTAACTTACGCTTATGCCCAAACAAGACCAGAAAGATGTAACTTTTTACATGCAACTCCCCATTTTCTCACTGTTACACTGAGAGGATGTCATGTACACTGAGCTGAGATGAAGAAGTCTGAGATTTCCAAAGTTTTAACTTCTGTAGCTTGAAGATGTATGAATCATTTTTATACTTAGATTTAGTTTCCTTCTCAGGTCTCAAATAACTGCTGCTCGGTTAATGAACCTCTTTTATCAAATGCTGTCTTGATAGTTAAAACATTTTTCTGCTTTAAATAAGCTACATTTCCATAGTAGAAATACTTTTAATAAATGCATGCAGAAAATATATTTATAAAGATTTCTAAAATAGTGTAAAAAAAATCCAAGTCTACATTCAGGTAATATTAACTGACTTTCACACTAAACAATGAATTTTCTCTCAAATCAGCTTGATATTTACATGTCATATTGTGTTTGAACTTTCTAGCTTTAGCCTTTTTGAACACAGAGTTTCTTATCAGACCTATTCTATTCTATTCTATTTTTGAGCTGACACCTCAGTGGTTACTTTCTTGGCTAACTCATTTGTTAATCAGGTTCTGTAATTTCCTTTTCTTCCATTTACCTTCCTCCTAGCTCAGCTCAGTGCATGACTCAGTAAGCCTGGCTTAATCATCTTCATCATAAATTCTGAGTCTATTTCATTGCTGATAAAGTTCTTGCTGACTAGCTCCTACAGCTAAAATTTCCGGAATGGAAAAAAAAGTGGGACTTCACCTTTAGATTGGGGGTATTTTTTAAAATTAACTTCTGTGCTACAGCACCTTTCCAAAGAAGCAGCTAAAAGCAGCAGTGGACTGTTTTATAAATATATAAAGGACGTGGCCTTTTAAAAATACATACTTTACATATCAAACTGTGAAGATCAAGTAGAATTCAGTTATCATACACCAAGACTATTGGAACATTTGCCTTTTTCCTAAGGAAATGACATTGCCTTGTAGCTCACCTTTTCTAATAAACACTTTTCTGCCTGTGCAATTCATTGTCCACTACTTGATCTCCTAAATAATCTAATGCTGATGTTCTTAGGAAATGAATTTTTTAATAGTCTTCTTGATGAACATGTGCTTTGTGGCATCTGAAAATAGATGTATAATTTTTCTAGGCCAGTTGCATATTTTACCTATTGAGTTGTACATTTCAGTGGCTGTGGCTTCCTATGGGTTAAGATGGAAAAACAATTTAAACGGTCATTTGCCTGACAAGATATGTGTGGCAAGATGCTCCTGACCTAAGCTATGGCATGGGACAATGGAAAGTGTTTACACAATGTACTAGCACTGCTTCCACAGCTGCATGGACCAACTCACACAAAGAAACCTGTAATCAACCATGTATAACTATTTGCAGATCACCAACCTTTTTGAGACACGACCAGCTTTGTATGTAAAGGACGTGTCTATGTCAACCTGTTAATCATACAGAGAAGGTGCAAACCCATAAATAAGGTGCCCCAATGCTAACTCAGGGTAGCTCTTGTTGGCTGGTCCAGGGGTGCTGCCCGGCAAAGGAGATGTCCTTATGTCATGATGGAAAACATGAGAGGTCAACAATTTCCCTGACTGTTGCTCATCAGTGGGTAAGATTAATCGTTAACGGTTGTCGTGGTTTAACCCCAGCCAGCAACTAAGCACTGCACAGCTGCTCACTCACTCCTCCCCGCTCCCAGTGGGATGGGCAGGAGAATCGGAAAAAAGAAGTAAAACTCATGGGTTGAGATAAGAACGGTTTAATAACCAAAGTAAAATATAATAATAACAATAATAATAATAAAATACAATAATAATAATAATAGTAATGAAACATATATAAAAAAAAAGAAAAAAGAGAGAAATAAAACCCAAGAGAAGACACATGATGCATAATGCAATTGCTCACCATCCACTGACTGATGCCCAAGCAGCGATTGGCCCCTCCTGGTCAACTCCCCCCAGTTTTATTGTTCAGCATGACATTCTACGGAATGGAATATCCCTTTGGCTAGTTCGGGTCAGCTGTCCTGGCTGTGCTCCCTCCCAGTTTCTTGTACGCCTGCTTGCTGGCAGAGCATGGGAAACTGAAAAATCCTTAACTTAGGACAAGTGCTACTTAGCAACAACTAAAACATCAGTGTGTTATCAACATTATTCTCACACTAAATCCAAAACACACTGTACCAGCTACTAGGAAGAAAATTAACTCTATCCCAGCTGAAACCAGGGCAACAGTGTTGTACCTTGCTGTAAAGGACTGAGATAAGAACTTTGTCTCACCATTGCCTGATTAATGTTGGCTCTGCCTACATGCTCTGGCTGGCCTTGCGATGGGAAGATAAGCAGCAAAAACAGGCTTATCCTTGAACAGTCACAATGATAATGGCAGCGATTTGTGCATGGCACTTAGAGGGAGATACGACCCCCTAAACGAGATGTCTGCATGCGAAGCCTCCCAGGCAGACGTGCCGTTACCATGGCCACCTAGTTTGAGCAAAACTGCTGAAAAGCAACCGTAAAGCCCACCAGCGGGACTGCATAAAACAGGTACTGGGCAAGTACGGGCAGAGCTCTTCCCGCTGAAGAAGAGGATCAGCGGGACATCACTGGATCCACGGTGGTGACTATCACTTGCTTTTCCTAAGGAAAACTCTGCTTCTTTTCCCCCTTTTCTATCATTTCCCTCTTTTCTCTTTTGTAAGCAATAAAATGAATTAACCTTTGAATATCAACATTTGACCTTGTTTGTGTCTTAATCTCGCTTCAGGTGCATCTGACTCACACCCCCTCCCCCTTCTATACCTTTGGAACGGGACACTTGCCTATGCAGCAAGTCAGTTTTCCGCTTTTCCCTTTTGCTCATGCTTAGACTGCTTGAATTCTGCTCAGGCTTAATTATATTGATTGTCATATCATTATAATAAAGTTCATCAGACTTGGTTCTTAGACCGTTGCAGTTTTATTGTCCAATATACAAAGAACCCTTGTTGTGTGTAACATTATGATTATCTGTCATCTTATATATCCTATGAGTACAAAGTTGGATTTATAGCTTGCTCTTTTTTACTTTACATCTTTCAAAAGCCAAGTAACAGGGAATGCATTGCTTTATTATTTCTTGGTGGGTGAGCAAAGGAATTGTAGTATACCTTATAACAAAGGCTATTACGATATACAAAACAGCAGGTGCTTTAGTTAAGCTGTTGCTACAGACAGAAAACAAAAAACAAAAAAGATGGACAGTGAGCGAGCAAGCCCCTGCTCAACATTCATGGATTAGGAATGGGGCGCGGGGGGACTCGTTCTGCCACCAGATCTGACTTGAGCAGCAGGAGGGGTGTCTTCAGCTTGACTTTCTCACAAGGAAGGCACCAGCCCTGGCTAATCAGTGCTTTCACTACTTACATAGGTTTCTGGTGAAAGAAACCATAGCCAAGGCCAAGAGATACTATTCTCCTAAAAATATTATGGCCTTTGGAATTGCTAAATAATTTGGCTGCCTAAAACTGAGCATCTACGTTAAAAGAGCTCATCTTTTGAAGTTGCTGAGGGCAACAAAGCTGGTGAAAGGGCTGGAAAGGCACGTCCTATGAGGAGCAGCTAAGGACTCTGGGTTTGTCTAGTTAGGAGAAAAGTGGATGGCTGAGGGGCGACTTCATTGCTCTTGACAGCTTCCTGAGGAGGGGAAGTGGAGAGGGAAGTGCTGATCTCTTCTCCCTGGTATCCAGTGACAGGACGTGTGGGAATGGATCAAATCTGCATCAGGGGAGGTTCAGATTAGATATTAGGAAGCATTTCTTTACTGAGAGGGTGGTCAAACACTGGAACGGGCTTCCTAGAGAAATGGTCAATGTCCCATAACTGTCAGTGTTTAAGAAGCATTTGGACAATGCCCTTAATAACATGCTTTAACTTTTGGTCAGCCCTGAAGTCGTCAGGCTTCAGTGACTTGTCATGTGGGACTCTACACAGCAGCTTTCCACTTCCGATGGTTTCCTACCACATGACAGGATCCATCAGTAAACAAAGCATAACACCTTTCATCTTCTGATAACGCATTATATGGTGGTGCCTCCTGGGCACGAGCCACCTCCTCAGGCGATGCTCCAAAATCTCTGCCTTCTGGCCAGTCCATGATCTCTTCCAGAATTCCTGGGCAGTTAGATTTCCCCAGTCAAGCTCGTTGCGTGATCAATGCTATCCACTTACTCCATGTAGCGCTGCTTGCATGATGTGTAGAGGGGATGTTTCCTTTGAACATCCAGTGTAGCACGGGCAATGGTGGTGCCAAGAGGAGATATGCTTCTGTACCAACAACTTCTGAAGCGGCTCAAACCCCCTCATATGCTGCTAGTATCTCTTTTTCAGTCGGGGTGTAGTGGGCTTCTGATCCTCGGTACCCCCGGCTCCAAAACCCTAATGGTCGACCTCGGGTTTCTCCTGGTGTTTTCTGCCAGAGGCTCCAGGTGAGACCGTGCTCCCCAGCTGCAGTGTAAAGTACATTTTGTACATCTGGTCCTGTCCGGACAGGCCCAAGAGCTACTGCACGAGCTATTTCCTGTCTGATCTGCTCAAAGGGTTGTTGTTGCTCAGGGCCCCACTCAAAATAGTTCTTCTTTCGGGTTACTCGATAGAGAGGGCTCACAAGCTGACTATAACCTGGCATATGCATTCTCCAGAATCCCACAAGACCTAGGAAAGCTTGTGTTTTCTTCTTAGCTGGTGGAGACACAGTTGCTATCTTGTTGATCACATCCATAGGGTTATGACGATGTCCATCCTGCCATTTTATTCCCAAGAACTGAATCTCCTGTGCAGGTCCCTTGACCTTCCTTCTTTTTATGGCAGAGCCAGCTTTCAGAAGAATGTGAATTATTCTTTTTCCCTTCTCAAACACTTCTTCTGCCTTGTTGCCTGTCGTGGTTTAACCCCAGCCAACAACTAAGCACCATGCAGCCGCTCACTCACTCCCCCCCATCCAGTGGGATGGGGGAGAAAATTGGGAAAAGAAGTAAAACTCCTGGGTTGAGATAAGAATGGTTTAACAGAACAGAAAAGAAGAAACTAATAATGATAATGATGACACTAATAAAATGACAACAGCAATAATAAAAGGATTGGAATGCACAAATGATGTACAGTGCAATTGCTCACCACCCGCCAATCGACACCCAGCTAGTCCCCGAGCGGGGATCCTCCGCCCCCACTCCCTCAAGTTTATATACTAGATGTGATGTCACATGGTATGGAATACACCGTTGGCCAGTTTGGGTCAGGTGCCCTGGCTGTGTCCTGTGCCAACTTCTTGTGCCCCTCCAGCTTTCTTGCTGGCTGGGCATGAGAAGCTGAAAAATCCTTGACTATAGTCTAAACACTACTTAGCAACAACTGAAAACATCAGTGTTATCAACATTCTTCGCATACTGAACTCAAAACATAGCACCGTACTAGCTACTTAGGAAGACAATTAACTCTACCCCAGCTGAAACCAGGACATTGCCCCACACGATGATGTCATCTCTGTATTGTAGATATTCTGGGGCATCGCCCTGTTCCAGTACAGTTTGGATTAGTCCACGACAAATGGTAGGGCTGTGCTTCCACCCCTCGGGCAGTCGATTCCAGGTGTATTGGACACCTCTCCACGTGAAAGCAAACTGTAGCCTGCACTCTGCTGCCAAACGAATGGAGAAAAACGCATCGGCATTATCAATTGTAGCATACCACTTGGTTGCCTTTGATGCCAGTTCATATTGGAGCTCTACCATGTCTGGTACAGCAGTACTCAGTGGCGGTGTCACTTCATTCAGGCCACGATAATCTACTGTTAACCTCCACCCTCCGTCAGACTTTTGCACTGGCCATATGGGACTATTAAAAGGTGAGTGAGTCTTGCTGATGACTCCTTGGCTCTCCAATTGATGAATCAGCTCATGCATGGGAGCCAGGGAGTCTCGGTTTGTGCAATATTGCTGCCGGTGCACCGTCCTGCTAGCAATTGGCACCTGCTGTTCTTCAACTTGCAGCAATCCCACAAGAAAGGGATATTCCGAGAGGCCAGGCAGGGTAGATAGATGTTTGAGCTTCTCTGCATTCACAGTGGCTACACCAAAAGCCCATCGGTACCCCTTTGGGTCCTTGAAGTACCCTCTCTTGAGGTAGTCTATGCCAAGGATAGAAGGGGCCTCTGGGCCAGTCACAATGGGGTGCTTTTCCCACTTGTCCCCTGTTAAGCTCACCTCAGCCTCCAATATAGTCAATTCTTGGCATCCCCCTGTCACTCCAGAGATCCAGATGGGTTCTGTGCCCCTGTACCCTGATGGCACCAGAGTACACTGTGCACCAGTGTCTACCAAAGCCTTATACTTCTGTGGGTCTGATGTGCCAAGCCATCGAATCCACACAGTCCAGTATATCTGGTCATCCCTTTCCTCCTCCTGGCTGAAGGCAGGGATCCTCTATTGCTGTTCCTCGTCAGAGTATTCACAGTCTGATGCTTGCAGTGTTCAGACCAGAAGTCCCCTCACGAGAAAGGAGTTGATCTCAGTCCTTCTTCTATGTCTGGGAGATTGCTAATGGCCTTCTTGTGTCTCTACAGCAACTAAGCTGACAGCTTTCTTGCGTGGCTGTGGTGGGTTGACTGTGGCTGGATGCCAGGTGCCCATCAAGTTGCTCTATCACTCCCCCTCCTCAACTGGGCAGGGGGAGAAGAATATGACAAAAGGCTCATGGGTCAAGATAAGGACAGGGAGATCACTTAGCAATTACTGTCACAGGCAAAACAGACTCGACTTGGGGAATTTAATTTAATTTATTGCCAGTTAAAAATGGAGTAGGATAATGAGTAATAAGTACAAATCTAAAACCACCTTCCTCCCCCCCCCCCCCTTCTTCCTGGGCTCAACTTCACTCCTGATTCTCTACCTCCTCCCCCTGAGCCGTGGAGAGGGATGGGGAATGGGAGTTTCAGAGAGTTCATAATGCTTCGTCTCTGCGCTCCTTCCTCCTCACGCTCTTCCCCTACTCCACCATGGGGTCCCTCCCACAGGAAACAGTCCTTCACAACCTTCTCCATCGTGGGTCCTTCCCACGGGCTGCAGTTCTTCATGAACTGCTCCAGCATGGGACATTTCCATGTGGTTCAGTCCCATAGGAATGGAGTGCTCCAGCATGGGTTCCCCACAGGGTCACAGGTCCTGCCAGGAGCCTGCTCCAGCGTTGGCTTTCCACAGGGTCACGGCCTCCTTTGGGCGCATCCACCTGCTCTGGCGTGCGGTTGTCTACAGGCTGCAGGGTGGGTATCTGCTCCACCGTGGACCTCCATGGGCTGCAGGGGCACAGCCTGCCTCACCATGGTCTCTCACCACAGGCTACAGGGGAGTCTCTGCTCTGGTGCCTGGAGCACCTCCTGCCCCTCCTTCTTCACTGACCTTGGTGTCTGCAGAGCTGTTTCTCTCACATATTGTCACTCCTCTCTCCAGCTGCTATTGCGCAGCAGTTTTACCCTTTCTTAAATATGTTATCACAGAGGCACTACCAATGTTTCTGATTGGCTCATCTTTGGCCAGCAGCGGGTTTGTCTTGGAGCCAGCTGGAACTGGCTATGTCAGACATGGGGGAAGCTTCTGGTGTCTTCTCATAGAAGCCACCCCCTGTAGCCCACCCACTAACAAAACATTGCCACATCTACCCAATAAAGTGGCCCCTTCTTAACAGCTGTCTTCCCTCTCAGTTCATGTACATGGGCTTCCAGCTTAAAGGTGCACTCACCATCCCACTTCCTTATGTCCCCCCCCGGTTATGCAGGAAAACCCAGAGCGTGCCATGCAACATGTGCCTGGTGTGACGGTCTGACAAATTCAATGTCTCAAACATCCGCTAAAAGAGCTTTGCTGGAGAAAATGGCCTCTGTAAAAATGCTGGAGTTTTGTGAACAGGACAATGTGGCCAGAGGAGAGGGCCCCACGGAGGGTGGGAATGCACTTCTCCAAAGCCCCAATTCCTTGTCTTAAGTGACCAGGAGAAGGAACACAATTTATGCCTTCCTGGAGGAAGAAGGCCCCACGGAAGTTGGGACTGTGCTTCTATCTTAAGCGGTCATGCCAGCAGGAAAAGAGGCAACTCCACAATGAACCCCCCCCAAAGCTCACTGACCGATTCCAGTGAACCCCAGCTGTGGGTATTGTGCATGTTGAGATCATCAACTAACACACTATAAAAGAAGAGAGAACGAGTCCTCAGCCAGCATCGCTAATTCCCTCAGGTACTGGATGCCTTTATCCACAGTAGTCCACTTTCCTGGGTAGTTTGCAAGATCTTCCTTGAATGGATATCTTGCCCTCACACTTGAGAGGAGCCACCTCCAGAGACTGCAAATTGCTGACTTATTTTCCAATTCCTCTTTCAATTCCCCGGTTTCTAGCGAGGGATCCCAGCTGTTGGGCTTCCTTGCCTTCCAATTGCTGACTGTCTGCCCCGTTATCCCAGCATCAGAGCAGCCAGGCAGAAACCTGCTCACCTGGCTGGCAGCTGTAATCTTTCTGGATGTCTCGATTTTCTGACAAGGTCAGAGATCGGGTAGTTTCCACTTCATGTCTAAGTTCTCTCACTTCCTCCCATTTCTTTGCCGAAGGACTGGCTTCCTGATCAAACCTTTCCTCTTCCTTCTCCTCCCCTACTAATTGATTATATGGACCTGTTGATCTCCTTGTCCACTGTTTCTTTTTCACTACTGGGGCAATTACTGTAGTTGTTTGGGTCGCTAGCTCAACCTTGGTGTCCTCAGATGCAGTTTGGGTCCCTGTCTCAGTCATGGCATTCTCAGAGGTGGTTTGGGTCCCTTCCTTAACCACAGTCCTCTGATAGTACTGAACCGTGGCTCGGTAGGCACAGGCCAAGCCCCAGTACAGTGTTAGAAACTGCTGGTTTTCATTGGGGTAGGCAAGGCACCCTTCTATCAGGTGGCATGTCAATCTACCAGGATTACTTGCCTGTTCAGGTGTAAAATCCCAGGCTATGGGAGGTGATATCCACCCTAGGCACTTGCCCAAATCCTTCCACACACTGCCACCCAGGGACTGGCCACTTCAGGGCACATTTCAGTATCACCTCATCCAAAAGTTGTCTCCTCTTACGCCAGGACGACACAGGATTCAACAAACCTGACAATATGCCAACAGTGTTATTTAGTAGTATTAAAGAGCTCACATAAGGATCAACAAGGACCTTGGTACCCTGCATACTAAACCCACCCACATCAATCTCGGATGGGAAGATGGAGATGTATTCCCTCATCCTCTCCACGGGATAGCTCCCCTAGCACAGTAAGGGCATCAGTGCTAGGGCAAAGGGCACAGCCATTGTTTGTATTGAAATATTCTTAAGCTCAGCAAAATAAACACATAAGCAGTGCAGCCAGCAAACTCTGTGACCTGCACAAAAGCTTGCCACTTAATAACTACTATAACTATAGCACACAATACAAAACTGCTGTTGTCTCGGGCCCCACGTTGGATGTCAAAAAAGACTGTGGTGGGTTGACCTTGGAGGGCCACCAGGTGCCCACCAAGCCACTCTATAACTCCCCCTCCCTAGCAGGACAGGGTGAGAAAATAAGATGAAAAATTCGTGGGTTGAGATAAAGGCAATTTATGAAAGAAAAGCTAAGGCCGGGTGAAGAAGCAAAGGAAACAAACAAAAAATTTATTCTCTAGTTCCCATCAGCAAGCCATGTCCAGCACTTCCTGGAAAGTAGAGCCTTAGTATGTGTAGTTGTTGCTTTGGAAGACAAATGACTTCTTAATAATGAATGTCCGTCCCCCCCCGTCCCCCCGTCCCTCCCCTTTATCTTAGCTGTTATTGCTGTGCACGACATCATAAGGTATGTAATCTTTTTGGTCAGTTTGGGTGTCGTGGTTTAGGCCCAGCTGGCAACTACACACCATGTGGCTGCTCGCTCACTCCTCCTACTCCTGGTGGGATGGGGAGGAGAATTGGAAGAAAAAGGTAAAAACTCGTGGGTTGAGATAAGGACAGTTTAATAGGACAACACAAGGAGAGAAGAAATAATAATAATATTACTAATAAAAGAATATACGAAGCGAGTGATGTACAATGCAATTGCTCACCACCCAGCCTGTTCCCAAGCCACGATCCCTCCTCCCCCCAGCCAGCTCCCCCAGGTTATATACTGAGCATGACATCATATGGTATCGAATATCCTCTTGGCTAGTTTGGGTCAGCTGTCCTGGCTGTGTCCTCTCCCAGCTTCTTGTGAAAATTAACTCTATCCCAGCCGAACCAAGGACATTATCCACCCCTTATTCTATACCATCTATGTCATGCCCAGATCCTACACTTTCCAATTAATTACCACCACTTTTCCTGTCTTTGAGACAGAGACAGATATATATACACACAGATATCATTCCCTTAGCCTATGGGCCATCCCTCTAATGTGTCTGTTGAGTTCATTTAATCCGTGACTTTGGGGCTCCATCTGTCATAACAGTCTTTCAGGGCAGGAGAGATGGTGTGTGGTGTTGGATTGTTGCATGCTGCATCCGGAGCTTGTGGCTTGTTGAGGATTTCTTGGCTGGGCGAGGGCATGTGAGCAATCCAGCCTTTACCTGGGAACAAAGCATAAGTTTACAAAGTGCTGAAGCGGACAAGGACGCTGTGTCCTTGTACGCTGGGAAAAAGGAAGATAAGAAGAGCCTGACAAACAACTTCTGGATGCCGAAGAATGAGATAAGTAACTGCTGGACACCTCGTGAAGAAGCTTGCACAGCCAATAGAGGATAAGATAGTGTCGCGTGAAACGGGGTATTGTACCAATTAGAGTATTGTATAAGGCGCGTGCACAAGCGCATAAGGTATATAACTGTGCTAAAAGTTGTAGTAAATGGGCTTCACTTGATCACATTGGTCTGTGTGTGATGTCCCCTGTGGATCCTCCGCAACAGTGGCTGTTGTATTTGGCATGGCCCATGCCCACGGTCAATCTTGAGGAAGTTGCTGGGCGCCAGTTGCTAAAGCCAGTTCAAGTTCCATCACTACTGCACTTGGCTCAGTTTCATCAAAGTCCATCCTTCATTGATTTGGGTGATTCTTACTGTAATACCAATGATATGGCATATAGCAACTGTAGTAGTGATGACATACAGTGGCAGGGTTATATAGCAATTAACATCATACAATTTAATTCATTGGCTATTCTCACCCAAAATCAAATCCCCTTGAGGTACACATCGAGCTTCCCCATCCTTCCACATGACCCACGAAGTGCACCCAGGTCCTTGAGCAAAAGCAATCCCATGAATGGGTTTACCTTTGCCTGAGGCAGGAGTAACCCAGACTGTCTTCCCTAACATATTTTTCATGTGCACTACACGGATTTTATCCCCTTCTACAGTACATGGAAGTTTTGATTGGGCAGGGCAAGATGTATAGGTAGATCCTCTGGTGTTGACTAACCAGGTGGCTTTTGCTAAATGTGTATCCCAATGTTTGAAGGTCCCACCCCAATTGCTCTCAGTGTAGTTTTTAGAAGTCCATTGTATCATTCAATTTTCCCGGAGGCTGGTGCATGATAGGGGATATGATACACCCACTCAATGCCACAGTCTTTGGCCCAGGTGTCTATGAGGTTGTTTCTGAAGTGAGTCCCATTGCCCGACTCGATTCTTTCTGGGGTGCCATGTCACCATAAGACCTGCTTCTCAAGGCCCAGGATAGTGTTATGGGAAGTGGCATAGGATATGTTTCCAGCCACCCGGTGGCTGCTTCCATTTTGAGCACATGGCGCTTGCCTTGGCAAGTTTGTGGGAGTGTGATATAGTCAATCTGCCAGGCTTCCCCATATTTATATTTCAGCCATTGCCCTCCATACCACAGGGGCTTCAACCGCTTGGCTTGCTTCATTGCAGCAGATGTTTCACATTCATGGATAACCTGTGTGATAATGTCCATGGTTAGGTCCACCCCTCGATCACGAGCCCATCTATATGTTGCATCTCTTCCCTGATGGCCTGAAGTATCATGGGCCCACTGAGCCATAAATAGCTCACCCTTATGTTGCCAGTCCAGGTCCACCTGAGCCACTTCAATCTTGGCAGCCTGATCCACCTGTTGGTTGTTTTGATGTTCTTCAGTGGCCCAACTCTTGGGTACATGAGCATCTACATGATGTACTTTTACAACCAGATTCTCTAGCGGGGATGCAATATCTTGCCACAGTGCGGCAGCCCAAATGGGTTTACCTCTGCGCTGCCAGTTGCTCTGCTTCCATTGCTGTAGCCACCCCCACAGGGCATTTGCCACCATCCAGGAGTCAGTATAGAGATAGAGCACTGGCCACTTCTCTCTTTCAGCAATATCTAATGCTAGCTGGATGGCTTTCACCTCTGCAAACTGACTCGATTCACCTTCTCCTTCAGCAGTTTCTGCAACTTGTCGTGTAGGACTCCATACAGCAGCCTTCTACCTCTGATGCTTTCCCACAATGCGACAGGACCCATCAGTGAACAGGGCATATTGCCTCTCATTTTCTGGCAGTTTATTATACAGTGGGGCTTCTTCAGCATGTGTCACCTCCTCCTCTGGCGACATTCCAAAATCTTTGCCTTCTGGTCAGTCTGCAATCACTTCCAAAATTCCTGGGTGACTGGGGTTTCCTATGCGAGCCCGTTGTGTGATCAGTGCGATCCACTTACTCCACGTGGCATCAGTCGCGTGATGTGTAGAGGAGACCCTCCCTTTGAACATCCAGCCCAGCACTGGCAGTCGGGGTGCTAAGAGGAGATGTGTTCCAGTACCAACCACTTCTGAGGCAGCTCGAACTCCTTCATATGCTGCCAATATCTCTTTTTCAGTTGGAGTATAGCAAGCTTCGGATCCTCAATATCCCCGACTCCAAAACCCCAGGGGTCGGCCTCGGGTCTCTCCAGGTGCTTTCTGCCAAAGGCTCCAGGTAGGGCCATTCTCCCCAGCTGCAGTATAGAGCACATTTTTAACATCTTGTCCTGCCCGGACTGGCTCAAGGGCTACTGCATGAACAATCTCCTGTTTAATTTGTTCAAAGGCTTGTTGTTGTTCAGGGCCCCATTTAAAATCATTCTTCTTCCGGGTCACTTGATAGAGAGGGCTTACAATCAGACTGTAATTTGGAATATGCATTCTCCAAAAGCCCATGACACCTAAGAAGGCCTGTGTTTCCTTTTTATTAGTCGGTGGAAACATATTTTGTTGATTACGTCCATTGGGATCCGATGACGCCCATCTTGCCATTTTATTCCTAAAAACTGGATCTCCTGTGCAGGTCCCTTGACCTTACTTTCTTTTATGGCAATAATAATAATAGAATATTTGAAGCGAGTGACGCACAGTGCAATTGCTTACCACCCAGAACCCAATGCCTAGCCTGTTCCTGAGCCACGATCCCTCCTCACCCCAGGCCAGCTCCCCCAGTTATATACTAAGCATGATGTCATATGATATCGAATATCCCCTTGGCTAGTTCGAGTCAGCTATTTTGGCTGTGTCCCTGTGAAGGACCAAGAGACTGTGAGAGAGTGGCAACTATTTTGTCTCAAACAACCAAGCAGGTAGCTGCAAACAGCTGAAACAGGACATGCCCTGCAGAGCTGCAGTAGTGAACTGTTTTTGGGAGACTTTCTAGCAGTTGTGCCTCAAAGAGGCTTTCTGGCAATTGTCTTTCTGGGAAGTTTTCTAGCGGTTGCACTTTGGATGTTTTGTCACAGGTCTGGCAATTACTGTAGTTGTTGTTGTTTGGGTCCCTATCTCAACCATGCTGTCCTCAGATGCAGTTTGGGTCCCTGCCTCAACCATAGTCCTCTGAGAGTGCTGAACTATGGCTCGGTAGGCATAGGCCAGGCCCCAGTACAGTGCGAGAAGCTGCTGGTTTTCATTGGGGTAGGCAAGGCACCCCTTTATCAAGTGGCACATCAGTTTGCCAGGGTTGCTTGCCTGTTTGGGTGTAAAGTCCCAGGTTATGGGAGGTGATAACCATCCTAGGAATCTAACAGTTTTGTCCCCGGTGGTTCACCTTTTTAGCTGTCAAAGCTCGGGTCTGGACCAAGCAGATTCCCATTGCTCTCAGCTTCACCGGGCTCCGTCTCTGCAGCTCTTCTCACTGCTAGTATACTCTTCCGCAGCTCTCGTCGCCGCCGGTATACTTCTTACTAGTGCTGGATTTATCGCCTTTAAATGATCAGTTTGCCCAGATGCATCGGGGTCACCATTTGTCGCGGTAGAGATGGACACAACAAGTATTAGATCATGCAAAATGGCTACTTTATTGTTATAACACACCTTTTTATCCCCTTCTTCAGAGTATGTGTTAATATATGATTGGTTTAGTTAGTAACTAACAGTTCATGATTGGTGAGTCGTCAGGATGGTTCTTCTTATCATTATCTTGTTTTTGCACTGCTCTTCTCGGGACTTTCCAGACTTTCAAGGATACACTACAAGCTGCTCAAGGTCACGCTGTTCTCACATTGTCAGGCATTCTGCAGACCTGTTGCATCCCCCGACACCAGAACATCTACAATACAGAGATGACATCATCGTGTGAAGCAACAAGGCAGAAGAAGTGTTTGAGAAGGGAAAAAGAATAATTCACATTCTTCTGAAAGCTGGCTCTGCCATAAAAAGAAGGAAGGTCAAGGGACCTGCACAGGAGATTCAGTTCTTGGGAATAAAATGGCAGGATGGACATCGTCATAACCCTATGGATGTGATCAACAAGATAGCAACTGTGTCTCCACCAGCTAAGAAGAAAACACAAGCTTTCCTAGGTCTTGTGGGATTCTGGAGAATGCATATGCCAGGTTATAGTCAGCTTGTGAGCCCTCTCTATCGAGTAACCCGAAAGAAGAACTATTTTGAGTGGGGCCCTGAGCAACAACAACCCTTTGAGCAGATCAGACAGGAAATAGCTCGTGCAGTAGCTCTTGGGCCTGTCCGGACAGGACCAGATGTACAAAATGTACTTTACACTGCAGCTGGGGAGCACGGTCTCACCTGGAGCCTCTGGCAGAAAACACCAGGAGAAACCCGAGGTCGACCATTAGGGTTTTGGAGCCGGGGGTACCGAGGATCAGAAGCCCACTACACCCCGACTGAAAAAGAGATACTAGCAGCATATGAGGGGGTTTGAGCCGCTTCAGAAGTTGTTGGTACAGAAGCATATCTCCTCTTGGCACCACCATTGCCCGTGCTACACTGGATGTTCAAAGGAAACATCCCCTCTACACATCATGCAAGCAGCGCTACGTGGAGTAAGTGTGTCCTGGTTTCAGCTGGGATGTAGTTAGCTGTCTTCCTAGTAGCTGGTACAGTGCTATGTTTTGAGTTCAGTATGTGAAGAATGTTGATAACACTGATGTTTTCAGTTGTTGCTCAGTAGTGTTTAGACTACAGTCAAGGATTTTTCAGCTTCTCATGCCCAGCCAGGGCACCTGACCCAAAGTGGCCAACAGTGTATTCCATACCATGTGACGTCCCATCTAGTTTAGGAACTGGGAGGTGGGGGGGGGCAGGGATTCGCCGCTCGGGGACTGGCTGGGTGTCGGTCGGCGGGTGGTGAGCAATTGCCCTGTGCATCATTTGTACATTTCAATCCTTTTATTACTACTGTTGTCATTTTATTAGTGTCATCATTATCATTATTAGTCTCTTCTTTTCTGTTCTATTAAATCGTTCTTATCTCAACCCAGGAGTTTTACTTCTTTTCCTGATTTTCTCCCCCATCCCACTGGATGGGGGGGAGTGAGTGAGCGGCTGCGTGGTGCTTAGTTGCTGGCTGGGGTTAAACCACGACAAAGTGGATAGCATTGATCACGCAACGGGCTCGACTGGGGAAATCTAACCGCCTAGGAATTCTGGAAGAGATCATGGACTGGCCAGAAGGCAGAGATTTTGGAGCATCGCCTGAGGAGGTGGCTCGTGCCCAGGAGGCACCACCATATAATGAGTTATCAGAAGACGAAAGGTGTTATGCTTTGTTTACTGATGGATCCTGTCATGTGGTAGGAAACCATCGGAAGTGGAAAGCTGCTGTGTGGAGTCCCACACAACAAGTCATTGAGGCCACTGAAGGAGAAGGTGAGTCAAGTCAGTTTGCAGAAGTGAAAGCCATCCAACTAGCCCTAGACATTGCTGAATGAGAAAAGTGGCTGGTACTCTATGCTGATTCCTGAATTGTGGCTAATGCCCTATGGAGGTGGCTACAGCAGTGGAAGAAGACCAATTGGCAGCACAGGGGTAAACCCATCTGGGCAGCAGCATTGTGGCAGGACATTGCTGCCTGTGTAGAACACATGGCTCTAAAGGTATGTCATGTAGATGCTCACATGCCCAAAAGCCGTGCCACTGAAGAACATCGAAATAATGAACAGGTAGACAAGGCTGCCAAAATAGAAATAGCTCAGGTGGACCTGGACTGGGAGCGTAAGGATGAGCTATTTGTAGCTCGATGGGCCCATGAGACATCGGGACATCTAGGGAGAGATGCAACATATAGGTGGGCTCGTGATCGAGGGGTGGACCTGACCATGGAGGCCATCACACAAGTCACTCATGAATGTGAAACATGTGCTGCACTCAAGCGAGCCACCAGAGTAAAGTTTCCCTGGAACAGAGGGCGGTGGCTGGGCTTTCGATATGGTGAGGCCTGGCAAATTGACTACATTGGACTACTGCCTCGAACACGCCAAGGCAAGCGCTACATACTCACCATGGTGGAAGCAACTACTGGTTGGCTAGAAACATATCCTGTAAACCATGCCGCTGCCCGAAACACCATCTTAGGCCTCAAAAGGCAAATTTTGTGGCAACATGGTACCCCAGAAAGAATTGAATAGGACTCATTTCTGAAATAAACTCATAAGCTCCTGGGCAAAGAAACACGTCATTGAGTGAGTGTACCACATCCCCTATCACCTGCAAGCATCTGGAAAAAATTGAGAGATATAATGGACTGTTGAAGACTACATTGAGAGTGCTGGGCAATGGGACATGGAAGCATTGGGATACAAATGTAGCAGAAGCCCCTTGGCTAGTTAACACCAGAGGATCTGCTAACCGTCCTGGTCCTGCCCAAACAAAACCCCTACATACTGTGGGAGGAGATAATGTCCCCGTAGGGCACATGGGGAAGTGACTGGGGAAGGCAGTGTGGATTTCTCCTCCCATGGGAGAAGGCAAACCCATTCGTAGTATTGTCTTTGTTCAAGGACCTGGGTGTACTTGGTAGGTAATGCAGAAGGATGGGGAGACCCGGTGTGTGCCTCAAGGACATTTAACCTTGGGGGAAAAATAATCTGTGATGTGAGTTGTATGTTGTAGGATGTAATGTAGCAGGAATTAGCGACGCTTAGACAGGCGTAGCCCCGGGAGGAACATGGGGCCGCAAGTGTGTTCAAAGTGTCGATGATCAATGTGTCCTGCAATTCACATTAATTCTCGCAGCTAGCTGCGTTCTTGATTGATGCACAGTGGAAGAGAAAAGAAAGAGATGGCAGATTGGAAACAGGCCCAGACAAGAAATTATGGATTTTATGCTTCTCTCATTCTCTTTATTCAAGGAGTTTTCAGTTGCATTGCTCTGGCTTTAAAGGACAAATTTTAAAGATTTTTCTGCTGCTCATGCTGATGAGTTGGATTTGGTTTGGTTTACAACAAAATTCATTGCTTGCTTAATCCCCCTTGTCTTCCCTTTCTACCAGAATTCTAATTACAAAATCCAAAGGCCAGCATTTCCAGATATTCAAGTTTCATCAGCTCTGTAATTTTTGTTAATCAGCTTGGTTCCTTCATTTCACCACTGTTATTTTATACCAATTGAGATTCTAAGTCATTGTCCATTTTTAGGAACATACATCAACATGTGCTTACCTTTAGAGATGCTCAGTATTTACTTTTCTCAGCAAAGTTAATGGCAGTTTTGTCAGCTCACCATTTTGCACTATTCAAAAACCCTTTACACACCTATCTGGAGCATCACCAAAAAGCATTATTCTCGAAAAGGTGTGTTGATGGACAAGCATGTAATTGCTTAAATTTTAAAAGGACACCCCAGGAAGTAGGGGCCCAGCTTCTTTGACCTTTCAATGGCATTCGAGTACCTAAATCCTTTTGTGCTTTTTTTTAAACCCCAGTGCATATTGCATCTCTCTGGAACAAAATATCCCTGTATGTATTGCTAAGTGTGGCTAAGGGATTATGCACTAAAATGAGCATAAAATGAACACTAAAATAATTTTCTGTTAACACAAAGATGAGGCTCAGCCTGAGAATATCTTCTATTTCCTTGCATTTGCAGTGTGCAGAGTCATACAATTAGTTTCTTTGCATGGGTGGAAGTAACAGTGGAAGAGGAAGAGATTTAACTGCACATTGCACATAAAAAAAAGCTGATGCCTAGCTTACCATGTCTCCTTATAGGGCCTGATCAGCCTATTCTTTCCAGTCATGAATGGAGCTGATCTGCTCACACTCTTAGTTTTCATTAGGCAGTACTGTTGTCATTCAGTCTGTTCAAAGAAATCAATCAAGAAAAAGAGTTAACAACCTCTTTGGGGGGGGCAAAATGCCCAAATAAAAAGTAATTTCTGTGATCTCTACCCTACCATCCCATCATAAACCAGCTGAGATTTCATCTCTAGTGGACAATGTTTTCTGGTAGGGCTACTCCAGTGTCCTGGTTTCAGCTGGGATTGAGTTAATTGTCTTCCTAGTAGCTGGTACAGTGCTATGTTTTTGAGTTAGGTATGAGAAGAATGTTGATAACACACTGGTGTTTTCAGTTGTTGCTAAGTAATGTTTAGTCTAAAGTCAAGGATTTTTCAGCTTCCCATGCCCAGTCAGCAAGAAAGCTGGAGGGGCACAAGAAGTTGGGAGGGGACACAGCCAGGACAGCTGACCCAAAGTGGCCAACAGTGTATTCCATACCATGTGACGCCACATCTAGTATATAAACTGGGGAGAGTGGGGGCGGGGGATCACCGCTTGGGGACTAACTGGGCGTTGAGCAGTGGGTGGTGAGCATTTGTACATTCCAATCCTTTTATTATTACAGTTATCATTTTATTAGTGTTATCATTATCATTATTAGTTTCTTCTTTTCTGTTCTATTAAACCGTGCTTATCTCAACCCACGAGTTTTACTTCTTTTCCCGATTTTCTCCCCCATCCCACTGGGTGTGGGGGGGAGTGAGTGAGCAACTGCGTGGTGCTTAGTTGCTGGCTGGGGTTAAACCATGACATCCAGGTGCACTTATCAGCAAAAAAAACGACTGGCCTGGCTGAACAGGGAGCTTTTGCTAGGACTCAAGAAAAAAAGGAGAGTTTATCATCTCTGGAGGAAAGGGTGGGCAACTTGGGAGGAGTACAGGGATCTGTTAGATCATACAGAGAGAAAATTAGAAAGGCAAAAGCTCAGCTAGAACTAAATCTGGCCACTATTGTAAGGGACAACAAAAAATGTTTTTACGAATATGTTAACAGTAAAAAGAATCCCAAGGAGAATATCTTTCCTTTAATGGATACAGAAGGGAACGTAGCAACCAGTGATGAGGAAAAGGCTGAGGTACTTAATGCCTTCTTTGCCTCAGTCTTTAATAGTGAGTTCAGTCATCCTCAGGGTACTCCACCCCTTGAGCTGGAAGGTAAGGATGAAGAGCAGAACATAACCCCCTTAATCCAGGAGGAAATAGTTAGGGACCTACTATGCCATCTGGACACTCACAAATCTATGGAACCTGATGGGATCCATCCAAGAATACTGAGGGAACTGGCAGAGGTCCTTGCCAAGCCACTCTCTATCATCTATCAGCGTTCCTGGTCAACAGGGAAGGTCCCAGAGGACTGGAGGCTTGCCAATGTGACTCCCATTTATAAGAAGGGTTGGAGGGAGGATCCGGGAAACTACAGGCCTGTCAGCCTGACCTCGGTACCGGGAAAGATTATGGAACGGTTTGTCTTGAGAGCACTCACATGGCAAGTCTGCGATAAAAGGGGATCAAGCCCAGTCAGCATGGGTTTACAAAAGGCAGGTCCTGCTTGACCAACCTGATCTCCTTCTATGACCAGGTGACCCACCTAGTGGATGAGGGAAAGGCTGTGGATGTTATCTACCTCAACTTCAGCAAGGCCTTTGACACTGTCTCTCATGGCATACTCCTTGAGAAACTGGCGTCTCATGGCCTGGATAAGTGTATTCTTCACTGGGTGAAAAACTGGCTGGATGGCCGAGCCCAGAGGGTTGTGGTGAATGGGATGAAATCCAGTCGGCAGCAGGTCACAAGTGGTGTTCCCCAGGGCTCGGTGTTGGGCCCTGTTCTGTTTAATATCTTTATTGATGATTTGGATGAGGGGATTGAGTGCACCCTCAGCAAGTTTGCAGATGACATGAAGTTGGGAGGCAGGGTCGATCTGCTTGAGGGTAGGGAGGCTCTACAAAGAGATCTGGACAGGCTGGATGGGTGGGCTGAGGCCAATCGTATGAAGTTCGACAAGGCCAAGTGCCGGGTCCTGCACTTTGGTCACAACAACCCCATGCAGCGCTACAGGCTTGGGGAAGAGTGGCTGGAAAGCTGCCCAGCAGAAAAAGACCTGGGTGTGCTGGTTGACAGCTGGCTGAATATGAGCCAGCAGTGTGCCCAGGTGGCCAAGAAGGCCAACGGCATCCTAGCCTGTATCAGAAATAGTGTGGCCAGCAGGAGCAGGGAGGTGGTTGTTCCCCTGTACTTGGCACTGGTGAGGCCGCACCTCGAGTACTGTGTTCACTTTTGGGCCCCTCACTACAGGAAAGACATTGAGTTGCTGGAGTGTGTTCAGAGGAGGGCAACCAAGTTGGTGAGGGGCCTGGAGCACAAGTCTTATGAGGAGCGGCTGAGGGAACTGGGGCTGTTTAGTCTAGAAAAGAGGAGGCTGAGGGGAGACCTTATCGCTCTCTACAGCTACCTGAAAGGGGGTTGTAGTGAGGTGGGTGTTGGTCTCTTCTGTCAGGTGGCTGGAGATAGGACAAGAGGAAATGGCCTCAAGTTGAGGCAAGGGAGATTTAGGTTAGATAGTAGGAAAATTTTTTTTACTGAGAGGGTTGTCAAACATTGGAATGGGCTGCCCAGGGAAGTGGTTGAGTCACCATCCCTGGAGATATTAAAAAAGCGAGTGGACAGGGTACTTCAGGACATGGTTTAGTGGGCATGGTTAATGGTTGGACTCGATGATCTTGAAGGTCTTTTCCAACTTAAATGATTCTATGATTCTAAATGATTCTTAAATGATTCTAAGAGTGATTTTGCCAGTGTAGTTTATATTGACTCTCCAAACAGAATAAATTATACCAGAAAAAGCACTGGTTTTACTGGTATATGTTTTCACCAAGACATTTTAGTTGTCTAATAATTTCTAGTCTTTTTTACATTTAAATAGAAACATCATATATTTGATCTCAGTGCATTTTTGATACAGTAAAATTAATTATAAAAAACCACAGTATCTCATGCATTTAACCACCATTATCACCAATAGAATCTATATATTATGTTCAAGCTTTACATAGGAATTTATTGGTTCCTGACCAAGACCCAGGAAATAAGGGCAGCCTCAGGACGAGAAAGCTATAAATTAGGCAAGGACTGTCTTAGTGAGTGTCATGGTTTCAGCTCAGCCGGTAACAAAGGACCATGCAGCCGCTCACTCACTCCTCCCGCCCCCCTCCGGTGGGATGGGGAGGAGAATCAGAAAGGAGAAAAGAAATAAATGAAAAACAGAACCTCAAGGGTTGAGATAAGGACAATTTACTGGGACAACACAAAAAGAGAAGTTACAACAACAAGAACGGTACTAATAAAAGAATATACAAAATGAGTGATGCACAGTGCAACTGCTCACCACCCGGAACCCGACGCTCTGCCATTTCCCCCACCGAAAGCCGAGAGCGCTCCCCCCAGCCCGCTCCCCATTTATATACTGAGCATGATGTCACATGGTATGGAATAGCTCCTTGGCTAGTTCAGGTCAGCTGCCCCGGCTGTGCCCTCTCCCAGGTTCCTGTGAAAATTAACTCTATCCCAGCTGAACCCAGGACAGTGAGATGTGATGATACTACAGCAGGGTGGGGGGGAGAATCAGAAGACCAAAAGCGAGGAAAAAAAAACCTTTATAGGTCAAGATGAAGACAGTTTAATAAGTGAAAGGAAAAAAAAAATTAAAAACCCAAGTGATGCAAAAGTAATCACTTGCCACCAGCAGACTCATGCCCAGCCAGTCCCTGAGCGATAGCTACCTTGGAAAAACTCCCCCCCTGCAGTTTTATTACTGAGCATAATGTTATATGGTATGGAATATTCCTTTGGTCAGTTGGGGTCAGCTGTCCCATCTGTATCCCCTCCTAATTTCTTGCCTACCCCCAGCCTACTCCCTGTGGGGCAGAGTGAGAAACAGAGAAGGCCTTGATGCTGTGCAAGCACTGTTCAGCAACAACTAAAACATTGGTGTGTTATCAACACTGTTTTAGTCACAAATCCAAAACACAGCACCCTATTATTAGCTGCTATGAAGAAAATTAACTCCATCCTGGCCAAACCCAGTAAAAAGCTACCTTATAAAGATAAGCATTACTAACTTCTCTCTTGGGTAGCATTAGTTTTCCTTCAGTGATAATGTTTTACGCTCATTCTCAGGCAACAACTGAAAAGTATAGTGTCACATTAATAACAGCTCACTTTTTTTACTGTCTTAGGTTTTAATATTTTCCGGTCTGCAGATGACCAGGAGAAAGATGAGCACTAGCACTTCAGCTTACTGGAAAAGTAACACAGCAGAACCAAGATTACCTTTTATTTATTCTCAGTCATCTTCAGACACATTGCATGTTTAAAGTTTGCTGTGCCATCTATATAACTGCTGCTTAAAAGCCTTCCAATTTTAGATTATTCTTAACATGCCCTAACTATTCCCATCAATAAATAGGTTGCTTGGAACCCCTTCAACCAAATTATCATATATTTGTGATATTTTTAAGTTTAGGTAATATGTGAATCCACAGTGGTGCTTTGTTATGATTAATAATACGCTAGCTTCATCAAAATAAATACAGTCTCATCAAGATAAAAGTGTATTGCATTAGACAGTTAGCAGATATATAGTGTATGACAGTCCCTAGTCTGAGTGAATTGGAGTCTGAAGCAAAATGTCAAACAATAGTGAGATGCTTTGGCATAGATTTTCTGTTCATATAGATCCTAGTCAGTCTGGCAATAATCACAATAATCACAATTCATCATATTGATACCGAAAAGCCGGTCGAAGAAACTCTCTAAGACTCGTTCTGGAGTTTTAGAAAGCAGGCATTCTTTATTGCAGCGCTGGATGCACAGGGGATAATTCCACCTAGCGTGCATACCACAGCTTCAGCACAAACAGTATGGAGTAACAATTACATATTAATCAGATTAGTATACATATACATAAAAATGATTATAACTGATTATCATAGTACTGCCTACATCCGATCATGCGCAATGAAGAATTCATTTGAGTCGAAGGGCTGCTTTTACGACCACCAACCCATTTGAGATTCCATTGGCTGTCCTTGAAGTCTTTGTTCTTATTCTTGTTCTTTGATCTTGAAGCTTAATGCAGTTTCAATCACATGTGGTCAGTTTCAACATTGTTCTCATGTAGCGTACAGGAACATCTAGTCATAAGAGCAAAGAACTGCAAAACTTAGGAGTAACTACCTCTACTAGTTAATTGCTTGGCTATACTTTTGTCTATTGTTTCAATCACAGTGTTAGTATAAGATTTCTAATCATTATTTACCAAATCTCACTTTTACAGTCACCTAGCAGCAAGCCAGTTTCCACGGCTGGTACAAAATATTAAAACCATCAAAATATTTAGACATACTATACAGAATATATGGAAATATGCTATCAATGTCTCTTCCATTACTCAACATCTGTTCTTTACAATTTTGAGTGGCAAAGACCATGCCTGTGATTATGGCATTCACATTTGGTACTCATCATGACCTTTCATGTGCAAAGAAAATGTTTTTGTTTTCTGAAGAATCATAATCAGACTCAGGAATTTTCTTTACAAAATGTTTTGATTTATTTTGCTGTAAACAGAAAGACTGCAAGATTTACAGAGAACTACCAGCTTCCAGAGAGCTCTTGTTCTCTGAATATTGCTCAGCACCTTTCTCAAAACAATTCTGTTTTCTGTTCAAGACAGACATAAACACAGCCCAGTAAGTCCAAATTCAGAGAGCTTCTCACTTCCTCTGTTATTCCTTTGTTAGAATATCAGATTCTGCAATTTCAGCTGATGTGGAGTAGCAGCTCTCTCCACAAGCAGTTCTATTGAAGCTGGCAATCAGAGGTGGCTCCAGTGAGCATATAGAACATGCCTCAATACAACTCAGATTTTGCCTAGGAGTTATATATGCTACTGTAACACAAATAAAGGAGCACAGTACTAAAGTATACTCTCCATTCACAGCTTTCTCTGAGGCAAATAATAAACCAGAGCCACTACAAATCAGAGATTAAGGACATAAAATGAAGGTTATCTCCTCTCCTAAAGAAGAGTAAAATGATTCATAATGGTATTACAAGTGGAAACAAAAAAATTAAATTGCTTGCCTCTTTGATACCTGTGTTCTTTCTCTTTTTGCCATAGAAATTATTTTGTTCATGGATAGGTGTCCATAAGAATCTGGACTGTGTGACAAAACAAATCTCTCATTGTGATAGAGTCCTAAACCTCACACCAAAGCAGGAGAAGCTCTGGGAGCCTCCCTATTATTGTCATTAGACAGACAATAGCTAACCTACACCAAGTGCAGTGGCTAGAGGGCAGACATATATTTTACCAGTCAGCAAACCTCCCTCTTCCCTTCTAGAAAGAAAGATGGGAAGGAATCAATGAATTTGGATCAATGAACTGAGCAGATGGGATGAGCACTTCTTGGGTCTACTGAGCTTCCTGTGTTTCTGCAGTGGCAGGTCTATGGACTGACTTGGGCTTAGTCTGATCCAATCTGGATCTAGGAAAGCTGAGGAAAAGATTGAGCTCTATTCTGTTATTATTCCCAAATTCCCTGATTGATAGCTTGCCACATTTGATTCCAAAGGGAGCCAAACCTCAAGGCAGGTAACTGTCACACTTGTACTTATTACATTAGAAATAACTGACTGCACCTGAGGATACTTCCTTGTCTGCATTGTGCAGAGAAATTACCTCTCTGTGGTACCTAATTTTTCCTGTGAACTTGAATGGATTACTTCTTATAGACTTCAGTTTCCATTTTACATGACTGTTGAGATAAAAAGTGTCCTGTGGGCTTTCTACCTTCTCCTGGACTTTGTAAGAATATAAAAAGTCTTATTGCTGCTGCATGGATGTGTGAAATACCTGGTGAGATGCTTCTTTCATTCTACTAAACTATTATGGCCCAACTGAAAGTAAGAGCAGAATAAGTAGACTTGGGTACACTAGAAATAAACTCACAATAAACCTTATTTGTCTGATAATGCTGTCAGGAAGAAATTACTGAACTTTTCCAGAATTTCTGATAAAATGGTGTATTGGGTCTGGCTGAGATGGAGTTAATTCTCCCCATAGCAGCCCTCGTAGCGCTGTGCTCTGCATTGGTAGCTAGAAAGGTGTTGATAACACACCAGTGTTTTGGCTACTGCTGAGCAGTGCTCGCACAGCATCAAGGATGTCTCTCCAACGTTTTTGACCCCCCCCTCAACTGCAGGCTGGGGCTGGGCAAGATCTTGGGAGGGGACATAACCAGGACGGCTGGCCTAAACTAACCAAACAGATATTCCATACAATATGACGTCAGCTCAGATATAAAAACTAAGTAAAGGGAGACGGAAGGGGCCATTTTTTGTCTTCCGGAGCAACCACTACGCATACTGAAGCTCTGCTTCCCAGGCAGTGGCTAGACATAGCCTGCTGATGGGAAGTAGAGAATAATATCATTTGGTTTTTCTTTGCTTTCACGCACGACCTTTGCTTTCACTTTAGTAAACTGTCCTTATCTTGACCCACGAGCCTTTTGTTATATTTTCTCCCCCCTGTCCAGCTGAGGAGGGGGAGTGATAGAGAGGCTTTGGTGGGCACCTGGCGCCCAGCCAGGGTCAACCTACCACAAATAGTAGAACAACATCTAATTCTAGCATTTGACCACAGGCTCAAATCCTGACCCTGCTGAATCAGCAAATTGCCTGTGAGGTTTTGGAACCCGATTCTAGTGCCCTTCCTTTTATCACTTGTTATAATCCCACTGCTATCTACACTAACAGTGTATCCATGAACACTGTTGTGCAATACATGAATATGCTTTGAGAAAGACCATATTCTGTAAATAAAAGATGATTCTACAAAAGATGGTGA
This sequence comes from Haliaeetus albicilla, assembly GCF_947461875.1. NCBI lineage: Eukaryota > Metazoa > Chordata > Aves > Accipitriformes > Accipitridae > Haliaeetus > Haliaeetus albicilla. Next base: position 26,875,643 of record NC_091515.1, on the reverse strand, counting down.
CAGAAAAGCTAAAAATCTACATCCCTTTTACAAACTTGTGCTCCCCTTCTAGGTTTGCTAATGGATTTATGTAGCGCTCGCCGCATATCAAGGTGCCACGATTAGATCACTGATCACCCCCCAGACCAGGGAAAGAGACAGATAACACACATAGTGTGAGCGCCAACTTCCGCCTTTTATTGCGCAGTCAATTCCTTTTATACTAACAAGGATAGGCGGGATTACAGACACATCATAAGGCTGCGACTAACCCTCTAACTTTCCGTGACATCGCGAGATCTTCCGAACGCCGAACCCTACATCTCCCCCCTCCCTATGACGAGTTGGCTTCTATTGTTATGAACAATTCCACACCAAGAAATAACTAAGTAAAGTACTATGAGTATAAACATATCTTTACAACTAAGTTGAAACACTCTATCTTAAACACCCGTAAATGTCCCATTTACCCTGCAGAGCAAAAAGCTCCTTTATAGAAATTCACACAGGAGGTAGATTGAAAGTTATACAGATACATCATGAGGCTTGGAAAGAATTACTTCTATTACTCTATAAAGTTTATCATTGGTGCGCTGATGTTAAGGCTTACTGTCTGAGGCACCTAGATTCCTGGCTGCCGGATCCCATAAAGGCACGTATTGACGGACTCTGAGAGGGACGTCGTCCGGATACACATCAGGGTCCCCCAGTTGGCTTTGCATCCACTGCCAGAAGTTTGTAGCAGATACCCAAGGTGTCACAAGCCAGGAAAGGATGACAGCGATCTGTAGGAAAAACACTCAAACACTATGAGGTTAGGGCAGGACGAATCATATGACAAGGAACCCATTTCAGTAGCCCTTCAGGTGTCTGTACACAGGCATACCCTCGCCCGAGACAACGCAACTCAAACGGCCCATCCCATTGGCGTGTCTGAAGGTCACGCACGCGGACCAACGGGTAGGGACCTTTCTCTTCCGCGTTCGTAAAGTGTCGTTGCGCCGCCGTCTCTTCCAAGTCCCCTCGAACTGTCTGATTTAATGAAGTTAACGCAGTTAACAGAAGACGCTGTGTACGGAGAGCAGGTGTGTTTTCCTGTAACCAGGAGGGCTCCTCCTGCTCCCCCTCCCTAAGCCGATCGAGTAAGGCCTTTAAAGTTCGATGTGCTCGTTCTACAATGGCCTGGCCGGTGCTATTCTGAGGGATGCCATGTTTAAGGTCAATACCCCAGATCGTACAAAACCGTTTCACCTTTTCCCCAGTATAAGCTGCACCATTGTCTGTCTTAATCTGTTGCGGAATACCTAATTGAGCTATGCAAGCACGCCAATGTTGGATAACTGCCAAGCTATTCTGTTTACTATGCGCTGTAGCAAGAATATATCTACTATAAGTGTCTACGGTAATATGTAAATACTGCAAAGGCTTAGAAGGAGCATATTCTGTGATGTCTGTTTGCCAGATCTGATTTGGTCGCAAACCACGAGGGTTGACCCCTGCTTCCCAAAGGGGTCCTGTAGCACAATGAGGGCAGGCTGCGACAATTTCTTTGGCTTCAGCACGAGACATGCCCGTTAGTGTCACCAAGCCTCGCGGACCGCAATGCAAAAGGCGATGTAACGTTATCGCGCGGGCCCTTGCTGGCGTGGTGTTATCGTCACCGACAGCAGCCATCCACGCTTGTGCCGCCTGGTCAGCGCGGCTGTTCCCTTCAGCTAATGGTCCAGGGAGACCAGAATGACTGGTGACATGAATAGGGAAAACGGGCACACTACGTAACTGTAAGGCATTCAGCAGCATACCAGCTATCTCCGTAGAAGAAGCTAATGCCCATTCCCCGGCAACCAAAAGCTTATATACATACAGTGAATCCATGACCACATTTAAAGGCTCTGTCGGCCAACGTAACAATGCCATGGCCACTGCTTTGGCCTCCAAAAACTGCACCGAGCGACTTGGCTCAGTATATGCTACCTGGTGCCATGCCCCATCTTCTTTCCAAACACAAACGGCTTTGCTGGTCTTGGAGGACGCGTCAGTAAAGATTGTTCGTCCGTCGTTAGGGTGCTTCGCCACCTGCTGTGCTGGAAGAATGGGTAAAGCATGCAAGATCTCCCCACAAGGATGGACCTCATGTCCCGCTACTGTCCCGGCAAATTCTGCTAATGCACCCTGCAAAACAGCCACCTGCTGATAAACCAAATTCCATTGCGTTAGTGAGCAAGGCAAAACAATGCGGTCTGGATCTCTGCCGGTAAAATGTTGACAAGCCTCCCGGCAACGCATGATCATGGTGGCTACCAACAGAGGCCAACTAATGATAGCTGTGCGTACCTTACCCTGATGTAACCACACAAAGGGCCACTCTGGGCCTTCTGCATTCTGTATCAATACACCGTGGCAGCTCTGGCTGGCTACAAAGAGCCGCGCATCAACTGGTTGTGTGGGTTGAAACCTCTGCAGGCCCCACTGCTGGGCCCGTTGGGCTATGTTTTCTAGCAACTCACATTGTGCTGGTTGCAATACACGTGGTGTTTTCAAGGGTTCCCCCCCCCCGAAGTAGTTGGTACAAGAGATTCATTTCATCTTCAGCAATGGGAACGAAATTCCTCAGCCACAATAGTTTGCCTACTAACTTTTGGGCATCATGTAAAGTACACACTTGGTCAGGGACCAGAAAACTTTGAGCGGTGACTGTACGAGGGGTTACTTGAGTGCCTAGATAACTAACAGAAGGTCCCATTTGTGTTTTGTTAGGGGATATGTGTAACCCGTATTCACGTAGTGTTTGTACCGTCTGATCATACAGGTGTTGCAATACAGACTCATCCTGATGGGACAGGAGAATGTCATCCATGTAGTGCATGATGGTGGCCTCCCGGTAGTTTATTCGCAGAGAATGCAAGACCTTACCTACCGCGACCTGACAGAGAGTTGGCGAATTTTTCATGCCTTGAGGAAGCACTTTCCACTGATATCGTTGCATGGGCGCTTGATGGTTCCGCTCCGGGATAGAGAAGGCGAACCGCTCCCGATCTTCTGGGTGTAAAGGAATACTGAAAAAACAATCTTTAATATCGATTACAATGACACCGTGTCCTTTTGGCACAATGGCCGGAGAAGGCAATCCTGGCTGCAAAGCCCCCATGTCCTGTAAGCAGGCGTTAACCGCTCGCAAATCATGGAGGAGTCGCCACGCGCCCGATTTCTTCTTTATGACAAATATAGGAGTATTCCAAGGACTGGTGGAGGGTTCTAGATGGCCCATTTGTGCTTCCCTGTGCACCAATTCCACTACTGCCGCCCTCTTCTCCTCAGTCATTGGCCACTGCTCCACCCACACCGGCTTGTCCGTTAGCCAGGTGAGCTTCAAGGGACGGCAGACGGCAGTGGCCGTCATTAAAAATCCGTGGAAAGGCGACATCCCCAACGATCTAGGCAGCAGCGCCCAAGGATGGCTGTCGGGACTGCTGCCACCATCGGGTTACACCATGCCACTGTCTCAGCATCTGCAGCAGTTGTGGGCTGGGCAAGAGTGATTTTTACCAGGGCTGTACTTTTCCTCGACTCTTGCGCCCCCCCCCACCCCCAGTAATTGCCCTTGTGTTATGGTGGGCCACTCCGGGGGCCAAATATGAACTGGAATTACGGTAACATCTGCGCCCGTATCTAACAGGGCCATCATACTGATGCTTCGTGGAAGAAGAGGCGGTCCCACCTCTAACGTGATCGCTTGTTCTGGACGGGTGTTCATGCCCATGGTCAATGCTATTTGGGCAGCAGTAGGAACTGTTGTTGCATTGCCCTGATCCTGCCCCTGCCCTTTTTCGGTCAGTGCCACGGAAGCATCGTTTGATCCTGAGTTGTTGCCGTTGTTGTTGGGCCCTGTGCAAAAGCTGAAGGGGAGGGCGCGGCCCCCATCCCTCCCCCCGTACCGTTTACCGGCTTCGGTCGTTGTTGTCGTGGATGTTCCGGAGCCCCCTGCTGGACCTCGGGCACACGGCAGTCTCGGGCTCTGTGCCCGGACTTGCCACACCTCCAACAACGAATGTTGCCCGCCCCCACCTCCTGGCCCTACCCTTTGGGTCTGGTTGCGCAACTCCTCGCCATGTGGCCCCTCCCCCCGCATCGGTAACAAGCGCTTGCACCCGTGTGCAAAACTTGCTGCAAGGCCGTCACTATCGGACGCGCTTCCTGTTGTTGTTCTCTTTCCAGTACGTGACGTATCATGTCGCCTAGCGTGGAACGTGCTGGCAACTGAGCGAGAAGCGCTGCAGTCTGCGGGTTCGCTTGAGCCGTAGCACACTCAATTATAATCGCGTCTTTAGCTGTCTCCGGAATGTCTGCAGCTTGCATAGCAAGCTGAAGCCGATCTAAAAAGGCAGTAAATCTCTCGGCAAGCCCATGGCGGATCTTTACCCAAGGGGGATCTGCTCTGTCCATAGCTGCGACACGTCTGAGTGCGGCCATGGCGGTAGACGCGACCGCCGCAAAGTCACGTCCGCGCATGCCCTGTGCCTGCGCCTGAGGCGTGGCAAACGGCCCTTCCCCCATGAGTTGTTCTATGGTCACTCCCGCTAGGTGGTGATCAGGATCCTGGGCGTCGGCCACTACCCTAATGCACTGAGCTCGCCATTCCTCCTTAAACAGCAGCAGCAAAGATGGGGGCAACACCCCTCTCATCAGCTGCATCACATCATAGGGCGCAACAGGTGTTGAGAGCAGACATTCAAACAAAGTGAGCGCCTGCGAGGAATTCACTCCATGCGCCTGCACAGTGCTTGCGAGTTCCCGAACGGTCTTTACATCAAAAGGTGTCCACGCATACCCGCCCCGCGCCGCTGCCCGAATAGGGAGAACGACCGGCTGAAACTGAACCCCTGAGAGGCAACATTCTTTGGCCACCAGTCGCCAGTCTGTACCTTTCTGGGTGCCTCCTTCCTGGTTATCCCCAGCCCCCTGTGTGGGGGGCATTAACGGCACCGCGCGCTCCGCATTCTGTATGGCCCCTTCAAGCCTCCGCAACAGGCCCTGCAGCGTCTGTAAAGTGTCCTGTCCCTCCCTTGTCTGACTCTGTGGCACGGATTTCGGTGGTCTCCGTATTACAGTATCCATCCTCTCCTCATCAGAATTATCGGAATCTATCTGGCCAGTTTCGGAAGGACCCAGCCGAGGGATTAACCCGTTCCGGCACAGGCGCGGTAGATGGCGCGGTAGATGGCGCAGTTGATGGCGCAGCAGGCATAGGCTCAGCAGGCTCAGCAGGCTCAGGCGCCGCAGGCAAAGGCTCAGCCAGCACAGGCTCAGCAGGCTCAGGCTCAGCAGGCAAAGGCTCAGCCTGCTCTCCCGGCAAGGGCGCCTGATTTCCCTCGCCGGGGGGTGGTTCCTCCTCTACCACAGTTCTTAACCCTCGCAGCTTTCTGATTTCCCTCTCCGAGGGTGGCCGTTCTTCCCACTCCTTCACCTGACAGTATAAATCTCCCTTAACATCCCCGCCTGGAACCCAGTCCAGGAGGCATTCGTCCAATTCCTTCAGAACCTCCCGCCGTAACTCCTCCCATGGATGCCGCGGAGGGGGCTCATCCGTCCCCGCTGGTACCGTCTCTATCGGAAAAACCTCCATCTCTGTCGTACTCTCCGTGTCCACGCTCTCAGTCAGAGATGGACCGCTCTGTGAGCCCCGCTCCACAACCACCCACTCCGTCTGAGTTTGACTCACCGTCCCTGGGGGCACTGCCCCCCCTTGTTTTTGAACCGGCGCTTCATCCGCAAACAAAACAGCTCGCGCCGCCGACCAACACTCCCCAGCTTTCCGTCCTGCTCACCCGCGAGCGCCGACTGGAGCAACAGCTCCCGAATCTCTCCCCAATTTGGGGGACTTAATACTTCTTTGGGAGAGCCCATCCCTCCCCGGCGCAGCACCCATTGGATGCATTCGCCCGTGGGGCCCCTCCTAATCGTTCCGCGGGCACCCACCTCATCAGCCAACACTTTCAACATCTTAATCACTTGCGCAAGTTCCATCGTCGCCTAGTGCGACCAATCACGTCGGGGTCACCATTATGTAGCGTTCACTGCATATCAAGGTGCCACGATTAGATCACTGATCAACCCCAGACCAGGGAAAGAGACAGATAACACACACAGTGTGAGCGCCAACTTCCGCCTTTTATTGCGCAGTCAATTCCTTTTATACTAACAAGGGTAGGTGGGATTACAGACACATCATAAGGCTGCGACTAACCCTCTAACTTTCCGTGACATCGCGAGATCTTCCGAACGCCGAACCCTACACCTCGCCAGATTCAATTCCAGTAGGGCTTTGGCTTTCTGGCCCCATCCATGCATGCTCGGACAGTACCTCTGTATTCCTCCCAAGTTTACCTGTCACTGCTTACACCTTTTGTATACTTCCTTTTTCTGTAGGGGTTTGGCCAGGAGCTCCTTGCTCATCCACACAGGCCTCCTGGCATTTTTGCCTGACTTCCTGCTCATTGGGACAGACCGCTCTTGAGCTCGGAGGAGGTCATCCTTGAATATAGGATAATGAGAAATAAGAACAAATCTAAAACCACCTTCCCTCCACCCCTCCCTTCTACCCAGGCTCAACTTCACTCCCGACTTCTCTACCTCCTCCCCCCCCGAGTGGCTCAGGAGGATGGGGGATGGGAGTTGAGGTCAGTTCATAATGCTTCGTCTCTGCTGCTCCTTCCTCCTCACGCTCTTCCTCTGCTCCAGAGTGGGGTCCCTCCCATGGGATACAGTCCTTCAAGAACTGCTCCAGCATGGGTCCTTTCCATGGGGTGCAGTCCTTCAGGAAAAGACTGCTCCAGTGTGGGTGCCCCCACAGAGTCACAGGTCCTGCCAGAAAACCTGCTCCTGTGTGGGCGCCTCTCCACGGGCCACAGTTCCTGCCAGGAGTCTGCTCCTGCCTGGGCTCTTCATGGGCTGCAGCTTCCTTCAGGGCATATCCATTTGCTCCGGCATGGGGTCCTCCATGGGCTGCAGGTGGATATCTGCTCCACCATGGTCCTCCATTGGCTGTAGGAGGACAACCTGTCTCACCATGGTCTTCACCACAGGCTGCAGGGGAATTTCTGCTCCGGCACCTGGAGCATCTCCTCCCCCTCCTTCTTCACTGACCTTGGTGTCTGCAGAGTTGTTTCTCTCACATATTCTTACTCATGTCTCCCAGCTGCTGTTGCGCAGTGGTTTTTTACCCTTTCTTAAATATTTTATCACTGAGGCACTACCAACATCTCTGATTGGCTCAGCTTTGGCCAGCAGTGGGTCCATCTTGGAGCCGTATGAAACTGACTCTGTCGGATATGGGGCCAGCTTCTGGTGTCTTCTCACAGAACCCACCCCTGCAGCCACCCCGCTACCAAAAGCCTAGCCATGTAAACCCAATACATCCCCATGTGGACCAGGGCCTGCAAACATGAGGCTGCTTCTAGCTGTCTGTAGAAGTCCTGATCCACTTGTTCTTCCTGGTCAGACAGCCTATAGCAGACACCAACTACAGCGCGACCCTTACCTGTTGTCTCTTTAATCCTCACCCATAAGCTCTCAGTTGGTTCATCATCCATCCCCAGGAAGAGCTCCATGCATTCCAGCTGTTCTCTCACATAAAAGGGCAACTCCCCCTCCTCTTCTTCCCGGCCTGTCCTTCCAAAAGGGCCTGTAATCCCTTCATTGCAACACTCCAGACCTGGGAGCCATCCCACCACATCTCCGTGATCCCAATAAGATTGTAGCCCTGCAACTGCACACAGATTTCTAACTCCTCATGTTTATTCCCCATGCTGTGTGCATTAGTGTACAGGCACTTCATAGAGGCACCCCGGCATGCTGATTTCCCAGAAAAGATTTGGGGAATTTCTCCATAATGGTGCCTTGTAGGCACTTCCTTGCTTACATGCAAATGCTGGAGGTGATCCCATTTGAGTTCTGTTTTGTTGATTCTGTGATCCTCTTCTGTCACATCACTCCGGGCCCTTTGCTCATCAGGCTTGTCCATCATTCCCCCTAAGGGCTGCTGGTTACACTCTCCCTCCCCTATCATTCCTTGTTTAAAGCCCTCCTTACCAGGTCAGCCATCCTGCAGGGAAAGATACCTTTGCCCTGCTTAGTGAAGGCACCTCTCCCAAGCAGATGCTGATCCTCAGACAGGGTCCCATGGTCATAGAAACCAAAACCTTGTTGCCGACACCAGCTCTGCAACCAATCGTTGACCTGCAGTATCAGTGCCCTCCTCCTCCTCCTCACAGCCTTTCCCCTCACTGGCAGGATTGAGAAGAATACCGCCCAGGGCCCCCATGCCCTTGACTACTGCCCTCAGAGCTCTGTAGTCACTTTTGATACTCTCCAGGTTGCCCCTGGCAATATCATTGGTGCCCTCATGGAAGAACAGCAGGGGATTGAACAAGCTGTGGCAGTCCCTCTACAACATCCCAGATCTGGGACCGCAGCAAGACTGCTCTTGACAACAGGTCAGGTCAGCAGATGAGTGCCTCTGTCCCTCGCAGCAGAGAGTCACCCACTAGTATCAGTGATGGTCTTGCATGGTTTAGGGTCAGGTGGTCCAGATGCTTTGCTTGAAGGCACATTTGGCTCCTCTTCAGCTTTGAGGGTGGTGAACCTATTTCATAGTTGCAAGCTTTCAGGTGAGGCAGGAGCCTTCCTCTTGGTGCCAAAAGTCACCGGCTTCCATTCTTCACCTTCTCCAGAGGTTGCACTTGCCATTCTACTGGGGGTCGACACTGCCTGTGTCTCCATTGCAATTGGGGTCCGGGGCTTTTCAAGCTGTTGGCATCTCCAAGAAGATCCTGTCTATTTCCCTTTCATCTTCTCTGATGCTGTGCAGCCTGCTCGCTTCCTTCCATAACTCCTCCACTTGGCAACACAACTCCTCAAAGACAGCACACCTCCTGTTGGAAAGAAGACCACCTCTCCCAGCATCAGGGAAAGGCCCCAGAAACTCCCTTCAGCCTGGGACTTGGAGGACTGCATCCACCATCTGAGGCTCCGTCTGGGCTGAAGCCTCTGCCCTTGCAGGGACAATTGCTCCAACATCTGCTGGGTAAAGTGCCCTGTGGCACATCGCCACCATACCTTAGAATGTTTAGGTTGATTTCAACTCAGATGAGGATCCTTTCTTGATAAACTGCTGTGTGAACTACTGTGTCTGTTGGCTGCCTCTGTTAGGTGCACTCATATATATATGTAAATATATAAAGCAGTAGGGTTTTTTTGTATGGTACTCAGGCCTTTTTAAGTTTAGGTCTGGAAAGATGCAAATAATATTTCTATTACAGGAAAACATGGGGTGGTTAGTATTTCTATTAAGTAAACACAGTGATCCAGCTCTGTGTGTATGTGTATATACATACTCATTCATACATGCATATATATATGTATATGAGTATCTCCATTCAGTGCATCTGCTTGTGAAAGCTCTTGTTTCTCTGAGGCTTCCTGGCAGCATGCACATTACATAAGAACATTTTAGACAAGAATTATGACTGTCAAATTCCAAGTTTTTGGGCTGAGATTTTTAATGCTAAATATATTCCTTGGGATAATATTAGTGGAAGTTTAAGTGGAAATGTAGGCTAGTTTAAACAAAGCAACTTTTTTTGTCTGGGAAGTTTGAAGGACTTTATAGAGGACCCAATGTTTAGGGCCATATCTTTTTGTATCCCAGATTCAGCTAAGTATTAGCCTTGGAAAAATGACTCCTTTTACATGCTGTTTATACATTTTCTGGAGCTTCCTAACTAGATTATTTTGTTTCTGTTCAAACCTGAGCAGGATTTTCCTTGTATTCAGAGGCTGAAATCAGGCCACCAGGACAGAGCTTGTTCCTGCGTTCTCAGTGAGCCTGCTGCAGTGCCCACCACATCAGAGTACAGTACTTGGCTGAGAAGGGGTGATGGATGGAAGTAGGTTGGGGTAGGGCTATTACAGAGACTCAAGGCTCATATGAAGCATGAAGAAGGAAGACACACCTTTGGATTTGTTTAGGGGAATGCTAAATGTTACTTTATAAGGAACTGGAAAAGGAATGGGGCTTTGGTAAGAGTTGCATTAGCTTTTTAGGTAGAAAAAATTGATGGTGATCCTTGAACTGCAAGGATAATGTGTTAAGGAACCAATAGCTAAGGAGGAAGCAATAAAAGCTTGTTGAAGAGACATAACACTGGGGAGGGGACTGGAGATGACCAGACCAAAGAGCAAGTGGGAAAAAGGACAGAGCAGACTTTGAGTGTGAAAATGGACAGATGGTGTATAAAGAATGATATTTGTGTGGGAATATATCAGAAATGACTGTGCGCACTAAAACAGAGTCCCTTCCAGACACTGGAATAGAGCCAGTGTTTTTAAAGGATTATCGATGGTGTGGAGCGGGGGGAGGGTGTCACTTCAAAATTTATTTATTTAAAGCCTTACTTAAGTTGCATTTAATCACTGTGTGGACACAAATAGTTTTAAAATAAACTTAACTTGATTTATTTAAATAGATTTTGAAATTAAGCTTTCTTCCATTAATCTAAATAAGTCTAATATTTCAGAATGCTCCCATACAGATGTGTTCCAAGTCTCATCACTCTTCTGTCATCAGCATACCCAAGTGCAGGATGCACTATGCTCTTCATGGTATTCAGTGTTATTGTAGGAATATGTTACTGTTCTCTTTTAGTAGCACAGATCATGAAATAAGTACCTTGCAACTGAAGATCATATACCTTAAACACTTTCCGTACACATGGTCTTTAAAAAAGAGAGGGGCAGCAGGGGGGCAACACCTAGGAGGTTACACAGACACACATAAAATGTACCTTAGAAAAACATTATTAAGATTGAAAAGTGAAGTACTCAAAAATTAGCTAGTGTTATATGCAATGTCGCACAAAACTGTACAATATTGCTGATGTAGTTTTAAGCCAGCTCCTTCTCTATGCATTATATTACATAAAGGCTTTCATTTCATGTCACATATGCGGGTGCTGTTCACACTGAAATTTTTTTTTAAAGAATAAAGCTTGCCCAAAATATAGTGTCTGGACTGCAAATGATGTGTTTCACAGACTGTCCTGGTTTCAGCTGGGATAGAGTTAATTGTCTTCCTAGTAGCTGGTACAGTGCTATGTTTTGAGTCCGGTATGAGAAGAATGTTGATAGCACTGATGTTTTCAGTTGTTGCTAATTAGTGTTTAGTCTCAAGTAAAGGATTTTTCAGCTTCTCATGCCCAGCCAGCGAGAAAGCTGGAGGGGCACAAGAAGTTGGCACAGGACACAGCCAGGGCACCTGACCCAAACTGGCCAATGGGGTATTCCATACCATGTGACGTCCCATCTAGTATATAAACTGGGGGGAGTGGGGGCGGGGGAATCGCTGTTCGGGGACTAGCTGGGTGTTGATCGGTGGGTGGTGAGCAATTCCATTGTGCATCACTTGTACATTCCAATACTTTTATTATTACTATTGTCATTAGTATTATCATTATCATTATTAGTTTCTTCTTTTCTGTTCTATTAAACTGTTCTTATCTCAACTCATAAGTTTTACTTCTTTTCCTGATTTTCTCCCCCATCCCACTGGATGGGGTGGAGTGAGTGAGCGGCTGCGTGGTGCTTAGTTGCTGGCTGGGGTTAAACCATGACAGTCCTTTTTGGCACCCAACGTGGGGCACGAAGGGTTGAGATAACGACAAACCTGACCAGAGCTTGTTAAAACAAATTTGTTATAAGCAATAGTCGCTGGTCATTATGTTGATTTATGTGTTACAGTTGTTGCTCTGGTTTTTAAAGCTCTGTTATGTATCACCTCGCTTGCTGTATGGAGTTCCTCTTCTGCTGCTTATCATCCATGGGAGGTGGATTAAGGTTTTTGCTGAAAGCCATTGCTAGGAAAAATGTGGCAACCCAGACGGAGCTCCCAAGAAAACATGAAGCTGTCCAGGTCTTTGGCTGCAGGGAGTGCCTGAGTCTCTCACTGGTACCGGAGGGCAGCATGATCATCTCCTTTGTGAGATGTGACCAGGTGGATGATCTGCTCAGCCTGGTGGCAGAGCTGAAGGAGGAAGTGGAAAGGTTGACGAGTATCAGGGAGTGTGAGAGGGAGATAGATTGGTGGGCCCACACTCTACTATCCCTGAGGCAGAGGCAGCAGATGGAGGCTCCGCAAGAAGCAGAGGATCCCCTACCCTCTTGCCACTAGGCAGGAGGGGACCTAAGAGATGGAGCAGAATGGATACAGGTCCCTGCTCGGGGAGGCAGGTGAATCCCCTCCCAGTCTCCCTCAACTTCCCAGTTGCCCCTACACAACAGGTACGGAGCTCTGGAACTTGAGGACCAGGCCAGCGAAGATCAGAATGTAGATGAAGGCCTATCCAGGGGGCTGCCTAGGTTCAGTCAGTCAGCCCCACGCATTCTGACAGACTCTGAAAAAAGTAAAAGGAGGGTAATTGTTGTAGGCGATTCCCTTCTGAGGGGGACAGAGGGCCCAATATGCAGACCTGACCCATCACACAGAGAAGTCTGCTGCCTCCCTGGGGCACAGGTAAAAGACATTACTAGGTGTCCTGGGTTCAGCTGGGATAGAGTTAATTTTCACAGGAACCTGAGAGGGGGCACAGCCAGGACAGCTGATCTGAACTAGCCAAGGAGCTATTCCATACCATGTGACATCATGTTCAGTATATAAATGGGGAGCGGGCTCGGGGGCAACTCTCAGCTTTCAGTGGTGGAAGTGGCGGAGTGTCGAGTTCTGGGTGGTGAGCAGTTGCACTGTGCATCACTCATTTTGCATGTTCTTTTATTAGTACCGTTGTTGTTGTCGTAACTTCTCTTTTTGTGTTGTCCCAGTAAATTATCCTTATCTCAACCCACGAGGTTCCGTTTTTTTTTTTTTTTCTCCTTTCTGATTCTCCTCCCCATGCCACCGGAGGGGGGCAGGGAGGAGTGAGCGAGCGGCTGCGTGGTCCTTTGTTACGGGCTGGGCTGAAACCACGACACTAGGAAACTCCCTGGTCTCATTCGGCCCTCTGATTATTACCCGCTGTTGGTTGTGCAGGTTGGCAGGGATGAGATTGCAGAGAGAAATCCAAAGGCAATCAAAAGGTGTTGAGCATTTCTTGGCTGAGCGAGGGCATGTGAGCAATCCAGCCTTTACCTGGGAACAAAGCATAAGTTTACAAAGTGCTGAAGCGGACAAGGACGCTGTGTCCTTGTACGCTGGGAAAAGGAAGATAAGAAGAGCCTGACAAACAACTCCTGGATGCCGAAGAATGAGATAAGTAACTGCTGGACACCTCGTGAAGAAGCTTGAGCAGCCAATAAAGGATAAGATAGCGTCGCGTGAAACGGGGTATTGTACCAATTAGAGTATTGTATAAGGCGCGTGCATAAGCGCATAAGGTATATAACTGTGCTAAAAGTTGTAGTAAATGGGCTTCACTTGATCACATTGGTCTGTGTGTGATGTCCCCTGTGGATCCTCCGCCGCAAAAAGGGACTTCAGGGCACTGAAACGATTAGTAGAAGGATCGGGGGCACAGGGAGTGTTTTCCTTAATCCCTTCAGTGGCAGGGAAATATACTGAAAGGAACAGGAAAACACACCTGGTTAATACGTGGCTCAGAAGCTGGTGCCATTGGTGGAATTTTGGGTTTTTTGATCATGGGGAGGTTTACACGGCACCGGGCTTGCTAGCGACAGATGGCATCCAGCTATCTCAAAGGGGTAAACGAATCCTCGCTCATGAGATAGCGGGGCTCATAGAGAGGGCTTTAAACTAGGTTTGAAGGGGGAAGGGGAAAAACATAGGTGCACCAGAGATGAGCCTGGGGGCAGCATGCCGATGTTGGGGGTGGATTCGATAGGCCAGCTCAAATGCATCTATGCCAGTGCACGCAGCATGGGCAATAAACAGGAGGAGCTGGAAGCCGTTGTGCAGCAGGATAGATATGACTTAGTTGCCATCACAGAAACATGGTGGGATGACTCCCATGACTGGAGTGCTGCGATGGATGGCTACAAGCTCTTCAGAAGGGATAGGCAAGGTAGAAGAGGTGGTGGGATGGCTCTCTATGTTAGGGACTGTTTTAACTGTATAGAACTCCACGATTGTGATGATAATGTTGAGTGCTTATGGGTGAGGATGAGAGGGAAGGCCAACAAGGCAGATATTGTGCTGGGAGTCTGTTATAGACCACCCAACCAGGTTGAAGAGACAGATGAAACATTCTACAAGCAGCTGGCAGTAGCCTGACAATCATGTGCCCTTGTCCTCGTGGGGGTTTTCAACTTTCCAGACATCTAATGGAAATACAACACGGCAGAGAGCAAGCAGTCTAGGAGGTTCCTGGAGTGTGTGGAAGATAACTTCCTGACACAGCTGGTAGGTGAGCCAACCAGGGGAGGAGCCTTGCTAGATCTGTTGTTTACGAACAGAGAAGGACTGGTGGGAGGTGTGGTGGTCGGAGGCCATCTTGGACTTAGCGACCATGAAATGATAGAATTTTCAATTCTTGGTGAGGCAAGGAAGGTGGTCAGCAAAACCACCACTATGGACTTCCAGAGGGCAGACTTTGGCCTCTTCAAGGCACTGGTTGAGAGAGTCCCTTGGGAGATGGTCCTGAAGGGCAAAGGGGTCCAGGAGGGATGGACGTTCTTTAAGAAGGAAATCTTAATGGCTCAGGACCAGGCTATTGCCATGTGCCGCAAGTCGAACCGCCGAGGAAAATGACTGGCCTCGCTGAACGGGGAGCTTTTGCTAGGAGTCAAGAAAAAAAGGAGAGTTTATCATCTTTGGAGGAAAGGCCAGGCAACTCAGGAGGCGTACAGGGATCTGTTAGGTCATGCAGAGAGGAAATTAGAAAGGCAAAAGCTCAGCTAGAACTAAATCTGGCCACTATTGTAAGAGACAACAAAAAATGTTTTTACAAATATGTTAACAATAAAAAGAGAGCCAAGGAGAATATCCTTTAATGGATACAGAAGGGAACGTAGCCACCAGAGATGAGGAAAAGGCTGAGGTACTTAATGCCTTCTTTGCCTCAGTCTTTAATAGTGAGTCCAGTTATCCCCAGGGTACTCTGCCCCCTGAGCTGGAAGGCGAGGATGAAGAGCAGAATATACCCCCCTTAATCCAGGAGGAAATAGTTAGTGACCTACTACACCATCTGGACACTCACAAGTCTATGGGACCAGATGGGATCCATCCAAGAGTACTGAGGGAGCTGGCGGAGGAGCTTGCCAAGCCACTCTCCATCATCTATCAGCAATCCTGGTCAACAGGGGAAGTCCCAGAGGACTGGAGGCTTGCCAATGTGACTCCCATTTCCAAGAAGGGTCGGAGGGAGGATCCAGGGAACTACAGGCTTGTCAGCCTGACCTTGGTACTGGGGAAGATTATGGAACAGTTCATCTTGAGAGCACTTACATGGCATGTGCATGAAAAACAGGGAATCAGGCCCAGCCAGCATGGGTTTACGAAAGGCAGGTCCTGCTTGACCAACCTGATCTCCTTCTATGACCAGGTGACCCACCTAGTGGATGAGGGAAAAGCTGTGGATGTTATCTACCTGGACTTCAGCAAGGCCTTTGACGCTGTCTCTCATGGCATACTCCTTGAGAAGCTGGCGTCTCATGGCTTGGATAAGTGTACTCTTCGCTGGGTGAAAAGCTGGCTGAATGGACGAGCCCAGAGGGCTGTGGTGAATGGGGTGAAATCCAGTTGGCGGCGGGTCACAAGTGGTGTTCCCCAGGGCTCAGTATTGGTGCGGGTTCTGTTTAATATCTTTATCAATTATCTGGACGAGGGGATTGAGTGCACCCTCGGCAAGTTTGCAGATGACACCAAGTTGGGAGGGAGGGTTGATCTGCTCGAGGGTAGGAAGGCTCTACAGAGGGATCTGGACAGGCTGGATCGATGGGCTGAGGCCAATTTTATGAGGTTCAACAAGGCCAAGTGCCGGGTCCTGCGCTTCGGTCACAGCAACCCCATGCAGCGCTACAGGCTTGGGGAAGAGTGGCTGGAAAGCTGCCCAGCAGAAAAAGACCTGGGTGTGCTGGTTGACAGCCAGCTGAATATGAGCCAGCAGTGTGCCCAGGTGGCCAAGAAGGCCAATGGCATCCTAGCCTGTATCAGAAATAGTGTGGCCAGCAGGTGCAGGGAAGTGATTGTTCCCCTGTACTCGGCACTGGTGAGGCCGCACCTCAAGTACTGTGTTCACTTTTGGGCCCCTCACTACAGGAAAGACATTGAGTTGCTGGAGCGTGTCCAGAGAAGGGCCACAAAGCTGGTGAAGGGCCTGGAGCACAAGTCTTATGAGGAGTGGCTGAGGGAGCTGGTGTTGTTCAGTCTAGAGAAGAGGAGGCTGAGGGGAGACCTTATCGCTCTCTACAGCTACCTGAAGGGGGGTTGTAGTGAGGTGGGTGTTGGTCTCTTCTGTCAGGTGGCTGGTGATAGGACAAGAGGAAATGGCCTCAAGTTGCGCCAGGGGAGGTTTAGATTGGTTATTAGGAAAAATTTTTTTACTGAGAGGGTTGTCAGGCATTGGAACAGGCTGCCCAGGGAAGTGGTTGAGTCACCATCCCTGGAGGTATTCAAAAAGCACATATACAAGGCACTTCAGAACATAGTTTAGTGGGCATGGTTGATGGTTGGACTCGATGATCTTGAAGGTCTTTTCCAACCTAAATGATTCTATGATTCTGTATGCTGCTAGTATCTCTTTTGCAGTCCGGGTTGTCCTGGGTTCAGCTGGGATAGAGTTAATTTTCACAGGAACCTGGGAGGGGGCACAGCCAGGACAGCTGATCTGAACTAGCCAAGGAGCTATTCCATACCATGTGACATCATGTTCAGTATATAAATGGGGAGCGGGCTGGGGGTGCTCTCTCGGCTTTTGGTGGGGGAAGTGTCGGAGCATCGGGTTCCAGGTGGTGAGCAGTTGCACTGTGCATCACTCGCTTTGTATATTCTTTTATTAGTACCGTTCTTGTTGTTGTAACTTCTCTTTTTGTGTTGTCCCAGTAAATTGTCCTTATCTCAACCCTCGAGATTCCGGTTGGGTTTTTTGTTTTGTTTTGTTTTGTTTTTTCTTTTCTGTTCTCCTTTTTGATTCTCCTCCCCATCCCACCGGAGGGGGGCGGGAGGAGTGAGCGAGCGGCTGCGTGGTCCTTTGTTACCGGCTGGGCTGAAACCACGACAGTCCTTTTTGGCACCCAACGTGGGGCACGAAGGTTTGAGATAACGACAGATCTGGCCAGAGCATGTTGAAACAAATTTGTCATACGCATTTCTTATACTAGATAAATAGATGTTAGTCACAATGTTGATTCATTTGTTTACATGGTGGCATTTTGTAAGTTCTTATATGCTCTATGTATTCCCTGTAGTTGCATATCTCATCTCTGGGAGAGTGATTGGGATTATCATTTTGCTGTACTGGGCCATGTCGACTTGTGAAATGATTACATCACTGGTCATGAGGTTAAGCTGGTATCTGTATGAGGCAGTGATATCATTTCCATACTTTGGGCACCTTCTGTCGGATTTTATTGGTAATTACACCCAATCCATGGGGAAGTTAGGGGGGGATACTTCCCCCCGTCCGTTCGCCTCCCTTCTCTCCCTCTGACTAATTACAACAGCTTTTTGAGAATTTTGAATATCCTTGGGATGCGCAAGCCAGTGTGCTGTTAGTGCTATGCCTCCTGAATATGTTTCAGGTCTTGTTTAGGGCTACAAAAAGGATCTTTAAGAGTACCACCCAGAGATCTGCCCCAAAGCTGGATATTCATGGGTGGCATATGGGCAGGTATCTAGAGAACTTCTCACCTCCAGTGACTTGGAAGTTCACTCCCAAACAACTACAGAACCCTCATGAAGTGGTAGAATATTTGAAAGGAAAATGCTGTGGCTATTCCAGAGACACACAACTCACTGCACTGTGCTGGGCCCTGGCCAGTATCTACCAAACCCTGCTTGATATTAGGCAGCACCCTCAGGGGGAAAAAGGGGAAAAGATGGAAAACAGGGCAACAGGCACCGGGGCTACCCCAACCCCGAAAACAGGCACCGTGGCTAACCCTACCCCGGTGACAGATACTGCAGCTAAACCAGAGAACGAACCTGTGCCAGTATCAGTCGCCCCTGTACAAAAAAAGAAACACACAAAGAAATCAGTTCACTTAGTGAGAGATGAAGATGAACCAGGGTCATCACGAGAACAGGAGGAAGAGGCAGAACCTGAAATAATTACCCGATCTCTATCCCTACGGGCCTGTGTCTCAGCTGTAGAGGAATTGTCCCGAGAGTTCCAGCAATTCAAAGTGGATATGTCCTCCTCCTCACCTGTACAGGCCCGCATTGCAGTTATTGGGAGTAAGCATTCCTCTGCCCAAGAGAGAGGAGAGAGAAAGTACACATGACGGGCTAACCTGTGGTTTTACCTGCATGACCATGGAGAGGACATGAGGAAGTGGGATGGAAAACCTACCTCGGTCTTGGATGCACAGGTACGGGAGTTGCGAGAAAAAGCAACCAGGAAAGAAGATTCTTCTTGGAAAACTGCTGCTCCAGTTTCCCATGAGCAGTCCCCCGGACGCAGTAGATGGGCTGATCTCATTTCTGATCCTCTTGAAGGGACTTCTGATTCACGTGTACGAAAAGTGAGTAACGGACATTCTAACCAGGATTAGAGGGGCCCTGCCTCCAGCCAGGTGGAGGAGAGGGACAACCGGGTCTTTTGGACAGTGTGGATTCAATGGCCTGGCACATCAGACCCACAGGAATATAAGGCTCTAGTAGACACTGGTGCACAATGTACCCTAATGCCATCAAGTTCTAAAGGGGCAGAACCCATCTGTATCTCTGGTGTGACAGGGAGATCCCAAGAGTTAACTGTATTGGAAGCTGAAATGAGTCTAACCGGGAATGAGTGGCATAAACACCCCATTGTGACTGGCCCAGAGGCCCCGTGCATCCTTGGTATAGATTATCTCAGGAGGGGGTATTTCAAGGACCCAAAAGGGTACCGTTGGGCCTTTGGTATAGCTGCATTGGAGACGGAGGGAATAGAACAGCTGTCTACCCTGCCTGGTCTCTCCCAAGATCCTTCGGTTGTGGGGTTACTGAAGGTTGAAGAACAACAGGTGCCAATTGCTACCATGACGGTGCACCAGCACAATATCGCACCAACCGAGACTCCCTGATCCCCATCCATAAGCTGATTTGCCAATTGGAGAGCCAAGGAGTGATCAGCAAGACTCACTCACCCTTTAATAGTCCCATATGGCCAGTGCGGAAATCTAATGGGGAATGGAGACAGTATTCTGTATGGCAATTAGAATACAATGATTTGTCAGTGGAACAAATTATGGAGAACTTGTCATCAGGGATAGCTATAGATCAAAACATGTTACAAGGAACAGGCCCTTACATTACACCTCAGCCACAAGCAGCTTTGCCTAAGCAAGTCTTCAATCAAGCTACTCATACTGAGATAATGGCTTTATCATGTGTACCCGAAACTGGGCAAGGTATCTCTTCGTTTGCCTCTATACGACAGGGCTCTCAGGAACCATACGTATCTTTTATTGATCGCCTTCAAGCCGTGATAACGTGGCAGGTAGAAAATCAGGAAGCTGCAAAAGCATTATTATTTCAATTGGCTTATGAGAATGCAAATACGAACTGTCAGGCTGCAATGAAAACAGTTAAGAGTAGGAGCTACTGACGTTGGGGAGTATATTAAGATATGTCAAAATATAGGGACAGAAACTCATAGAGTTAACATGTTAGCTGCTGCACTGTCACAGCAACTAAATGTTAATCAAGTTACTGTGAAATGTTTTGAGTGTGTGTCCTGGTTTCAGCTGGGATAGAGTGGCACCGGCAGCAATATCGCACCAACCGAGACTCTCTGATTCCCATCCACAAGTTGATTCGCCAATTGGAGAGCCAAGGAGTGATCAGCAAAACTCGCTCACCCTTTAATAGTCCCATATGGCCAGTGCGGAAGTCTAAAGGGGAGTGGAGACCAACAGTTGACTATCGCGGCCTGAATGAAGTTACGCCACCGCTGAGTGCTGCCGTTCCAGATATGCTAGAACTTCAATATGAACTAGAGTCAAAGGCAGCCAAGTGGTATGCCACAATTGACATTGCTAATGCGTTTTTCTCAATCCCTCTGGCAGCAGAGTGTCGTCCACAATTTGCCTTTACTTGGAGGGGTATCCAGTACACCTGGAATCGACTGCCCCAGGGGTGGAAACACAGCCCCACCATTTGCCATGGACTAATCCAGACTGCACTGGAAAAAGGTGAAGCTCCAGAACACCTGCAATACATCAATGACATCATCGTATGGGGCAACACGGCAGAAGAAGTCTTTGAGAAAGGGAAGAAAATATTCCAAATCCTTCTGAAAGCTGGTTTTGCCATAAAAGAAAGTAAGGTCAAGGGACCTGCGCAGGAGATCCAGTTTTTAGGAATAAAATGGCAAGATGAACGTCGTCAGATCCCAATGGATGTGATTAACAAAATAGCATCTATGTCTCCACCGACTAATAAAAAGAAAACACAGGCTTTCTTAGGTGTCATGGGCTTTTGGAGAATGCATATTCCAAATTACAGTCAAATTGTAAGTCCTCTCTACCAAGTGACCCGGAAGAAGAATGATTTTAAATGGGGCCCTGAGCAACGACAAGCCTTTGAACAAATTAAGCAGGAGACTGTTCATGCAGTAGCTCTTGGGCCAGTCTGGACAGGACAAGATGTTAAAAATGTGCTCTATACTGCAGCTGGAGAGAATGGCCCTACCTGGAGCCTCTGGCAGAAGGCACCTGGGGAGACCCGAGGCCGACCCCTGGGGTTCTGGAGTCGAGGATATTGAGGATCCGAGGCTCACTATACTCCAACTGAAAAAGAGATATTGGCAGCATATGAAGGAGTTCGAGCTGCCTCAGAAGTGGTTGGTACTGAGACACAGCTCCTCTTAGCACCCCGACTGCCAGTGCTGGGCTGGATGTTCAAAGGGAAAGTTTCCTCTACACATCACGCGACTGATGCCACGTGGAGTAAGTGGATTGCACTGATCACACAATGGGCTCGCATAGGAAACCCCAGTCGCCCAGGAATTTTGGAAGTGATCACGGACTGGCCAGAAGGCAAAGATTTTGGAATGTCGCCAGAGGAGGAGGTGGCACGGGCTGAAGAAGCCCCGCTGTATAATAAGCTGCCAGAAAATGAGAGGCAATATGCCCTGTTCACTGATGGATCCTGTCGCATTGTGGGAAAGCATCAGAGGTGGAAAGCTGCTGTATGGAGTCCTACACGACAAGTTGCAGAGACTGCTGAAGGAGAAGGTGAATCGAGTCAGTTTGCAGAGCTGAAAGCCATCCAGCTAGCACTAGACATTGCTGAAAGAGAAAAGTGGCCAGTGCTCTATCTCTATACTGACTCCTGGATGGTGGCAAATGCCCTGTGGGGGTGGCTACAGCAATGGAAGCAGAGCAACTGGCAGCACAGAGGTAAACCCATTTGGGCTGCCGCACTGTGGCAAGATATTGTGTCCCAGCTAGAGAATCTGGTTGTAAAAGTACGTCATGTAGATGCTCACGTACCCAAGGGTCGGGCCACTGAAGAACATCAAAACAACGAACAGGTGGATCAGGCTGCCAAGATTGAAGTGGCTCAGGTGGACCTGGACTGGCAACATAAGGGTGAGCTATTTATGGCTTGGTGGGCCCATGATACTTCAGGCCATCAGGGAAGAGATGCAACATACAGATGGGCTCGAGATCGAGGGGTGGACCTGACCGTGGACACTATCGCGCAGGTTATCCATGAATGTGAAACATGTGCTGCAATGAAGCAAGCCAAGCGGTTGAAGCCCCTGTGGTATGGAGGGCGATGGCTGAAATATAAATATGGGGAAGCCTGGCAGATTGACTATATCACACTCCCACAAAGTCGCCAAGGCAAGCGCTATGTGCTTACAAAGGTGGAAGCAACCACCGGATGGCTGGAAACATATTCTGTACCCCATGCCACTGCCCGGAACACTATCCTGGGCCTTGAGAAGCAGGTCTTGTGGCGACATGGCACCCCAGAAAGAATTGAGTCAGACAACGGGACTCATTTCTGAAACAACCTCATAGACACCTGGGCCAAAGAACATGGCATTGAGTGGGTGTATCATATCCCCTATCACGCACCAGCCTCTGGGAAAATTGAGCGATACAATGGACTGTTAAAAGCTACATTGAAAGCAATGGGGGGCGGAACTTTCAAACATTGGGATACACATTTAGCAAAAGCCACCTGGTTAGTCAACACCAGAGGATCTGCCAATCGGAGTGGCCCTGCCCAGTCTGAATTTTTACATACTGTAGAAGGGGATAAAGTCCCTGTAGTGCACATGAAAAATATGTTAGGGAAGACAGTCTGGGTTACTCCTGCCTCAGGCAAAGGTAAACCCATTCGTGGGATTGCTTTTGCTCAAGGGCCTGGGTGCACTTGGTGGGTGATGCGAAAAGATGGGGAAGTCCAATGTGTGCCTCAAGGGGATTTGATTTTAGGTGAAAATAGCCAGAATTAAGCTGTATGATATTAGTTGCTATATAACCCTGCTACTGTATGTTACCATTACTATAATTGTTATATGCTATATCCATAGTACTATAGTAAGAATCACTTGGATCAAGCAAGAAAGAACTGTGATAAAATTGAGCAAAGCGCAGTAGTGATGGAACCAGAACTGACTCCAGCATGCAACAATCCAACGGTGCACACCATCCTCCCACTCCTGCTGCGTCCAATGTCACCTGCTCATCACACCACACTGAAGCCCAGTCCTGCTCTACCGACTGAGAGGACTTTGCACCATCCCTCCTGCCCAGAAAGACTGGTATGACAGATGGAGCCCAGAGTCGGAAACTAAATGAAATCAACGAACATTTTATGAACATAACCCATGAACTAAAGAACTGATATCTCTGTGTGTGTATACTTATATATATATATGTCATTGTTCATATGTCTCAAAGGGATGGAAAGGTGGTGATGATTGATCAGGATGTAACTAAAGGTATGGGAACTGAGCATGACGTCAATGGTATAGAATAAGGGGTGGATACTGTCCTGGTTTCAGCTGGGATGTAGTTAACTGTCTTCCCAGTAGCTGGTACAGTGCTATGTTTTGAGTTCAGTATGCGAAGAATGTTGATAACACTGATGTTTTCAGTTGTTCCTCAGTAGTGTTTAGACTATAGTCAAGGATTTTTCAGCTTCTCATGCCCAGCCAGGGCACCTGACCCAAACTGGCCAACAGTGTATTCCATACCATGTGACATCCCATCTAGTTTAGGAACTGGGAGGTGGGGGGCAGGGATTCGTCGCTCGGGGACTAGCTGGGTGTCGGTCGGCGGGTGGTGAGCAATTGCCCTGCGCATCATTTGTACATTTCAATCCTTTTATTACTACTGTTGTCATTTTATTAGTGTTATCATTATCATTATTAGTTTCTTCTTTTCTGTTCTATTAAACCATTCTTATCTCAACCCAGGAGTTTTACTTCTTTTCCTGATTTTCTCCCCCATCCCACTGGATGGGGGGGGAGTGAGTGAGCGGCTGCGTGGTGCTTAGTTGCTGGCTGGGGTTAAACCACGACATTCCTAAACAAAAAAGGGGGAGATGTGGGAGCAGCTCGGAACACCTGGCATTTGTTTTCAGGAGTGACCGTTAGAATTTGTTGTGCTGCATGTTTGCCAAGCCTTTGAAGAACTAGTTTTACAAGGTCAGGTTGGAGGATGGCCTGGTGTAGGCCTGGGAAGATGTGGCTGAAGAGAGTCATGAGTATGTGTATGGAATGTTTTTATCTCTAACTGTTCTGAGGACTGTCAAGCATCCCAGCTGGGCCAGATATGCCCTCCTGTGTTAGTAGTTTTGGCTGTATGCCGTTAGTTCTTTCTAGATCTTTGTTGAAACATATATAAGTTTGATCCTTTTGTGAAATAAACGGAATCTTGTACAGATAGCTTGAGCGCTTAATTCAGTTGCCACATGTGGGTCCACCAATCTATCTCCCTCTCACACTCCCTAATACTCCTCAACCTTTCCACTTCCTCCTTCAGCTCTGCTACCAGGCTGAGCAGATCATCCACCTGGTCACACCTCACACAGGCGATGTCCCTGGTGCTGGAGGGCACCAGTTTTGCTCATCAAGGAGGGGTACAGTTTCTTTCATCTTCCTTTGTTGTCCTATTGTATTGGGTCTGGCTGAGATGGAGTTAATTGTCCCCATAGCAGCCCTTGTAGTGCTGTGCTCTGCATTGGTAGCTAGAAAGGTGTTGATAACACACCAGTGTTTTGGCTACTGCTGAGCAGTGCTCGCACAGCATCAAGGCTGTCTCACCAACATTTTCGCCTCCCTCAATGGCAGGCTGGGGCTGGGCAAGATCTTGGGAGGGGACATAGCCAGGACAGCTGACCTAAACTAACCAAACAGATATTCCATACCATATGATGTCAGCTCAGATGTAAAAGCTAAGTAAAGAGAGACGGAAGGGGGGCATTTTCATCTTCTGGAGCAACCACTATGTGTACTGAAGCCCTGCTTCCCAGGAAGTGGCCAGATATCGCCTGCCGATGGGAAGTAGAGAATAACATCATTTGTTTTCCTTTGCTTTTGCGCGCGACTGTATTGGTTTTGTGTGGCAAGGTTTTGGTAGTGGGGGGGGTTATAGGGGCAGCTTCTGTAAGAAGCTGCTGGATGCTTC
This sequence comes from Haliaeetus albicilla, assembly GCF_947461875.1. Taxonomy (NCBI): domain Eukaryota; kingdom Metazoa; phylum Chordata; class Aves; order Accipitriformes; family Accipitridae; genus Haliaeetus; species Haliaeetus albicilla. Next base: position 26,850,869 of record NC_091515.1, on the reverse strand, counting down.
CCCTGTGTCCGACAGAGCCAATACCAGCCAGCTCTGAGACGGACCCACTGCTGGCCAAAGCCAAGCCAATCAGCGATAGTGGTAACGCCTCTGTGATAACATTTTTAAGAAGGAAAAAAAGGTCCAGGACAGACAGGAAATGGCAGCCGGAGAGAGGAGTGAGAACATGTAAGAGAAACAACCCTGCAGACACCAAGGTCAGTGAAGAAGGAGGGGGAGGAAATGCTCCAGGCACCAGAGCAGAGATTCCCCTGCAGCCCGTGGTGAAGACCATGGTGAGGCAGGCTGTTCCCCTGCAGCCCATGGAGGTCCACGGTGGAGCAGATATCCACCTGCAGCCCATGGAGGACCCCACGCCAGAGCAGGTGGGTTCCCGAAGGAGGCTGTGACCCTGTGGGAACCCCGTGCTGGAGCAGGCTCCTGGCAGGACCTGCGGATCTGTGGAGAGATGAGCTCATGGAGCAGGATTTCTGGCAGGACTTGTGACCCTGTGGGGGACCCATGCTGGAGCAGTGTGCTCCTGAAGGACTGCATGCTGTGGAAAGGACCCATGCTGGAGCAGTTCGTGAAGAACTGCAGCCCATGGGAAGGGCCCATGTTGGAGAAGTTCATGGAGAACTGTCTCCCGTGGGAGGGACCCCATGCTGGAGCAGGGGAAGAGTGTGATGAGTCCTCCCCCTGAGGAGAATGAAGTGGCAGAAAATAACATGTGATGAACCGACCATAAACCCCATTCCCCGTCCCCCTGCGCCGCTGGGGGGGGTGGTAGAGAATCCAGGATTGAAGTTGTGCCTGGGAAGAAGGGAGGGGTGGAGGGAAGGTGTTCTGAGATTTGGTTTTATTTCTCATTATCCTACTCTGGTTGATTGGTAATAAAATGAGTTAATTTTCCCCAAGCTGAGTCTGTTTTGCCCATGACGGTAATTGGTGAGTGATCTCTCCTGTCCTTATCTCGACCCACAAGCTCTTTGTTATATTTTCTCTCCCCTGTCCAGCTGAGGAGGGGGAGTGATAGAACGGCTTTGGTGGGCACCTGGTGTCCAGCCAGGGTCAACCCACCACAGTGACCTTTGCTTTCATTTTATTAAACTGTCCTTATCTTGACCCATGAGCCTTTTGTTATATTTTCTCCCCCCTGTCCAGCTGAGGAGGGGGAGTGATAGAGTGGCTTTGGTGGGCACCTGGCACCCAGCCAGGGTCAACCTACCACACCTATGTACCTGAAAAAACCCTCGGGTTTTTTTTACATCCCTAGCCAAGTTCAGGTCCAGCTCTGCCTTGGCTTTCCTGATCCCCTCCCTGCACTCCTGGGCCATATCCCTATAATCTTCCCAGGATTTGTATCCCTGCCTCCACTGCCTATGCATTTTGGTTTTGTGTTTTATTTTGGCTAAGAGGTCTTGACTTAGCCAAGCTGGCCTCCTGCCTCCCCTGCCCGACTTCTTGCATGTCAGGATTGAGAGCCCTTGTGCCCTAAGAAAAATGTCTTTAAATATCTCCCAGCTCTCATTTGCTCCTTTATCTCTGAGGGCAGTTTCCCAAGGGTTCCCACAGACTAGCACCCAAAACTGCCGAAAGTTTGCCCTTCTGAGTTTTAAGATACTGACTCTACTTTTTACCCATCCTGTACCCCTCAAGATTGAGAATTCCATCAGGGCATGATCACTGCGGCCCAGGCTACCTCCAATCTTGACCTCTCTGAAAAGATCTTCCACACTAGTGAACAACAGGTCCAGCAGTGCCTCTCCTCTGGTCGGGCTCTCCATCACCTGTATGAGGAAGTTGTCCTCAATGCACTCCAGTAGTCTCCTGGACTGCTTGCAGTTCGCTGTCCCGCTTTTCCAGTAGATGTCTGGGTGGCTGAAGTCCCCTATCAGGATCAGGGCCTGTGAGCATGATGCTTCCTGCAGTTGAAGAAAAAACTCTTCATCAACCTCCTCTTCTTGATTGGGTGGCCTGTAGTAGACACCAAACACAAACTTTCCTATGTTGGCTTGGTCTCTAATTTTCACCCATAAGCTCTCGACCTGGGCATTGCTGTTCATCAAAGATAGCTCTGTGCAATCAATCCCATTTTTGGCATAGAGGGCAAGTCCCCCACCTCTCCTTCCTTGCCTGTCCCTTCTGAATAGTTTATAGCTGTCAATCACAGCACTCCAATCATGCGATTCATCCCACCAAGTTTCTGTGATAGCAGGTCAGAGTTTTCTATCTAGGCAGCGGCTACCAGCTCCTCCTGTTTGTTTCCCATGCTGAATGCATTGGTATAGAAGCAGTTCAACTGGGCTATTGGCCACATCACCTTTATAGAGGAGCTTGCCCTAATTCCCTTGAGGCAATTCACAGGTATTTCCCTGTTGCTTCCTAATGCCTCAGCAGCCCCTGGCTCTTTGTTATTCAAAACTCCATCCCCTTCCCCTGCTAAATCTAGTTTAAAGCTCTGTTTATAAGTCCAGCCAGCTTGTTGCCCAGGACACTCTTGCCCCACTTGGTCAGTTGAGCCCCGTCAGCTGTCAACAGGCCTGGTTTCTTGAAGGTATGCCCAAGATCGTAGAAGCCAAGACCTTGAGCATGGCACCAGCTACACAGCCAGTCATTAACCTGTTCAGTTTGTCTCCTTTTACTCAAACCCCTTTCTCTGGGAGGATAGAGGAGAACATCACCTGTGCTTCCGGTCCCTTTAACATTATTCCATTTATGCTACACTTTTATTTCAAATCATGTCCCAGAACATTCAGCTGACTCAGTGCAGGAAAGTATTTGAGGCACATCTGACTTTATCCTCCCCAGTAAAAATTTTGATCAAGACACTCCAGATATACATGCAACAACTCTCCTGTATTCTATCTGGAGAAGATAAAAGAGTTTGTGACTATTCTCTTCCAAAAGGATCAGTGGAATGCTCATAAAATGAAAATTTATTTCATCATAAATACATGAAAAATGCCTGGAATTTTTCATCTTTTCCACATAATCTGGTTGTTAGTGGGCATATTTTCAGAAGGAATAGTCTCATATGAAAATGCTGACATTGTGACTAGGAGCAAGGTTTGCTCTGCTCAGAGAACTTTAACAAGGTCTCTGGCAAATAACTCTTAATGTAATCATCAGGGTTTGGTGGGTGGAGGGGGAGTTAATTCGTATTCAACTATAGCAAAATGCTTTTGAATTTTATTTCTTTTTAACCTGTACTGAAGCCCTGCTTTTCAGGAAGTGGCTAAACATCTGCCTGCCAATGAGAAGTAATGAATGAATTCCTTATTTTGCTTTGCTTGTGCATGCAACTTTGCTTCACCTATTAAACTGTCTTTATCTTAACCCATGATTTTTCTTACTTTTACCCTTCCAATTCTCTTCCCTATCCCACTGTGGGGGGGAGTGAGCAAGTGGCTGTGTGGTGCTTAGCTGCCTACCGGGGTTAACCCACTCCAATAATTAATGATGGAACTTGGAAGAATCCAAACAATAAAAGCAATTCTTGTTTTCTAACCTGGAGAACAAGCTTTCCATAAACACACACAGTGAAGGAGATTGCTACAGTAATGAAGCCAAGCACAGGATACACATACTATACTTGAAAAGGTTTCAGACTCAGCTATTCTCAGCCAAGATGCAAGCTATCTAGCACAGATATATTTGGGATGCAATGTCAATGCAAGTCTGTGGAGATAGCCTTGCCATTACATCAATATGACTTGATACTCCAGATTCCTAAAATGATTCTGCTTCCTTCCATAGCTATTCCTGGGTGAAAACATTTGTACTGTCTTTTTAGTATTCTGTAAGGCAGCACTGCATAGAATGAGGTAGCTGAATTGCATTTGTTCTTTTTAGTGTGTGCTTTTTTTATACATTCATTGCTAGTTCTTTGATTAAAGCTTTAGACTAGCTATGGAAAAAAAAGAGGATAGTTTGGATTTTGCAAAAGCCAAATCAAATATGTTTCAGTTCCTGGTCCCATTTTTTTATGAACCCTGAAATTTAAAGTCTGGGTGGTTTGGATAAGTGCTTCTAATTCTGACATGTCCCTATTTAAAATAAGAGGGACGATTTGTTTTTAAATAGCTAAAACTAGGATGATCTGGAACCAAGTCTCTGAAGACATTTAGGGAGGATTCAGATAAAAAGTTCAAGTTTATTTTTCCTTCTGCATCTCTCCTGAATTTTTACCCTATCCCTTCCTTGCTTTCTGTTTCTCAGATATTGTTTGCTTCCCCTCCATTTCCAATGGACCTTGAAATTAGGTTTTATTTACTTCCTTGTTTGTAAACAAAGTTCTAGACACCATATCTTGGTGCAAGTTAACTCCCAGACTGAGTCACTGAGTTACTCTCCGCCTCTGTAACTGAACTGGTTGAAACTGTGCAACAGAAATCCGCATACGTCTTTTTCCCCTCTCACCATCATCATTTGATTTTGAGAAGGAAAATTCTGATTCTAGTCAGACAGAGACAGAACTATTTAATTATAATGGTTTTAGTCTGGATTTATGACAACAGAAATTGGCCCACAATGTGGCTCAAGATAGAAACAATATTCATTGTCACAATTCAAACTTCATCACTTGGGAACTGCAAGCTGGCAGCAATAATTCTTACATTGCTGAAAACTGTGTTTTCATAATTTTTGTTGATAGTGGCAAAATGCTTGTTTTGGCTTTCTGCATTTTGCAGTCATTAGTCTGCATATAGTATAGTATAGTATAGTATAGTATAGTCACTCCCAAATATATTTATGGGAAGGTCATTTTTATTCAACTGATTATGTACTGGAAGCTTAAATAAACAAGTGAGTTAAAAACATCAGCAATCCCAGTCTTTGATCCATGCCTAACTGAATTTTAAAAACTGACCATGTTTTTCATTTAACAAGTTTGTAATTGTAAAAGTTACAAAACAACTCACTTCTGAGAAGTACTTATTTTTTATGCTCATTAGATTGAAATACATCAATGAGTGGACATGATATTTAAACAGGGGTGTTTTCCCAATGAGTTACATGATGAACACAAACTACTAATGTTTTGTCTTGTAAACTTTCTCAAAATGTCAAGTGTTCTTGTCAGCTGAGTGGAAGTGGCATAAAAGTAACTTTTGAAGCTGTTGTTGATGAGATAGATACCCTTGGGGAACTTAGCATATATATTGAAATGATATTCACAATATGCTCTAATCACCTCTGCTGCAAAAGGATTAAGTTCTTAACTCTCATTTCCATTAATGGCAATATGTAGCACAGCCTAGGTCTTTCTTCCAAAAAAAGGCACTGTGCATTCTTAACTAACACAAGTCTAATTTCTTGAATTTACTTGAACTCTAAGAAAATGAAAATATAAAATAAGCTAATTAAATTGCTTCTGAAAACCCAGGCCTGGTACCTCTGTTACAGCTGTCATAATTTTTTTTTTAACACAACAAATCAACAAAACAGCAGAGAAATTCACAGGTATCTAAGACAGTCTTTACAGCAGATTCACTGTGTACTTCAGAGTTCTGCAAGTTAAAACATCAGGAAAAGGGTAAGAAAGATGGTACGTTACCTGAGGTCCTTGTCAAGGATTCAAAAGACCTGGGTTCATTCCCTGTTCACCCATGGATAACACGTGTGAGCGCGAACAAGTCATACAGGGCTATTTTCAGTAATGTACTGAGGCAAAAGATCAACATCCATGCCCAGAGGTCTTGCAGCCTTTCTCAGCTGCCTCTCAAGTTCTGAAGGCACCCACAGGGCACAGTTGACCCTCACTGATTTTACCTTACTGCATCAGGAAGAACAATGGGCTTCCAGACTTTTATCACAAAACAGTACTGATGGTGGCTGTTATGCTACTTACAGCAGAAGCTATGAACTAGCTTGTTTCTATAATTTCAATAAAGTAAGATCACTGCTAACATTATATTTTGAGTTCCATGGTCCTAACATGTTGACAGATGTCAAGATAAGGCATTTTTGGAGTCTCTTTCTTGACTAATGAGCGAGCATTTTCCAATCAAAGTATTTTTCAAAATTCTAGATAGACAGGTGTATCTTTAGGGACTGCCATTAAAATGACTGTGTGCTTGTGATGAAAATTTGGTTATTTTATCACACATACACAGTATACATTCCTCAGAAAGTGCCAAACTGCCCACAAGTCTCTGTGCACTAGTTGGAAAGGAAAACTGATATTTTATGCTTTTCTTCCATATACAAATGTCTGGTTGCAGGAACAATAACAGTATTTTGGAAACAGGAAACTGAGTTTTCACTTATATCACTGTGGTGGGTTGACCTTGGCCGTCAGCTAAGCCCCCAACCAGTCGCTTGCTCACTTTCCCTGCAGTGGGATAGGGAAGAGAATTGGAAGGGCAAAAGCAAGAAAATGTATAGGTTAAGATAAAGACAGTTTAATAGATGAAGCAAAGCTGCACACTCAAGCAAAGCAAAATAAAGAATTTATTCACTACTTCCTATCAGCAGGCAGATGTTTAGCCATTTCTGGAAAGCAGGGCCTTAGCATGCGTAATGGTTACTTGGGAAGACAAATGCCCTAACCACAAACATCCCCGCTTCCTCCTCCTTTCCCCAAGCTTTTATTGCTGAGCATGACATCATATGGTATGGAATATCCCTTTGTTTAGTTCTGCTCAGCTATCCTGTCTGTGTCCTCTTCCAACTTCTTGCGCACCCCCAGCCTACTCACTGGGGAGACAGAGTGGGAAAAAGAAAAAAAACCTCGGCACTGTGCAGGTGCTGCTCAGCAATAGCCAAAACACTAGTGTGTTATCAACATTGTTTTAGTCAGAAATCTAAAACACAACACTGTATGGGCTGCTATGAAGAAAGTTAACTGCATCCCAGCCAAAACCAATACAATCTCCATCCCTTATTTCATTCTATTTGTGTTGTGCTCAGGTCCTACACTATCCAATAGATCCTCGTTAAGCACTACTCCCCTTCCTGTCCTTTGATATTGTCCTGGTTTCAGCTGGGATAGAGTTAACTGTCTTCCTAGTAGCTGGTACAGTGCTATGTTTTGAGTTCAGTATGTGAAGAATGTTGATAACACTCATGTTTTCAGTTGTTGCTCAGTAGTGTTTAGACTATAGTCAAGGATTTTTCAGCTTCTCATGCCCAGCCAGGGCACCTGACCCAAACTGGCCAACAGTGTATTCCATACCATGTGACATCCCATCTAGTTTAGGAACTGGGAGGTGGGGGGCAGGGATTCGTCGCTCGGGGACTAGCTGGGTGTCGGTCGGCGGGTGGTGAGCAATTGCCTTGCGCATCATTTGTACATTTCAATCCTTTTATTACTACTGTTGTCATTTTATTAGTGTTATCATTATCATTATTAGTCTCTTCTTTTCTGTTCTATTAAACCGTTCTTATCTCAACCCAGGAGTTTTACTTCTTCTCCTGATTTTCTCCCCCATCCCACTGGATGGGGGGGAGTGAGTGAGCGGCTGCGTGGTGCTTAGTTTCTGGCTGGGGTTAAACCACGACAGATATATATAGATATCATTCCCTTGGTCTATGAGCCACCCCCATAAAATGTCCATCAAATGTCCATTGTGTTAATTTAGTCCATGACTTGGGCTCCATCTTTTATGGCACTTTCTCAGGATAGATGAGGTGGTATGTTGTGTTGAGTTATTGGGTGCCAAAGCCAGCTCTGGTTGGGTCACTGGTGCACTTGCACTGCTTCTTGTGAGGCTTGTCATCTGTTGGTTTGGGTGGTTCCTGCTGTAGTACTTCCTATAACATACAACTCAAATCATGTTTTACAACAGTTTAAAGGTATATCCATTACAATCTTCACCCCTCGTCCCTTTCGACCAAGCTATAAGATTTAAAATTACAATGATCTCCACCCATTGCGCCTCCTTCATGGGCATGTCTGTCCCATGAGAAAGGGCACAATGCTGAGTCCTAGGGAAAGTGGTAAAGAAGGGGGTGTATACAGGAGGAATTGTTCTAGAAAGTGGGATCCAGGTGTGAAGCCACAGGTAGGACATCCTTGTTGTACCACAGTCTTTCTGTGACATTTGTTTAACCAGGGTGTTCACCAGAGTTGGCTCATTTTAAAGCATCAGAACAACAAAGAAGCTGGTGGACAGTATCTTGTGGCTGCAAGGTAGACCCTCGGTGCTTCTGACTTCCAGCAAGTTCCTACCTGAGCAGGACACAGGAGCCAGGAGCCACTTATATCAAGATCAGTACCATTTAAGTGATTACTCTCATTTCCATTGAAGAAACTGGTTCTTATTACTGGGGGGGTTTTGAGCAGAGGTATGCAGAGTGAAAATAGACTCCTTATCTGACTGCTTATCACTGGTATTTCCTTTCTTCTGCCTTTCTTAGCCTTGTCTGCCAGAACTTGCCCTTTCTACATGTTCATAGGGCTGAGATTTATTCTGCCTCAATTTAGACATTTTACTGAGGCAATCTCAGTTGCAGGCTTGCAACTTCGAGCACCCTTACTGTCACTGAAGAAATACAGGTACCATGAAAGGATAATTAAGCCCACCTAAGAATCTAAAAGTGCGTCCAACAGCTAATGCTGAGTCTTGTAATAACCTACTATTAGTATGTAAAGCCCAAGGCATCTGCAAGTTTAATGTAGTCATAAAGTAAGCTAAAATAATAGTTTAATAGTACTTTTAACAGAAGTGAAATTATAGAAAAGCAGCTACACAAATATATTGATTTCATCTGTACCTCCCTGACAATCTTGTATAGATTCTGTTATTTATGGACCATTTTTCTAAAAAGAACACAAGGCTTACAAATGCAGAAATCCCCAGTTATATGTGATGGACAGTTGTGCATCAAAATGAGGGATTTGCATGTTTAACTGCCTACATTTGTATCCTCCTACCCAGTTTGCATATGCAAAGGCAAGGGTTGTTATATTTATCAATGCATAAATGAAAGGAGGAGAGATAAATGACCTGGTTTGCAGAGGTGCTGAGCACATGCACCTCCCATTTATTTCAACTGAAGTATGAAAAACAGGCCCTAAGTGACTGGCCCAAACTCACACAATGAGTGACTGTCAGTGTCAGGAAAAAAACCCCAGAAATCCTTCCAGTCTAATCCTTCCAGTCTAAATCATTTCCAGTCTAAACTCTAGATGCAATCTCTCCCAGAAAAAAAGAGCTGTACAGCAGACTGATCACTCTCTTATTCCTACCTTAGCTTGCTAAGAGAATAAAAAAAAAAAAGGGACTTGAAACAACTCTTACATATTCTTTAAATAACGCCAAGTAGGGCAAGCAAATATGCGTGAAGCATTGCTCACACACACAGCAACTTGCACGTATGTCACAGATGGTTTTATTGAAGAGCCAAAAAGAGAAAGAGAGAAAGGAAAGGAAAACAAATCATGGTCCAGATACACTTTTAAAGGCACTTGCTAGTGCACTAGGCTATCTTTGGTTGTTAGTGGCTGGTATCATGAATGCTATACAGAGTGCAATATATGCTCTACCAAGATGTGTTTGTGGTATCAGTGTAATACAAACTGTACCATCATTACCAGCCTTAGAGGAGACCTCAAAAAGGCAATAAACAAAAACCCCCCACAAATTAGTTACATATAACTAGAATCTGATCTTGAATTGTTCAGAACATGACTGAGGTCTGTTGGCTGCAGCATGTGTAGAATATTGTTTTGTCATGATTTGCATAAATTAAATTAACACAGGACTTCAGTGTGAGGATTTTCAATATGACATCACCCAAGTCTGTCAAAATCACTAAGCCTAATTTAAATAATCTTGAGAAACATGGGAGGGGGAAAAAAAGAACATCTGTCCAATGGAAAAGATGAAATGAACAGTGAAAGAAATGCCTTTTCAAATCAAAAAATGGTGGGGGAGAAAAAATGAAAAATATAGTACATGACAATGTCAAATAAGACATATAAATTACCTCTCTACAAACTATGGGCATGTATATGCTATTATATATTGGTCATAACCTTTGTACCCTTGTGCCAGCCTAATAAGTAGGTTATTAGTGGGTAAGTTTTATAAGAGATAGAAACTCCCTGTGCATTTCAGTTCCAAATTTGATGTGCCCAATCTTAATGACTTCAGAAAGCAGCATTATGCATTATAGTTCTATAGTGGGTTGCTCGCAGCCAGCAGCTAAGCACCACCCAGCTGCTTGCTCACTCCCCCGACAGCAGGATGGAGGAGAGAATAGCAAGAGCAAAAGCAAGAAAAATCATTGGTTAAGATAAAGACAGTTTAATAAGTGAAGGAAAGAGGGAAAAAAAAAATATGATGCAAAAGCAATCACTCACCACCTCCCACAAGCAGATCAATGCACAGTCTCTGAGCAATGAAAGACCAACAGCCCCCTCCCCTTTTTTTTTTATTGCTGAGCATGACTTTATATGTCATAGAATATCCTTTTGGTCCATTTGGGTCAGCTGTCCCAGCTGTGTCCCCTCCCAACTTCTTGCCCACCTCCAGCCTACTCACTGAGGGGGCAGAATGGGAAAAAGAGTAAGCCTTGACTCTACAAGCACTGTTAAGCTGTAGCCAAAACATTGCTGTGTTATCAAAATTGTTCTAGCCACAAAGGAAAAACACAGCACCATAGGGCTGCTTTGAAGAAAGTTAAGTCTATTCCAGCAAGACCCAGTACAATATCCAGCACCTTTTCCATGGTATATGTATCATGCTCAGGTCTTACACTATTTGATCCTAATACATCACCATTAACACCCCCCCCACTTCCCATCTTTTGATATACACAGAGATATCATTCCTTTAGTCTATGAGTGACCCCTGTCAAATCCATCAAATGTCCATCAAATGTCCATTGACTTTTTTTAGTTCATGACTTGGTGGTCGCTTAGGAGAGGAGAGGCGGCATGTTGGGTTGGATTGTTGAGCGCCAAAGTCATCTTGGGTTCAGTCACTGCTGCACTTGCCCTGTTTCTTGTGTGACTCTTCCTCCATTGGTTTAGGTGATTCCTGTTGTTGTACTTCCCATAAAATACAACTCACATCACAGATTATTTTCCCCCAAGGTTAAATCTCCTTGAGGCACACACCAGATCTTCCCATCCTTCCACATTACAGACCAAGTACACCCAGTTCCTTGAGCAAAGACAATCCCACAAATGGATTTGCCTTTTCCTGAGGGAGGAGCAACCCATGCTGCCTTCTCCAGCCACTTCCCTATGTGCACTGTGGGGACCTAATCTCCTTCCATAGTGTGTAGGGGCTTTGTTTGGGAATGACCAGGGCAGTTATCAGATACTCTGGTGTTCACCGGCCAAGTGGCTTCTGCTAAACTTGCATCCCAGTGCTTCCATTCACCAGTGCCCAATGCTCTCAGCATAGTTTTTAACAGTCCATTGCATCGTTCAATCTTTCCAGAGACTGGTGCATGATAAGGGATGTGATACACCAAATCAATGCCATGTTTCTTGGCCCACAAGTCTATGAGGTTGTTAAGCAAATGAGTCCCACTGTCTGATTTAATTCTTTCAGGGGTGCCATATCAGCAGAGAACTTGCTTTTCAAGGCCCAGGATGGTGTTTTGGGAGGTGGCATGGATTACAGGGTACCTATCCAACCAACTGGTAGTTGCTTCCAATATGGTAAGCACTTGCCTTGCCAGGCTCGCAGCAGTATCATATAATCAATCTGCCAGGCTTCCCCATTGTTTTAGGGTGGTTTCGAGGATTCCCAAGAAGGCGAACACACACACACTGACTATAAGGGAAAAAGCAAGCATTTATTAACTACAGACATGCATTATGCTAAGGGTATCTTGTAAAGGAAATTAACATACTGACCCGAGGACCATGAGGAAGATGGACCATCCGTACATTCTTGTGCTGTCTTGCGCCCCGAGCTCAGCCTAGCAATCGGTAGGTGCCAGCTTTACGTGGGCGTCCCCACGGAGGCAATGGTGACCTCACCGTACACCAGCCCAATGCTCTTCAGGAAATCCCAGTATTTATACATTTGCAGAGGAATGGGTTTCGGCATATGTGGCCAGCAGGTGCCAAAACACACCTCGGTTGCAACACAGGGAGCCTATGACGCATGTGCTCGCTGGCCAGGCGCGCTGCACAAGCCATAGCCATCCTGTCTATTGGTTCATGGGCTTTGTACACGCAGCATATTGTCATCATCCAGCAGTCATGCACCAACCATGCTCACAGCTGTACTGTGCAATAGCCCGCTGCCTGTCCTCCCCCAGTATTGCTCAGCTTTCTTATCTCCGTGGTCAGCATTCCAAGCAATGGGCAACAAACCATCTGTTTTCTGTGCTGACTGCGTTTTTCTGGGCTATCTACTTCTCCCCCAGTGTTCATCCACAGACCAAAATTCCATCTTTCAACCCCTCTGTATACACCCATATTGATATTTCAGCCATCATCTAATATACCAAAAAAGCTTTAGCCACTTGGCTTGTTTGATTATGACGCACATTTTACAGTCATGGATAATCTGTGCAATGGGGTCAATGGTCAAGTCCACCCCTCGCTCACAAGCCCATCTGTATGTTGCATCCCTTCCTAGATGTCCTGATGTTTCATGGGCCCATTGAGCTATAAATAGCTCATCCTTATGTTCCCAGTCTGGATCCACCTGGGCCACTTCAGTCTTGGCAGCCTGGTCCACCTGCTTGATGTTTCAATGTTCTTCAGTGGTACAACTCTTGGATACATGGGCATCTACGTGATGTACTTTTACAACCAGCTTCTCTAGCCGGGCAGCAATATCTTGCCACAATTCAGCAACCCAGATGGATTTGCCTCTGCACTGCCAGTTGGTCCACTCCCATTGCTGTAGCCACATTCACAGAGCACTTGCCACCATCCAGGAGTCAGTATAGAGATAAAGTACTGGCCACTTTTCTCATTAAGCAATATCTAGAGCTGGTTGGATGACTTTCACCTCTGCAAACTGACTCGATTCACCTTCTTCTTCAGCAGTTTCTGCGACTTGTCGTGTAGGAGTCCACACAGCAGCATTCCACCATCAATGTTTTCCCACAGTATGATGGGACCCATCTCTAAACAAGGCATATTGCTTTTCATTTTCTAGTAATTTATTATACAGTGGAACCTCTCTGGTAATTTATTATACAGCGTGGCCTCTTCAGCACGAGTCACCTCCTCTGGCGACACTCCAAAGTTTCGGCCCTCTCGCCACTCCATGATCACTTCCAGAATTCCTGGACATTTGGGGTTTCCCATCTGAGCCTGTTGCATTATCAGTGCGACCCACTTACTCCACGTGGCATCAGTTGCATGATGTGTAGAGGAGACCCACCCTTTGAACATCCAGCCCAGCACTGGCAGTCGGGGTGCTAAGAGGAGCTGTGTTCCAGTACCAACCACTTCTGAGGCAGCTCGAACTCCTTCATATGCTGCCAATATCTCTTTTTCAGTTGGAGTATAGCGAGCCTCGGATCCTCGATATCCTCGACTCCAAAACCCCAGGGGTCGGCCTCGGGTCTCCCCAGGTGCTTTCTGCCAGAGGCTCCAGGTAGGGCCATTCTCCCCAGCTGCAGTATAGAGCACATTTTTAACATCTTGTCCTGTCCGGACTGGTCCAAGGGCTACTGCATGAACAATCTCCCATTTAATTTGTTCAAAGACTTGTTGTTGCTCAGGGCCTGTAATGGTTTTGTGTGGCAAGGTTTTGGTAGCGGGGGGGGTTACAGGGGTGGCTTCTGTAAGAAGCTACTGGAAGCTTCCCCTGTGTTCGAGAGAGCCCATACCAGCCGGCTCTAAGACGGACCTGCCGCCAGCCAAGGCTGAGCCAATCAGCGATATTGGTAATGCCTCTGTGATAACATTTTTAAGAAGGAAAAAAAGTTGGGACGGGGAGAAACAGCCACCTGAGAGAGGAGTGAGAACATGTAAGAGAAACAACCCTGTGGACACCAAGGTCAGTGAAGAAGGAGGGGGAGGAGATGCTCCAGGCGCCAGAGGGGAGATTCCCCTGCAGCCCATGGTGAAGACCATGGTGAGGCAGGCTGTCCCCCTGCAGCCCAGGGAGGTCCATGGTGGAGCAGATATCCACCTGCAGCCTGTGGAGGACCCCATGCCGGAGCAGGTGGGTTCCTGAAGGAGGCTGTGACCCCGTGGGAACCCCGCGCTGGAGCAGGCTCCTGGCAGGACCTGCGGATCTGTGGAGAGAGGAGCCCACAGAGGAGGTTTTCTGGCAGTACTTGTGACCCCGTGGGGGACCCACGCTGGAGCAGTGTGCTCCTGAAGGACTGCACACCATGGAAAGGACCCATGCTGGAGCAGTTTGTGAAGAACTGCAGCCCGTGGGAAGGGCCCACGTTGGAGAAGTTCATGGAGGACTGTCTCCCGTGGGAGGGACCCCATGCTGGAGCAGGGGAAGAGTGTGATGAGCCCTCCCCCTGAGGAGGATGAAGCAGCAGAAAATAACGTGTGATGACCGTAAACCCCATCCCCATCCCCCTGTGCCACTGGGGGGTTTGGTAGAGAAATCTGGGAGTGAAGTTGTGCCCGGGAAGAAGGGAGGGGTGGAGGGAAGGTGTTCTGAGATTTTGTTTTATTTCTCATTACCTTACTCTGGTTGATTTGTAATAAATTGAGTTAATTTTCCCCAAGCTGAGTCTGTTTTGCCTGTGACGGTAATTGGTGAGTGATCTCTCCTGTCCTTATCTCGACCTGCAAGCTCTTTGTTATATTTTTTCTCTCCCCTGTCCAGCTGAGGATGGGGGAGTGACAGAACGGCTTTGGTGGGCACCTGGCATCCAGCCAGGGTCAACCCATCACAGGGCCCCATTTAAAATCATTCTTCTTCCGGGTCACTTGATAGAAAGGGCTTAAAATCAGACTGTAATTTGGAATGTGCATTCTCCAAAACACCACGACACCTAAGAAGGCCTGTGTGTCCTTTTTATTAGTCGGGGGAGACATAGCTGCTATTTTGTTAATCACATCCATTGGGATCTGACGATGTCCATCTTGCCATTTTATTGCCAAAAACTGGATGTCCTGTGCAGGTCCCTTGACCTTACTTTCTTTTATGGCAAAACCAGCCTTCAAAAGGATTTGGATTATTTTCTTCCCTTTCTCAAAGACTTCTTCTGCCGTGTTGCCCCATACGATGATGTCATCAATGTTTTGCAGGTGTTCCAGAGCTTCACCTTTTTCCAGTGCAGTCTGGATTAGTCCATGGCAAATGGTGGGGCTGTGTTTCCACCCCTGGGGCAGTCGATTCCAGGTGTACTGGATACCCCTCCAAGTAAAGGCAAATTGTGGACGACACTCTGCTGCCAGAGGGATTGAGAAAAACGCATTAGCAATGTCAATTGTGGCATACCACTTGGCTGCCTTTGACTCTAGTTCATATTGAAGTTCTAGCATATCTGGAATGGCAGCACTCAGCGGTGGCGTAGCTTCATTCAGGCCGCGATAGTCAACTGTTAGTCTCCACTCCCCATTAGACTTCCGCACTGGCCATATGGGACTATTAAAGGGTGAGCGAGTTTTGCTGATCACTCCTTGGCTCTCCAATTGGCAAATCAACTTGTGGATGGGAATCAGAGAGTCTCGGTTGGTGCGATATTGCTGCCGGTGCACCGTTGTGGTAGCAATTGGCACTTGTTCTTCAACCTTCAGCAACCCCACAATCGAAGGGTCTTCAGAGAGAGATCAGGCAGGGTAGACAGCTGTTCAGTGCCCTCCGTCTCCAAGGCAGCTATACCAAAAGCCCATCGATACCCCTTTGGGTCCTTAAAATACCCCCTCCTGAGATAGTCTATGCCAAGGATACACGGAGCCTCTGGACCAGTCACAAGGGGGTGTTGCTGCCATTCATTCCCACTTAGGCTTACTTCAGCTTCCAATACAGTTAACTCTTGGGATCCCCCTGTCACACCAGAAATACAAATGGATTCTGTCCCTTTATAACTTGATGGCATTAGAGTGCACTGTGCGCCGGTGTCTACTAGAGCCTTAAACTCCTGTGGGTCTGACGTGCCAGGCCATCGAATCCACACAGTCCAATAGACCCGGTTATCCCTTTCCTCCACCTGGCTGGAGGCAGGGCCCCTCTAATTCTGGTCAGAGTATTCAGTATTCACTTCTCGTAAAATTGGCTCAGAATTCCCTTCAAGAGGATTGGAAATAAAATCAGCCCTTCTACTCTGTTTGGAAACTGGAGCAGCATTTTTCCTGGTAGAATCCCCTTTTGTGGTGGTTTTTTCCTCGCAGTTCACGTACCCATGCATTTAGGACCGAGGTATGTTTTCCGTCCCATTTCCTCATGTCCTCTCCATGATCACATAGGTAAAACCACAGGGCACCTCGCGGTGTGTACCTTCTATATTCTCTCTCTTGGGCAGAAGAATGCTCACTCCTAATAGCTGAGACATTGGTCCTTACAAGTGTGGAGTAGGACATATCCTCTTTGAATTGCTGGAAATCCTTGGACAGCTTCTCCACAGCCGAAATGCAGGCTTGTAGGGAGGAGGAGAGATTTTCTTCGTATTGATGGAGATGGCAAGCCACTTCATGCACTGTCGGTGCCTCTTCGTCTTTCCAGGCCATTATTGCCAGTGAGTTGGCATAGGATGATGGTGCGCTCCGTACAAACCTCCGCCACATGGGTTGTGTGCAATGGACTTCGTCTGGATCTTTGGGTAATTGTGGGTTGTCCGGGTCATGATGCATCGTCTCTAGCACAGCTAATTCCCTCAGATATTGGATACCTCTTTCCATGGTGGTCCACTTGCTTGATTGACACATAACATCTTCCTTAAAGGGGTACCTTTCCTTCACACTTGACAGGAGTCGCCTTCAGAGGCTGATGGCTTGTGTCCCTTTTCCAATTGCCTTGTCAATGCCACCTTCCCTGGCAATCGATCCCAGCTGCTTGGCTTCCCTACCTTCTAATTCCAAGCTATTAGCCCCATTGTCCCAGCATCGGAGGAGCCAGGTGATAATATGCTCACCTACACGGCGGACGAAATCTTTTTGCATATCCCACAGCTCACTCAAGGATAGGGACCGGGTTATTACCTCTGCTTCTGCCTGTTCCTCCGGTTCCCGTGATGACCCTGGTTCACCTTCATCCTTCGCTAAGCGAACTGATTTTTTTGTATATTTCTTTTTCTGTACGGGGGCAACTGATGCTGGTGCAGGTTGGTCCGCTGGTTCAGTTGCAGTACCGCTCGCCGGGCTTTGGATAACTGTAGTGCCTATCGCCAAGGTCTGGGTGGCTGCAATGCTCCTTGCCGGGGCTGGAGGGGACGCAGCGCCCGTTGCCAAGGTTTACGTGACCGTAGTGCTCATTGTTTTGTTGTTAGGTCCAGAGACTTTCTCTTCCCTTGAGGGTACTGAGTGGTGTCGAACAGGGCTCGATAGGCATGGGCCAGGCCCCAGCACGTTGCAGTGATTTGTATCTCTCTGGAGCTGCCGGGGTGACAGCATACCTTTTCCAAATATTTTACTAGTTCTTCTGGATCCTGCACTTGTTCAGGGGTGAATTTCCAAAACATTGGAGGTGCCCACTTCTCTAGGTACTTGCCCATACTACCCCACACACCCTGCCACTCATAATTATCCAGCCTTGGGGCACATCTCTGGGTGATCTTCTTAAATAGCTGTTTAACCTTGAACGAGAGCTGAACCACATTCAGAAGTATGCTAATTCCTAGCAGTAAGGCTAGGACCGTGCTAGTCCCAACATTCCAGGAGTATTCAAATTTTTCAAATTTCTCAAACACCATTGTAACTGGACTGAAGGAGAAAGGAGAGGGGAAGAAAGGTACCCCACCCATAGACTGGTTTTCCATGGAGGAAAGGTAAATGGTATAATTATTAATAGTTTCCCACAGATGGCTCCCGCAGTATAAAGGTGACAATGCTGAGTGCAAATACCGGATTAATCCCACAGCCGATGACTTTATCATACCATAAACCAGAGTTATACAATACATCAAAGCGAAAACCTTAATCCACCTCCCATGGATGATAAGCAGCAGAAGAGGAACTCCATACAGCAAGCGAGGTGATACATAACAGAGCTTTAAAAACCAGAGCAACAACTGTAACACATAAATCAACATAATGACCAGCGACTATTGCTTATAACAAATTTGTTTTAACAAGCTCTGGTCAGGTTTGTCGTTATCTCAACCCTTCGTGCCCCACGTTGGGTGCCAAAAAGGACTGTCATGGTTTAACCCCAGCCAGCAACTAAGCACCACGCAGCCGCTCACTCACTCCACCCCATCCAGTGGGATGGGGGAGAAAATCAGGAAAAGAAGTAAAACTTATGAGTTGAGATAAGAACAGTTTAATAGAACAGAAAAGAAGAAACTAATAATGATAATGATAATACTAATGACAATAGTAATAATAAAAGTATTGGAATGTACAAGTGATGCACAATGGAATTGCTCACCACCCACCGATCAACACCCAGCTAGTCCCCGAACAGCGATTCCCCCGCCCCCACTCCCCCCAGTTTATATACTAGATGGGACGTCACATGGTATGGAATACCCCATTGGCCAGTTTGGGTCAGGTGCCCTGGCTGTGTCCTGTGCCAACTTCTTGTGCCCCTCCAGCTTTCTCGCTGGCTGGGCATGAGAAGCTGAAAAATCCTTTACTTGAGACTAAACACTAATTAGCAACAACTGAAAACATCAGTGCTATCAACATTCTTCTCATACCGGACTCAAAACATAGCACTGTACCAGCTACTAGGAAGACAATTAACTCTATCCCAGCTGAAACCAGGACAGTCTGTGAAACACATCATTTGCAGTCCAGACACTATATTTTGGGCAAGCTTTATTCTTTAAAAAAAAATTTCAGTGTGAACAGCACCCGCATATGTGACATGAAATGAAAGCCTTTATGTAATATAATGCATAGAGAAGGAGCTGGCTTAAAACTACATCAGCAATATTGTACAGTTTTGTGCGACATTGCATATAACACTAGCTAATTTTTGAGTACTTCACTTTTCAATCTTAATAATGTTTTTCTAAGGTACATTTTATGTGTGTCTGTGTAACCTCCTAGGTGTTGCCCCCCTGCTGCCCCTCTCTTTTTTAAAGACCATGTGTACGGAAAGTGTTTAAGGTATATGATCTTCAGTTGCAAGGTACTTATTTCATGATCTGTGCTACTAAAAGAGAACAGTAACATATTCCTACAATAACACTGAATACCATGAAGAGCATAGTGCATCCTGCACTTGGGTATGCTGATGACAGAAGAGTGATGAGACTTGGAACACATCTGTATGGGAGCATTCTGAAATATTAGACTTATTTAGATTAATGGAAGAAAGCTTAATTTCAAAATCTATTTAAATAAATCAAGTTAAGTTTATTTTAAAACTATTTGTGTCCACACAGTGATTAAATGCAACTTAAGTAAGGCTTTAAATAAATAAATTTTGAAGTGACACCCTCCCCCCGCTCCACACCATCGATAATCCTTTAAAAACACTGGCTCTATTCCAGTGTCTGGAAGGGACTCTGTTTTAGTGCGCACAGTCATTTCTGATATATTCCCACACAAATATCATTCTTTATACACCATCTGTCCATTTTCACACTCAAAGTCTGCTCTGTCCTTTTTCCCACTTGCTCTTTGGTCTGGTCATCTCCAGTCCCCTCCCCAGTGTTATGTCTCTTCAACAAGCTTTTATTGCTTCCTCCTTAGCTATTGGTTCCTTAACACATTATCCTTGCAGTTCAAGGATCACCATCAATTTTTTCTACCTAAAAAGCTAATGCAACTCTTACCAAAGCCCCATTCCTTTTCCAGTTCCTTATAAAGTAACATTTAGCATTCCCCTAAACAAATCCAAAGGTGTGTCTTCCTTCTTCATGCTTCATATGAGCCTTGAGTCTCTGTAATAGCCCTACCCCAACCTACTTCCATCCATCACCCCTTCTCAGCCAAGTACTGTACTCTGATGTGGTGGGCACTGCAGCAGGCTCACTGAGAACGCAGGAACAAGCTCTGTCCTGGTGGCCTGATTTCAGCCTCTGAATACAAGGAAAATCCTGCTCAGGTTTGAACAGAAACAAAATAATCTAGTTAGGAAGCTCCAGAAAATGTATAAACAGCATGTAAAAGGAGTCATTTTTCCAAGGCTAATACTTAGCTGAATCTGGGATACAAAAAGATATGGCCCTAAACATTGGGTCCTCTATAAAGTCCTTCAAACTTCCCAGACAAAAAAAGTTGCTTTGTTTAAACTAGCCTACATTTCCACTTAAACTTCCACTAATATTATCCCAAGGAATATATTTAGCATTAAAAATCTCAGCCCAAAAACTTGGAATTTGACAGTCATAATTCTTGTCTAAAATGTTCTTATGTAATGTGCATGCTGCCAGGAAGCCTCAGAGAAACAAGAGCTTTCACAAGCAGATGCACTGAATGGAGATACTCATATACATATATATATGCATGTATGAATGAGTATGTATATACACATACACACAGAGCTGGATCACTGTGTTTACTTAATAGAAATACTAACCACCCCATGTTTTCCTGTAATAGAAATATTATTTGCATCTTTCCAGACCTAAACTTAAAAAGGCCTGAGTACCATACAAAAAAACCCTACTGCTTTATATATTTACATATATATATGAGTGCACCTAACAGAGGCAGCCAACAGACACAGTAGTTCACACAGCAGTTTATCAAGAAAGGATCCTCATCTGAGTTGAAATCAACCTAAACATTCTAAGGTATGGTGGCGATGTGCCACAGGGCACTTTACCCAGCAGATGTTGGAGCAATTGTCCCTGCAAGGGCAGAGGCTTCAGCCCAGACGGAGCCTCAGATGGTGGATGCAGTCCTCCAAGTCCCAGGCTGAAGGGAGTTTCTGGGGCCTTTCCCTGATGCTGGGAGAGGTGGTCTTCTTTCCAACAGGAGGTGTGCTGTCTTTGAGGAGTTGTGTTGCCAAGTGGAGGAGTTATGGAAGGAAGCGAGCAGGCTGCACAGCATCAGAGAAGATGAAAGGGAAATAGACAGGATCTTCTTGGAGATGCCAACAGCTTGAAAAGCCCCGGACCCCAATTGCAATGGAGACACAGGCAGTGTCGACCCCCAGTAGAATGGCAAGTGCAACCTCTGGAGAAGGTGAAGAATGGAAGCCGGTGACTTTTGGCACCAAGAGGAAGGCTCCTGCCTCACCTGAAAGCTTGCAACTATGAAATAGGTTCACCACCCTCAAAGCTGAAGAGGAGCCAAATGTGCCTTCAAGCAAAGCATCTGGACCACCTGACCCTAAACCATGCAAGACCATCACTGATACTAGTGGGTGACTCTCTGCTGCGAGGGACAGAGGCACTCATCTGCTGACCTGACCTGTTGTCAAGAGCAGTCTTGCTGCGGTCCCAGATCTGGGATGTTGTAGAGGGACTGCCACAGCTTGTTCAATCCCCTGCTGTTCTTCCATGAGGGCACCAATGATATTGCCAGGGGCAACCTGGAGAGTATCAAAAGTGACTACAGAGCTCTGAGGGCAGTAGTCAAGGGCATGGGGGCCCTGGGCGGTATTCTTCTCAATCCTGCCAGTGAGGGGAAAGGCTGTGAGGAGGAGGAGGAGGGCACTGATACTGCAGGTCAACGATTGGTTGCAGAGCTGGTGTCGGCAACAAGGTTTTGGTTTCTATGACCATGGGACCCTGTCTGAGGATCAGCATCTGCTTGGGAGAGGTGCCTTCACTAAGCAGGGCAAAGGTATCTTTCCCTGCAGGATGGCTGACCTGGTAAGGAGGGCTTTAAACAAGGAATGATAGGGGAGGGAGAGTGTAACCAGCAGCCCTTAGGGGGAATGATGGACAAGCCTGATGAGCAAAGGGCCCGGAGTGATGTGACAGAAGAGGATCACAGAATCAACAAAACAGAACTCAAATGGGATCACCTCCAGCATTTGCATGTAAGCAAGGAAGTGCCTACAAGGCACCATTATGGAGAAATTCCCCAAATCTTTTCTGGGAAATCAGCATGCCGGGGTGCCTCTATGAAGTGCCTGTACACTAATGCACACAGCATGGGGAATAAACATGAGGAGTTAGAAATCTGTGTGCAGTTGCAGGGCTACAATCTTATTGGGATCACGGAGATGTGGTGGGATGGCTCCCAGGTCTGGAGTGTTGCAATGAAGGGATTACAGGCCCTTTTGGAAGGACAGGCCGGGAAGAAGAGGAGGGGGAGTTGCCCTTTTATGTGAGAGAACAGCTGGAATGCATGGAGCTCTTCCTGGGGATGGATGATGAACCAACTGAGAGCTTATGGGTGAGGATTAAAGAGACAACAGGTAAGGGTCGCGCTGTAGTTGGTGTCTGCTATAGGCTGTCTGACCAGGAAGAACAAGTGGATCAGGACTTCTACAGACAGCTAGAAGCAGCCTCATGTTTGCAGGCCCTGGTCCACATGGGGATGTATTGGGTTTACATGGCTAGGCTTTTGGTAGCGGGGTGGCTGCAGGGGTGGGTTCTGTGAGAAGACACCAGAAGCTGGCCCCATATCCGACAGAGTCAGTTTCATACGGCTCCAAGATGGACCCACTGCTGGCCAAAGCTGAGCCAATCAGAGATGTTGGTAGTGCCTCAGTGATAAAATATTTAAGAAAGGGTAAAAAACCACTGCGCAACAGCAGCTGGGAGACATGAGTAAGAATATGTGAGAGAAACAACTCTGCAGACACCAAGGTCAGTGAAGAAGGAGGGGGAGGAGATGCTCCAGGTGCCGGAGCAGAAATTCCCCTGCAGCCTGTGGTGAAGACCATGGTGAGACAGGTTGTCCTCCTACAGCCAATGGAGGACCATGGTGGAGCAGATATCCACCTGCAGCCCATGGAGGACCCCATGCCGGAGCAAATGGATATGCCCTGAAGGAAGCTGCAGCCCATGAAGAGCCCAGGCAGGAGCAGACTCCTGGCAGGAACTGTGGCCCGTGGAGAGGCGCCCACACAGGAGCAGGTTTTCTGGCAGGACCTGTGACTCTGTGGGGGCACCCACACTGGAGCAGTCTTTTCCTGAAGGACTGCACCCCATGGAAAGGACCCATGCTGGAGCAGTTCTTGAAGGACTGTATCCCATGGGAGGGACCCCACTCTGGAGCAGAGGAAGAGCGTGAGGAGGAAGGAGCAGCAGAGACGAAGCATTATGAACTGACCTCAACTCCCATCCCCCATCCTCCTGAGCCACTCGGGGGGGGAGGAGGTAGAGAAGTCGGGAGTGAAGTTGAGCCTGGGTAGAAGGGAGGGGTGGAGGGAAGGTGGTTTTAGATTTGTTCTTATTTCTCATTATCCTATATTCAAGGATGACCTCCTCCGAGCTCAAGAGCGGTCTGTCCCAATGAGCAGGAAGTCAGGCAAAAATGCCAGGAGGCCTGTGTGGATGAGCAAGGAGCTCCTGGCCAAACCCCTACAGAAAAAGGAAGTATACAAAAGGTGTAAGCAGTGACAGGTAAACTTGGGAGGAATACAGAGGTACTGTCCGAGCATGCATGGATGGGGCCAGAAAGCCAAAGCCCTACTGGAATTGAATCTGGCGAGGTGTAGGGTTCGGCGTTCGGAAGATCTCGCGATGTCACGGAAAGTTAGAGGGTTAGTCGCAGCCTTATGATGTGTCTGTAATCCCACCTACCCTTGTTAGTATAAAAGGAATTGACTGCGCAATAAAAGGCGGAAGTTGGCGCTCACACTGTGTGTGTTATCTGTCTCTTTCCCTGGTCTGGGGTTGATCAGTGATCTAATCGTGGCACCTTGATATGCAGTGAACGCTACATAATGGTGACCCCGACGTGATTGGTCGCACTAGGCGACGATGGAACTTGCGCAAGTGATTAAGATGTTGAAAGTGTTGGCTGATGAGGTGGGTGCCCGCGGAACGATTAGGAGGGGCCCCACGGGCGAATGCATCCAATGGGTGCTGCGCCGGGGAGGGATGGGCTCTCCCAAAGAAGTATTAAGTCCCCCAAATTGGGGAGAGATTCGGGAGCTGTTGCTCCAGTCGGCGCTCGCGGGTGAGCAGGACGGAAAGCTGGGGAGTGTTGGTCGGCGGCGCGAGCTGTTTTGTTTGCGGATGAAGCGCCGGTTCAAAAACAAGGGGGGGCAGTGCCCCCAGGGACGGTGAGTCAAACTCAGACGGAGTGGGTGGTTGTGGAGCGGGGCTCACAGAGCGGTCCATCTCTGACTGAGAGCGTGGACACGGAGAGTACGACAGAGATGGAGGTTTTTCCGATAGAGACGGTACCAGCGGGGACGGATGAGCCCCCTCCGCGGCATCCATGGGAGGAGTTACGGCGGGAGGTTCTGAAGGAATTGGACGAATGCCTCCTGGACTGGGTTCCAGGCGGGGATGTTAAGGGAGATTTATACTGTCAGGTGAAGGAGTGGGAAGAACGGCCACCCTCGGAGAGGGAAATCAGAAAGCTGCGAGGGTTAAGAACTGTGGTAGAGGAGGAACCACCCCCCGGCGAGGGAAATCAGGCGCCCTTGCTGGGAGAGCAGGCTGAGCCTTTGCCTGCTGAGCCTGAGCCTGCTGAGCCTGTGCTGGCTGAGCCTTTGCCTGCGGCGCCTGAGCCTGCTGAGCCTGCTGAGCCTATGCCTGCTGCGCCATCAACTGCGCCATCTACCGCGCCATCTACCGCGCCTGTGCCGGAACGGGTTAATCCCTCGGCTGGGTCCTTCCGAAACTGGCCAGATAGATTCCGATAATTCTGATGAGGAGAGGATGGATACTGTAATACGGAGACCACCGAAATCCGTGCCACAGAGTCAGACAAGGGAGGGACAGGACACTTTACAGACGCTGCAGGGCCTGTTGCGGAGGCTTGAAGGGGCCATACAGAATGCGGAGCGTGCGGTGCCGTTAATGCCCCCCCCACAGGGGGCTGGGGATAACCAGGAAGGAGGCACCCAGAAAGGTACAGACTGGCGACTGGTGGCCAAAGAATGTTGCCTCTCAGGGGTTCAGTTTCAGCCGGTCGTTCTCCCTATTCGGGCAGCGGCGCGGGGCGGGTATGCGTGGACACCTTTTGATGTAAAGACCGTTCGGGAACTCGCAAGCACTGTGCAGGCGCATGGAGTGAATTCCTCGCAGGCGCTCACTTTGTTTGAATGTCTGCTCTCAACACCTGTTGCGCCCTATGATGTGATGCAGCTGATGAGAGGGGTGTTGCCCCCATCTTTGCTGCTGCTGTTTAAGGAGGAATGGCGAGCTCAGTGCATTAGGGTAGTGGCCGACGCCCAGGATCCTGATCACCACCTAGCGGGAGTGACCATAGAACAACTCATGGGGGAAGGGCCGTTTGCCACGCCTCAGGCGCAGGCACAGGGCATGCGCGGACGTGACTTTGCGGCGGTCGCGTCTACCGCCATGGCCGCACTCAGACGTGTCGCAGCTATGGACAGAGCAGATCCCCCTTGGGTAAAGATCCGCCATGGGCTTGCCGAGAGATTTACTGCCTTTTTAGATCGGCTTCAGCTTGCTATGCAAGCTGCAGACATTCCGGAGACAGCTAAAGACGCGATTATAATTGAGTGTGCTACGGCTCAAGCCAACCCGCAGACCGCAGCGCTTCTCTCTCATCTGCCAGCGGGTTCATCGTTAGGCGAAATAATACGTCACGTACTGGAAAGAGAGCAGCAACAGGAAGCGCGTCCGATAGTGACGGCCTTGCAGCAAGTTTTGCACACGGGTGCAAGCGCTTGTTACCGATGCGGGGGGAGGGGCCACATGGCGAGGAGTTGCGCAACCAGACCCAAAGGGTAGGGCCAGGAGGTGGGGGCGGGCAACATTCGTTGTTGGAGGTGTGGCAAGTCCGGGCACAGAGCCCGAGACTGCCGTGTGCCCGAGGTCCAGCAGGGGGCTCCGGAACATCCACGACAACAACGACCGAAGCCGGTAAACGGTACGGGGGGAGGGATGGGGGCCGCGCCCTCCCCTTCAGCTTTTGCACAGGGCCCAACAACAACGGCAACAACTCAGGATCAAACGATGCTTCCGTGGCACTGACCGAAAAAGGGCAGGGGCAGGATCAGGGCAATGCAACAACAGTTCCTACTGCTGCCCAAATAGCATTGACCATGGGCATGAACACCCGTCCAGAACAAGCGATCACGTTAGAGGTGGGACCGCCTCTTCTTCCACGAAGCATCAGTATGATGGCCCTGTTAGATACGGGCGCAGATGTTACCGTAATTCCAGTTCATATTTGGCCCCCGGAGTGGCCCACCATAACACAAGGGCAATTACTGGGGGTGGGGGGGGCGCAAGAGTCGAGGAAAAGTACAGCCCTGGTAAAAATCACTCTTGCCCAGCCCACAACTGCTGCAGATGCTGAGACAGTGGCATGGTGTAACCCGATGGTGGCAGCAGTCCCGACAGCCATCCTTGGGCGCTGCTGCCTAGATCGTTGGGGATGTCGCCTTTCCACGGATTTTTAATGACGGCCACTGCCGTCTGCCGTCCCTTGAAGCTCACCTGGCTAACGGACAAGCCGGTGTGGGTGGAGCAGTGGCCAATGACTGAGGAGAAGAGGGCGGCAGTAGTGGAATTGGTGCACAGGGAAGCACAAATGGGCCATCTAGAACCCTCCACCAGTCCTTGGAATACTCCTATATTTGTCATAAAGAAGAAATCGGGCGCGTGGCGACTCCTCCATGATTTGCGAGCGGTTAACGCCTGCTTACAGGACATGGGGGCTTTGCAGCCAGGATTGCCTTCTCCGGCCATTGTGCCAAAAGGACACGGTGTCATTGTAATCGATATTAAAGATTGTTTTTTCAGTATTCCTTTACACCCAGAAGATCGGGAGCGGTTCGCCTTCTCTATCCCGGAGCGGAACCATCAAGCGCCCATGCAACGATATCAGTGGAAAGTGCTTCCTCAAGGCATGAAAAATTCGCCAACTCTCTGTCAGGTCGCGGTAGGTAAGGTCTTGCATTCTCTGCGAATAAACTACCGGGAGGCCACCATCATGCACTACATGGATGACATTCTCCTGTCCCATCAGGATGAGTCTGTATTGCAACACCTGTATGATCAGACGGTACAAACACTACGTGAATACGGGTTACACATATCCCCTAACAAAACACAAATGGGACCTTCTGTTAGTTATCTAGGCACTCAAGTAACCCCTCGTACAGTCACCGCTCAAAGTTTTCTGGTCCCTGACCAAGTGTGTACTTTACATGATGCCCAAAAGTTAGTAGGCAAACTATTGTGGCTGAGGAATTTCGTTCCCATTGCTGAAGATGAAATGAATCTCTTGTACCAACTACTTCGGGGGGGGGGAACCCTTGAAAACACCACGTGTATTGCAACCAGCACAATGTGAGTTGCTAGAAAACATAGCCCAACGGGCCCAGCAGTGGGGCCTGCAGAGGTTTCAACCCACACAACCAGTTGATGCGCGGCTCTTTGTAGCCAGCCAGAGCTGCCACGGTGTATTGATACAGAATGCAGAAGGCCCAGAGTGGCCCTTTGTGTGGTTACATCAGGGTAAGGTACGCACAGCTATCATTAGTTGGCCTCTGTTGGTAGCCACCATGATCATGCGTTGCCGGGAGGCTTGTCAACATTTTACCGGCAGAGATCCAGACCGCATTGTTTTGCCTTGCTCACTAACACAATGGAATTTGGTTTATCAGCAGGTGGCTGTTTTGCAAGGTGCATTAGCAGAATTTGCCGGGACAGTAGCGGGACATGAGGTCCATCCTTGTGGGGAGATCTTGCATGCTTTACCCATTCTTCCAGCACAGCAGGTGGCGAAGCACCCTAACGACGGACGAACAATCTTTACTGACGCGTCCTCCAAGACCAGCAAAGCCGTTTGTGTTTGGAAAGAAGATGGGGCATGGCACCAGGTAGCATATACTGAGCCAAGTCGCTCGGTGCAGTTTTTGGAGGCCAAAGCAGTGGCCATGGCATTGTTACGTTGGCCGACAGAGCCTTTAAATGTGGTCATGGATTCACTGTATGTATATAAGCTTTTGGTTGCCGGGGAATGGGCATTAGCTTCTTCTACGGAGATAGCTGGTATGCTGCTGAATGCCTTACAGTTACGTAGTGTGCCCGTTTTCCCTATTCATGTCACCAGTCATTCTGGTCTCCCTGGACCATTAGCTGAAGGGAACAGCCGCGCCGACCAGGCGGCACAAGCGTGGATGGCTGCTGTCGGTGACAATAACACCACGCCAGCAAGGGCCCGCGCGATAACGTTACATCGCCTTTTGCATTGCGGTCCGCGAGGCTTGGTGACACTAACGGGCATGTCTCGTGCTGAAGCCAAAGAAATTGTCGCAGCCTGCCCTCATTGTGCTACAGGACCCCTTTGGGAAGCAGGGGTCAACCCTCGTGGTTTGCGACCAAATCAGATCTGGCAAACAGACATCACAGAATATGCTCCTTCTAAGCCTTTGCAGTATTTACATGTTACCGTAGACACTTATAGTAGATATATTCTTGCTACAGCGCATAGTAAACAGAATAGCTTGGCAGTTATCCAACATTGGCGTGCTTGCATAGCTCAATTAGGTATTCCGCAACAGATTAAGACAGACAATGGTGCAGCTTATACTGGGGAAAAGGTGAAACGGTTTTGTACGATCTGGGGTATTGACCTTAAACATGGCATCCCTCAGAATAGCACCGGCCAGGCCATTGTAGAACGAGCACATCGAACTTTAAAGGCCTTACTCGATCGGCTTAGGGAGGGGGAGCAGGAGGAGCCCTCCTGGTTACAGGAGAACATACCTGCTCTCCGTACACAGCGTCTTCTGTTAACTGCGTTAACTTCATTAAATCAGACAGTTCGAGGGGATCTGGAAGAGACGGCGGCGCAACGACACTTTACGAACGCGGAAGAGAAAGGTCCCTACCCGTTGGTCCGCGTGCGTGACCTTCAGACACGCCAATGGGATGGGCCGTTTGAGTTGCGTTGTCTCGGGCGAGGGTATGCCTGTGTACAGACACCTGAAGGGCTACTGAAATGGGTTCCTAGTCGTATGATTCATCCTGCTTTAACCTCGTACTGTTTGAGTGTTTTTCCTTACAGATCGCTGTCATCCTTTCCTGGCTTGTGACACCTTGGGTATCTGCTACAAACTTCTGGCAGTGGATGCAAAGCCAACTGGGGGACCCTGATGTGTATCCGGACGACGTCCCTCTCAGAGTCCATCAATACGTGCCTTTATGGGATCCGGCTGTCAGAGCTCGCAGCCAGGAATCCAGGTGCCTCAGACAGTAAGCCTTAACATCAGCGCACCAACGATAAACTTTATAGAGTAATAGAAGTAATTCTTTCCAAGTCTTAGCTTTCAATCTACCTCTTGTGTGAATTTCTGTAAAGGAGCTTTTTGCTCTGCAGGGTAAATGGGACATTTACGGGTGTTTAAGATAGAGTGTTTCAACTTAGTTG
Source organism: Haliaeetus albicilla (assembly GCF_947461875.1). Lineage (NCBI taxonomy): Eukaryota > Metazoa > Chordata > Aves > Accipitriformes > Accipitridae > Haliaeetus > Haliaeetus albicilla. The sequence continues at coordinate 26,821,447 of NC_091515.1, read as the reverse complement.
TAGAGATATGCTTATGCTCATAGTACTTTACATAGTTGTTTCTTGGTGTGGAATCGTTCATAACAATAGAAGCCAACTCGTCATAGAGAGGGGAGAGATGTAGGGTTCGGCGTTCGGAAGATCTCGCGATGTCACGGAAAGTTAGAGGGTTAGTCGCAGCCTTATGATGTGTCTGTAATCCCGCCTACCCTTGTTAGTATAAAAGGAATTGACTGCGCAATAAAAGGCGGAAGTTGGCGCTCACACTGTGTGTGTTATCTGTCTCTTTCCCTGATCTGGGGGTTGATCAGTGATCTAATCGTGGCACCTTGATATGCAGTGAACGCTACAGCGAGGGATGTCAAAGGCAACAAGAAGGGCTCCTGTAACTACATAGGTGACAAAAGGAAGACTGGGGAAAATGTGGGCCTGCTGCTGAATGTGGGCAGAGGACCTGGTGGCACAGAACATGGAAAAGCCTGAGGTACTGAATGCCTTCTTTGCATCAGTCTTTACTAGCAAGACCAGTCTTCAGGAATCCCAGGCCCCAAAATGTACCCTTGGTAGAAGAGGATCAAGTCAGCGAATACTTAAGCAAACTGGACATACATAAGTCCACGGACCCTGATGGGATGCACCCACAAGTGCTGAGGGAGTGGGCAGATGTCATTGCAAGGCCACTCTCAATAATCTTTGATCGATCATGGCGACTGGGAGAGATGCCTGAGGACTTGAGGAAAGGAAATGTCACTCCTCTCTTCAATAAGGGCAAGAAGGAGGACCCAGGGAACTACAGGCTGGTCAGCCTCACCTTGATCCCTGGGAAGGTGATGGAGCAATTAATCCTGGAAACCATTTCACGGCACGTGAAGGAGAAGGTGGTCATCAGGAGTAGTCAGCATGGATTCACCAAGGGGGAGTCATGCTTGACTAACCTGATAACCTTATATGATGGCCTAAATGACTTCCTAAATGACTGGCCTAGAAGATGAGGGGAGAGCAGTGGATATTGTCTACCTACCCTTCAGGAAGGCTTTTGACACCATCTCCCATAAGATCCTCATAGAGAAGCTGATGAAATATGGGCTGGATGAGCAGACAGTGAGGTGGATTGAAAACTGGCTGAATAGCTGGGCCCAGAGGGTGGTGATCAGTGGCATGAAGTCTAGTTGGAGGCCAGTAACTAGTGGTGTACCCCAGGGGTCAATACTGGGTCCAGGCCTGTTCAACATTTTCATTAATGATCTGAATGATGGGGCAGAATGTACCCTCAGCAAGTTTGCAGATGAAACAAAACTGGGAGGAGTGGCTGATATGCCAGAGGGTCATTCTGCCATCCGGAGGGACCTGGACAGGCTGGAGAAATGGGCTGACAGGAACCTCATGCAGTTCAACAAGGAGAAGTACCAATTCCTGCACCTGGGGAAGAATAACCCCATGCTGGGGGCTGACCAGCTGGAAAGCAGCTTGGCAGAAAAGGACCTGGGGGTCCTGTTGCTCAGCAAGTTGACCATGAGCCAGCAATGTGCCATTGTGGCAAAGGCGGCTAATGGCATCCTGGGCTGCATTAGGCAAAGCATTGCCAGCACGTCGAAGGAGGTGATCCTTCTCCTCTACTCAGCACTGGTGAGGCCACACCCAGAGTATTGTGTCCAGTTCTGGGCTCCCCAGTACAAGAGAGCGATAGAGCTACTGGAGACAGTCCAGCGAAGGGCCACAAAGATGATTAAGGGACAAGAGCATCTCTCCTATGAGGAAAGGCTGAGACAGCTGGGACCGTTTAGTGTAGAGAAGAGAAGGCTCAGGGAGGACCTCATCCATGTGTACGAATACCTGAAGGGAGGGTGTAAAGATGATGGAGCCAGGCTCTTTTCAGTGGTGCCCATTGACAGGACAAGAGGCAATGGGCACAAATTAAAACACAGGAGGTTCCATCTGAACATCAGGAAACGCTTTTTTATTGTGAGGGTGACTGAGCGCTGGAACAGGTTGCCCAGAGAGGTTGTTGAATCACCACCCTTGGAGATATTCCAAAGTTGTCTGGACATGATCCTGGGCAACCTGCTCTAGGTGACCCAGCTTGAGCAGGTGTGTTGGACCAGTTGACCTCCAGAGGTCCCTTGTGACCTCAATGATTCTGCAATTCTGTGCTATCTTTAAAAGTATTCAAGTGATTGAAGAACGGAAAATATTTATTTTGCATAGTTTTTTCTTTATTACGTATTCAAAAGATGTTATAAATATGGCATCCGGGTAGAAAGAGACAAAAGTGTAACAGCACTTCTTTCACATGGTGAGTTGACCCTGGCCAGCAAATAAGCACCCATCAGCTGCTTGCTCACTTCAGATGCTAGGAACCCTGCTTTCATGCAGGATCAGATGGACCTTGGATGGATTTTCCCAAGGCATACTGTACAGATTCTGTCTGTAGGTAGGTTCCCAGCATCTGAATGGACATAAGATTTACTTGCTATCTGTATTCCTCTTTTTATTCTATCTTATTAAAACAGCTATTTTATTAATCCATTTGTTGTCAGGCCTTTCTTATTGAGATGCAGGAAGAACCCTGCACCATCTCTCTCAGCCCTGCACCCCTGCAGTGCAGAACAGTTCTCAACCCGGGCAACCATGTCCTGCCACAATGCAGCAGCCCAGATGGGTTTACCATTGTGCTGCCAGTTGGTCTGCATCCATTGCAGTAGCCATCCCCACAGGGCATTTGCCACCATCCAGGAGTCAGTATAGAGATAGAATACTGGCCACTTTTCTCATTCAGCAATGTCTAATGCTAGCTGGATGGCTTTCACTTCTGCAAACTGACTTGACTCACCTTCTCCTTTTGTGGTTTCCCACAATGTGACAGGATCCATTGGTTAACATGGCATATTACTTCTCATTTTCTGGTAATTCATTGTATAGTGGGGACTCAGGATGAGTCGCCTCCGTGGGCGATGCTCCAAAATCTCTGCCTTCTGGCCAGTCCATGATCACTTCCATGATTACTGGGCTGTTGTGGTTCTCCATTTGAGCCTGTTGCATGATCAACACTACCCACGTACTCCATGTAGCGTCAGTTGTGTAATGTGTAGAGGGGGTGTTTACTTTGAACAGACAGTGCAACACAGGCAATCGAGGTCCCAAGAGGAGCTGTGCTTCTCGACGAACTATTTCTGAAGTGGCTCAAAACCCCTCTTATGCTGCTAGTATCTCCTTTTCAGCTGAGGTGTAGCAGACCTCAGATCCTCTATAACCCCAGCTCCAAAACCCCAGAGGCTGACCTCGGGTCTCTTCGGGTGTTTTCTGCCACAGGCTCCAGTTGAGATCATGCTCCCTGGCTGTGGTGTAGAGCATGTTTCTCACATCTGGTCCTGTCTGCACAGACCCAAGGGATACTGCATTCTCCAGAAACCCAGAATGTCTAGGAAAGCTTGTGTTTCTTTTTTGTTAGGTGGTAGGGACATGGCTGTTATCTTATTGATCTTATCCATAGGGATGTGAGGATGCCCATCTTGCCATTTTATTCCCAAGAACTGGATCTCTTGTGCAGGTCCTTTGACCTTGCTTTGTTTTATGGCAAAACCAGCTTTCTGAAGCATCTGGATTATTCTTCTTCCTTTCTCAAGCACTTCCTCCTCTGTGTTGCCATACATGATGATGTTGTTAATGTACTGCAGATGTTCAGGGGCATCACCCTGTTCCAGTGCAGTCTGTATCAGTCCATGACAAATGGTAGGGCTGTGCATCCACCCCAGAGCAGTCAATTCCAGGTGTATTGGGCACTCCTCCAAGTGAAAGCAAATGGTGGCCTGCACTCTGCTGCCAAAAGGATTGCGAAGAATGCATTAGCAATATGACTTGTAGCATACCACTTGGCTGTCTTTCACTCCAGTTCATATTGGAGTCCAGTTCATGTCCGGTTACATTCAATGGCAGCCTGACTTCTTTCAGGCCACGATAGTCCACTGATAGCCTCTACTCTCCGTCACTTTTGCACTGGCCGTATGGAACTATTAAAAGGTAAGTGAGTCTTGATGATCACTCCTTGGCTCTCCAGTCGATGAATCAGCTTATGGATGGGAACCAGGGAGTCTCAATTGGTGTGATATTGTCGCTGGTGCACTGTCATGGCAACAATCGGCACCTGCTGTTCTTTGACACATAGCAACCCCACAACAGAGGGATCCTCCAAGAGGCCGGGAAAGGTAGGTAGCTGTTTAATCTTCTACGCATCCACGGTGGCTACACCAAAGGCCCACCGGTACCCTTTTTGGTCCTTGAAGTACCCTCTCCTGAGGTAATCTATGCCAAGGATGCACTGAGCCTCCAGGTCAGTCACAATAGGATGCTTTTGCCACTCGTTCCCTGTTAGGCTCACCTCAGCCTCCAATACAGACAACAGTTGCCCCCCCCCCATCACTCCAGAAATCCAGATGGATTCCATCCCCTTATACCCTGATGGCATTAGGGTACACTGTGCACAGGTGTCCACCAGACCTTTATACTCCTGTGGATCCAATGTGCCAAGCCCTCAAATCCATACAGTCCAGTACACCTGGTTGTCCTTTTCCTCCACCTGGCTGGAGACAGGGCCCCTCTCTTCCTGGTCGGATCATTCATTATCTGACTCCTGTAATTGCAAACCAGAAGTCCCTTCATCAGGCTCAGAAGTAGGATCAGCCCTTCTACTCTGTCTGGGAATTGCTCAAGAGCAGCCATTGCAGTAATCTTCCTGGATGGACCCTTTTTGGCTACTGTTTTTCCTCACAATTCACATATGCAAGCTTCTAGGTTGGAGGTAGGTGCACTATCCCACTTCCTCATGTCCTCCCCTGGTCACACAGATAGAACCACAGGGTGGCACGTGGCATGCACCCACGGTTCCCTTTCCCTTGAGCAGAGAAAGGCTGACTCCATAGGGCACTCTTGATACCTGAGATGCCAGCCTGTAGGAGTGAGGGGAAGGCATATTCTCTTTGAATTGCTGGACCTGTTGGGAGAGTTTCTCCACAATCGAGATGCAGGCCCGTAGGGTTGGAGAGGAAGAGAGATTGTCTTTGAAATGCCGGAGCTGGCAGGACAGTCTTTCCACAGTTGGTGCCTCAATATCTGTCCAGTCCATTATCACCAGTGTGCTGGTGTACGATGTCAGTGCGTTCCATACAAACTTCTCCCACATGGACTTCATCCGGGTCTTTGGAGGCCTGGTTGTTATCCAAGTTGCTGTAGATCACCTCCACCACCACTAATTCCCTCAGATACTGGACACCTTCCTCAACGGTGATCCACTTGCCTCCGTAGTTTACAAGATCTTCCTTGAGGGGATATCTTGCCTTCACGCTCAACAGGAGCCACCTCCAGAGGCTGCAGATTGTTGCCCCTCTTCCAATCCCTTTGTCAGTTCCCTGGGCCCCAGCTAGGTATTCCAGCTGCTGGGCTTCCTTACCGTCTAATTCCTGACTATTGGCCCCAATATCCCAGCATCAGAGCAACCAGGTGATAATTCATTGGCCTGGATAATGGCCGTAATCTTTCCACATATCTCGTAACTCGCTCAGGTACAGGGACTGGGTGGTTTCCACCTTGTTTATGATTTCTGTCTCTTCTCTCTCCTGTTCTTGTGGCTGCTCTGCTGCAGAAGAGGTTGCCTCTTCCGATTCTTCCTCCTGCTCCCTCTCAGGAGGAGCTTCTTCCTTACTGACCAAGCTGACTTCTGTTTTCATTATTTCTTTTTAACTATAGCAACAATTGTTATAGTCAAGGGTTGAGTCTCTGGCTTAGCCAAAGTGTCCATTTGTATGTCCTCAGATCCAGAGACCCTCTCTCCCCCTTGAGAGCGCTGAGCAGAGGCTTGGTAGGCATAGGCCAAGCCCCAACACAGTGCAAGAAGTTGTGCCTCTTTAGTATAGGCAAAGCATCCTTCCTTCAAGTGGTCTGCCACTTCAACAGGATTCCGTGCATGTTTGGGTGTAAAGTCCCAGACCATCGGAGGTGAAAACCACTCTACGTACCTGCCCAAATTTTCCCACACACCTTGCCACCCATGACTCAACTGCCTCAGGGCACATCCCTGCATCGCATTTCCAAATGGTTGGTTACCCTTAGGAAAAGCCAAAATCAGATTCACAGCACACACCAATATTCTGCTTATGCAGGGATGTTCAAGAAACTGAAGGGCCATTGTAATAAGGCAGAAAACATCTACCCTGGAGGAGAAGAAAGGGAGAGGTGCCAGTCTTCATTTCCCCTGCAAAGTGTTTCCAGGAGGAGAAGAGGAGAAAGGTGTAATTGTTAATTGTCTCCATGAAATGGTTCCCAGAATACTGGAATGGCAGCAATGCAGGGCCCAAATACCAGATAGGCTCAAGACCAGTGCTTTTATTATAGCTCTCCCAGGCAAACCAAAACCAAACTGATAAACAGAGCAGAGTGAGAAACAGAGAAGGCCTTGATGCTGTGCAATCACTGTTCAGCAATAGCTAAAACATTGGTGTGCTATCAACACTATTTTAGTCACAAATCTAAAACACAGCACCATACAGGCTGCTATGAAGAAAATTAACTCCATCCCATTCATTAAGAATAAAAAGCAGTTATCTAACACTTCTGTACACAATGTGAAATTTGCCTTACTGCAGAGGACTTGCTGCAGGAATTCTTTTCCCATTAAACTGTAATTAAGCCCTTATGCCACTTTTAAGCACCATATTAAATGAAGCCCAGGCTATATATATATAGCGCTGGCAGAGTTTAAATGCTGAAATCTAGGACAATCCTGGTAAGATGAATCATACACATATGGTTTTGCACATGTGCAGTAAATCTAGTATGTTAGAATCGGTGTACTTTTACAACAGAGTTACTCTGGTCATGTGGAATGAATGCAACACAGCTGGAGCTGGACCTACTATTCATGTACAGTTTAGCTAGATGTACTTGGTATCCACCTTTCTACACATTCAGCAACCTGGGCTATCAAGCATCTGAAAACTGTCCAGGCACCACAAAAACATGGGGAAAGACATGTCCCATATGCTTTTGTATAGAATGTAGAATCTGGCCTGGTAATACAGGACATTGTCTATACAAAATATCTGTTCACCCTATCTGTACTAGAATGACATCCATTCAAGGTTCAAGTGATGCCAAAAAAATTACACCATCCTTTGTGCTGAAGTGATACTCCAGCTGAATTTCAGTATACCTGTTTGTCAAAGAGGTATTCTGAACAGCACACTCTTTTGTCTGGATTCTCTTTTTTTCCTCAGATCAGATTACGCACACTAATCTGTAAGGCCACAGAGACAAAACTCATACCTTTTTAAATTACAGAAAATCAAATGAGGATGGTTAAAAGTGGAGATCTTTATATTTACATCGCAGATTACTGCATTGTGTGAACTGCAATGCAAGTTTAGCTTAAAATCTACAATTTCCATTGGAGTTCATTTTTACTTAACAAAAAAGTATTTGAAATTTCAGCATTTAAATCCCAAACTGCATAAAAGAAATACGTTTACATTAAATAGCATGTGAAAAATGATCATATAGCTTTCCTTCTAACTTCAGAATAGATCCCAAATGTTTTTATTCCTAAATAGATAGTAATTAGATTACTTTTTAAGACATCACCCTCATCTCCTGTATCTTGCATCTCAAGACAAATGGCAAGAAAGAGACTTCCTTTATTTCAAAGAAACCACAACAATGAAATACCGGATGAAAGGAACTGAACCTCTTAAATCAGAGTGCTCTGCTGAAACTTAGTGATTCTTCTCAAAGTTATGTTTTTGTTTGGGATTTTTTTTTTAAGCTTCATATTTGCTGCATATTTTGATATGGGATGATAACATTTTGAACTTCTCCTGCTTGAAGCCTTTTCTAGGTTTAATATCCAAATTCTTAAAACATCTTACCTATCAGCTTGCTGCTTTCTCTTGGAACTTTTTAATTAAATTGCTAAATTTTATTTGTATTGAACACAGATTTAAAATAGAGTATTTCATACTTACTTATTTTTAGTTAAAAAAGAGAAGTCCTTAGACAGAGACCCTAACCTACAAATGCTTCGTTCATAATGGAAGTTATATTAAATATTTAAAAGAACAGCATGGGTTCCCAGTAGATGGGCTTACACTGACTGATACTCTCTAGAAGGACATTATATGAGCTTCATTACGTGGAAGTAATTTTGTCAGCATTTCCATTACAATTTGGTGTTTTCAAGGGTATAGGAAATAAGCAATAAATATTTACTTGTATTACAATTTGATGTAAAACCTCAATATACATTGGGAAAAAATTAATTCATAGAATCATAGAATGGTTTGAGTTGGAAGAGACCTTTAAAGATCTGTATTGGGTCTAGCTGAGATGGAGTTAATTGTCCCCATAGCAGCCCTCGTAGTGCTGTGCTCTGCATTGGTAGCTAGAAAGGTGTTGATAACACACCAGTGTTTTGGCTACTGCTGAGCAGTGCTCGCACAGCATCAAGGCTGTCTCACCAACATTTTCGCCTCCCTCAATGGCAGGCTGGGGCTGGGCAAGATCTTGGGAGGGGACATAGCCAGGACAGCTGACCCAAACTGACCAAAGTGATATTCCATACCATATGATGTCAGCTCAGCAATAAAAGCTAAGTAAAGGGAGGAAGAAGTGGGGGGCATTCGTTATTTACATTTGTCTTCTGGAGCAACCACTACGCGTACTGAAGCCCTGCTTCCCAGGAAGTGGCCAGACATCGCCTGCTGATGGGAAGTAGAGAATAAAATCTTTTGTTTTCCTATGCTCTCACGCATGACCTTTGCTTTCGCTTTATTAAACTGTCCTTATCTTGACCCACGGGCCTTTTGTTATATTTTTCTCTCCCCTGACCAGTTAAGGAAGGGGAGTGATAGAGTGGCTTGGGTGGGCACCTGGCACCCAGCCAGGGTCAACCCACCACAGTCCTTTTTGGTGCCCAACATGGGGCCTAACAACGGCAGTTTTGCATTAAGCATGCTATAGCTATAGTAGTTATTAAGTGGCAAGCTCCTGTGCGGGTCACAGAGTTTGTTGGCTGCTTTGCTTATCTCTATTTTGCTGAGCTTGGGAACATGGTAATACAAACAATGGCTATGTATGTGCTTTGTCCTGGCACTGATGGCCTCGCTGTGCTGGGGGAGCTATCTTGTGGAGGAGATGAGGGAATACATCTCCCTCTCCCTACCAGGCATTGATGTGAATGGTTTTATTATGCAGGTTCCTGAGGTCCTTGTTCACCCTTATGTGAGCTGTTCAATACTAATAATTAATACTGGTGGTATATTATGGGTTTTGTGGAATCTGGTCTCGTCCTGGTATAAGAGAAGACAACTTTTGGGTGAGGCAATACTGAAATGTGCCCTCAAGCAACCGGTCCCTGGGTGGCAGGGTATATGGAAGGATTTGGGCAGATTCCCAGATGGTTATCACCTCCCATAACCTGGGACTTTACACCCAAACAGGCAAGCAACCCTGGCAAACTGACGCACCACCTGATAGGGGGGTGCCTTGCCTACCCCAATGAAAATCAGCAGCTTCTCGCACTGTACTGGGGCCTGGCCTATGCCTACCGAGCCATAGTTCAGTACCCTCAGAGGACTGTGGTTGAGGCAGGGACCCAAACTGCATCTGAGGACACCATGCTCGAGATAGGGACCCAAACAACAACAACAACTACAGTAGTTGCCCCAGTAGTGAAAAAGAAACAGTGGACAAGGAGGTCAACGTGTCCATACCGTCGATTAGAAAGGGAGGAGGAAGAAGAAGAAAGGTTTGATCAAGAAGCCGGTCCTTCAACCAAGAAACTGGAGGAAGAAGTGAGAGAACTTAGACAGGAAGCGGAAACTACCCGTTCCCTGACCTCCTCCGAACTTTGAGACATGCGGAAAGATTACAGCCGCCAGCCAGGTGAGCAGATTGCTGCCTGGCTGCTCCGATACTGGGATAACGGGGCCGACAGTCAGCAATTGGAAGGCAAGGAAGCCCAACAGCTGGGATCGCTCGCTAGAAACCGAGGAATTGAGAGAGGAATTGGAAAAGAGGCAGCAATTTGCAGTCTCTGGAGCCAGCTCCTCTCAAGTGTGAGGGCAAGATATCCATTCAAGGAAGATCTTGTGAATTCCTCAGAAAAGTGGACTATCGCAGATGAAGGCATCCAGTACCTGAGAGAGTTAGCAGTGCTGGATGTCATCTACAGTGATCTAGATGATGAGGAGGTCTCCAAAGATCGAGAGGATGTCCTGTGCACACAGGCCATGTGGAGAAAGGTGATTCAAGGTGCCCCAGCATCATATTCTAACAGCTTGGCAGCAATGTATTGCCCAGATATGGAAACACCAACTGTGGAGAAAGTGTCGTCTTGGCTCCAAAACTTTGAAGAAAATCTCTGTGTCTCCTCATCCCTACAGGACAGTGCCTTGGCTGTCAGGGACACCCCAAGAAATCAGTCCTCTCCTGCCCCGGCCAGAGGGAAAGGGAGCCCCAGGCATATGCCGCGTGGTGCACTCTGGTTCTTTCTGCGTGGCCAAGGGGAGGACATGAGGAAGCGGGATGGTGAACCCACCTTTAAGCTGGAAGCTCGCATACGTGAACTGAGAGGGAAGACAGCTGTTAAGAAGGAGTCACCCAAGAAGGCTGTCAGTGTCGTTGCTGGGGAGACCCAAGAAAGCAATCAGCGATCTCCCGGGCATAGAAGAACTGAAATCTCCTCCCTTGCTTCTGGTGAGGGGACTTCTGGTCTGGCACTGCAAGGGTCAGACAGTGAATACTCTGATGAAGAACAGCAATAGAGGGTCTGTGCCTTCAGCCAGGAGGAGGAAAGGGACAACCAGGTTTACTGGACTGTGTGGATTCGATGGCCTGGCACATCAGACCCACAGAAGTATAAGGCTTTGGTAGACACTGGTGCACAGTGTACGCCGGTGCCATCAGGGTGTCCCGATCCAATGTCGGGGAAGGTTTCGATATGATCCCAAGAGCGAGATTAAGACACAAACAACGTCAAATGCCATATACCCAAAAGAGCTTTTATTATCCAAAGTACCAAAGTAGAAAATAGTAGCGATAGGATAGAATGGAAGAAAAGGCAGAAATCAAGCAAGCAGTTGGGATAGAGCTGCAAGTATAGTCACCACCATGGATCCAGCGGCGTCCTGTTGGTCCTCAGTCTTCAATTCTTCGGTGATGGGTGCACACCACAGCTTGTCTCCATGTTTTTTTTATAGGGCATAGTCCGATGATGCATGCACATACGTACTGTTCATGCACTGTTCACGCACTGCAGGTTTCGTCTATCACAGGACCTTAGCATGATCAACACCAGAAACCAGTATCTTATCTCAAAGACTACAGTTTCCGTGAGAATGGTAGCTGCCACATTCTTGCATGCTTGTCGGCTTCAGCCCGTTTCCTCTCCTGGATGCTTCAGTGGCCTAGTAATCGTCCTTATGGATGGAGGAATGTCCTGCTTAGACAGGCTATCCCAGAGACAAAAGGCTCGAGATAAGCAGTTCACAATTCTTGAGATAAATGGCTTGAGATGACAGTCCAGTCTCTCACACCTAACAATCTTTGAGGCAAGCGGCTCGAGATAACAATTCGGTCTCTCACACAGGGTACAGGGGCACAGAACCCATCTGGATCTCTGGAGTGAAAGGGGGATGTATTGGAGGCTGAGGTGAGCTTAACAGGGGACAAGTGGGAAAAGCACCCCATTGTGATCGGCCCAGAGGCCCCTTGTATCCTTGGCATGTGTCTTATATTTTTCCTTGGGCACTTTTACTTTGGTCTTGGTCTACTTTTCTGTAGAAACTTTAGAGTCTGGTTTTGGCCTCTATTTATATTGATCTCATCAAAATTATCTAGGGCAAATTTGCACATAGATACTTAAGCATGAGCACACAATCTACTTTTTAGTTGCACTTCTTGACTTTCATTTGCCAAATGGAACATCTTTGGAGATTTTGCTTTTTGCATACCAAAAAGGAAATTCACATTCCACATCAAGAGGGATTTTTATGGAGAAAATGATCTAGCAACCTAAGACTCATTCACAAGAGGAATGACTGTGAAAAAGTAGACTAGTATGTGTCGCGAATGAGTGGTTAGGACTGCTTAAAGAATCACCATCAAGGGTATTAGCAAAAGTGATTTACTAGTAATTTATAAAAGCATAACTTCACAAAGTTCGATGGCAAGGTTTACTCTATTACTTAATACATGGATGAAGTGTACAAAGAAAAATCAAGTTAGAATAAAGCTAGAATGATTTATACAGAGACTGAAGACTCAAAAGGATAAGGGAGAAACATACAAAGGAAAATCAAGTTAGAATTGATTTTTCAGGATTTGCACAGAGATTGGAGATGTAAATAGGTAGGGGAGACCCTCCCGTTGAGTCACAAGGTTCAGAGAAGATCCCCTTGCTATCTAAACTCCTGATGGAGCTTAGGTGCGGCTGGATGCACTCCTAGTCCCAGACTTGGGCAACAGTTTATGTCTAAAGGGATTATGTGTGTAGCAGCAGTCTGAAGTTCATTCACAGTTTGAAGTGAATCACAAGATTTAGCAGAACTTGATCATTTTAACATTTACAAAATGATTCAATAGAATCTACTACAATCACAACAGTGACTTAATTATAGATTCGAAAGGGCAATATTTATACTATACTTGCTTTAGGATACCAGGGTCAATTCACATGCGCATGCGCACACATATATATATATATATATAAACAAAGGTATACCTGTTAAAATTTCCCCTCGAGTTCAGTGAGATATTCACATCAAATGTCTCGGCATTTTCTCAATAGGCAAAGGATTGAGCCTCAAGAAGTGAAGGGTATCAGCCCAGGTCCCGCCATCAGCTTTTGGCGATGGTCCTCTGATTTTCACAAACTGGAGAGTCTGTGAGCTCTGAGAGGCGTCCCCCTCAGAGGGAGACACTGGTCGTAGCCCACTGCGGTCCAAGAGAGCTCAAAGGGCCTCACTTGGGACCGCTGTTTATAGGTTCGCAAGATAATTGGCTTTAGTCATCAGCAAATTACTGGAATTCCAGTAACACTGGTACCATTTCACTCGAGCTATGATCCAGGTAAGGGATATTCCAAGGCTGTCAGGGGATGACTAATTATTCTTGTTCTCGTTCCCCACCTCAGTCAGGCAACAGGAATTCTTGGTACAGTCAGTGTCGCTCCCTACCTTAGCCATGCAAGAGTTCCCAGTACGGTCAAGGGACACTTAACCACCCAACTCATTACACAAAGGCTAAGGCCTAATGGGAATTCCTGAGATCTTAGAGCAGCCTCGGGGGGGGGGAGGAATGCACCACCACAATATGACCATGAACTTGCATGTATTTGGAGGAAAAAAAGTACGTTTGATTTCTTCTACCATAAATGGAGGGGAAATACTGTTCAGTCCCTGTTAAATGAATGTGAATGTATATGTGAGAGGTGCAATATATGCCAAATCAGCTGCCCAAGTGTTACTGCAATGGACATCATGCAGAAACTGAAGCAACACGGCCCCTTTTCTGCTTGTTATGTTCCATAGCTAGAGTTCAGGCGTACCTCCTATAAAAAAAACATAAGGTTAGAGTGGTAATGAGTGATGTCCCTCAGGGGTCCATACTGGGACCAATACTGTTTAATATCTTCATCAACATAGACAATGAGATTGAGTGCACCCTCAGCAAGTTTGCAGATGACAACAAACTGAGTGGTGCAGCAGATTGGCTAGAGGGAAGGGTTGCCATCCAGAGAGTCCTTGACAGGCTTGAGGAGTGTGGGTACACTCCTCATGTAGGTGAGGTGCAAACCTCATGAAGTTCAACAAGGCCAAGTGCAAGGTCCTGCACCTGGGTCTGGGCAATCCCCAATATCAGTAGAGACTGGGGAATGAATGGATTGAGAGCAGCCCTGCAGAGAAGGACTTGGGGATACTGGTGGATGAAAAATTGGACATGAGCTAGCAATGTGCACTTGAAGCCCAGAAAGCAAATCATATACAGAGAAAGGTAAATGAAGAAAGAAGATTCAAAACAGAAGCCCAGTGTAGATGAGAAACTAATACAACCTTCTATTTCCTTATGATGTAGTAGTTAATGACTATATAGTGCTGCAATTTCTGAACATTTAGTGCTTTGGCCCAGCGTCAAGGTTCAAAACTTCTTCTGCACTGCCCTCCACTCCTGCCATAAAAATGAGTCTCTCAATTTTGCAGTTTAATTGTAGGGTTTGGCGTTCGGAAGATCTCGCGATGTCACGGAAAGTTAGAGGGTTAGTCGCAGCCTTATGATGTGTCTGTAATCCCGCCTACCCTTGTTAGTATAAAAGGAATTGACTGCGCAATAAAAGGCGGAAGTTGGCGCTCACACTGTGTGTGTTATCTGTCTCTTTCCCTGATCTGGGGGGTGATCAGTGATCTAATCGTGGCACCTTGATATGTGGCGAACGCTACATAATGGTGACCCCGACGTGATCGGTCGCACTAGGCGACGATGGAACTTGCGCAAGTGATTAAGGTGTTGAAAGTGTTGGCTGATGAGGTGGGTGCCCGCGGAACGATTAGGAGGGGCCCCACGGGCGAATGCATCCAATGGGTGCTGCGCCGGGGAGGGATGGGCTCTCCCAAAGAAGTATTAAGTAAGTCCCCCAAATTGGGGAGAGATTCGGGAACTGTTGCTCCAGTCGGCGCTTGCGGGTGAGCGCGGAGCTGCGGAACGATTACAAGCGTGGGGGAGAGTGGAGGAGAGAGTTACGGCAGGACGGAAAGCTGGGGAGTGTTGGTCGGCGGCGCGAGCTGTTTTGTTTGCGGATGAAGAGCCGGTTCAAAAACAAGGAGGGGCAGTGCCCCCAGGGACAGTGAGTCAAACTCAGACGGAGTGGGCGGCTGTGGAGCGGGGCTCACAGAGCGGTCCATCTCTGACTGAGAGCGTGGACACGGAGAGTACGACAGAGATGGAGGTTTTTCCTGTAGGGACGGTACCAGCGGGGACGGACGAGCCCCCTCCGCGGTGTCCATGGGAGGAGTTACGGCGGGAGGTTCGGAAGGACTTGGGGGAGTGCCTCTTGGACTGGGATCCAGGCGGGGACGTTAAGGGAGATTTGTACCGTTAGTTGAGAGAGTGGGAGGAACGGCCACCCACGGAGGGGATAACTGGGAGGCAGCGGGGGTTGGAGACTGTGGCAGAGGAGGAAACACCCCCCCGCGGGGGAAATCAGGCGCCCTTGCCGGGAGAGCGGACGGAGCCTCCTGAGCCTTTGCCTGAGCCTGTGCCTGCTGAGCCGTCAGCTGCACCCCCTCCGGCGCTTCCTCCGCCCCCTCCCTCCTCCCTTCCTTTCCGCCCCCCCCTCCGCCGCCTTGCAGCGGCGCGTCTCAGCCGGCCATGGAATGGCCGCCGCCAGGCGCGGCCGCGGCCGGACCCTGGGCAGAACCATCCGCGCCCCCGCCACCGCCCTTTCATCCATCCCGCCTCTCGGAACCAGAGACGGTGAAACCAACCGCGCCCGCGATAGACGCGGAGTCGCCTGCAGTAGCATTGGAGGAGAGTAAAAAAAAAAAAAAAAAAGAGGCGTTTCAATGGAAAGTCCTTGAGAAATTGAAGACTTTGTCCCAATGGCAACTGGGACGGCACCGGCAGGTGCTGGAGCCACTGATCCGACAGATTCTGACTAATAGAGTATTACACCTTAGAGGACTAGCGGACATTGAGTCCTTCAGAGAGGTTTTTAGAACAACATGCCTTATTGTATATAGAACTTGCTTTAGGTAAAAAGTGTGTTAAGCATAATTTGATTAAACATAGTGTGATTACGGGAAGACAGTGTGGGGTAAACGTAAAAGTTAGCTAAAGCCAAAATTAGGGGTAAGGTCTATTTCCATTAATAACCTGGGAACGAGGTTGATTGTGTTTCCACAGATACAGGCCCACGACGGACTCCTGTTGAATTTGCATGACCATCATCATCTGGAGCATCATAGATGGTGTGGCAATATGAATACCACCTCAGTCAAAAACTAATGTATAGGTCACCTTGGCTAACATAACAGGTCAAGATTCTCTGTGCACCGCAACCGCATCATAAAGCCCACGAACCAATAGACAAGATGGCTATGACTTGTGCAGCGCGCCTGGCCAGCGAGCGCATGCGTCATAGATTGCAACCGAGGCGGACTTTTGGCACCCGCTGGCCACGTGTGCTGAAATTCGTTCCTCTGCAAATGTATAAATACCGGGATTTTCCGAAGAGCATCGGGCTGGTGTACGGTGAGGCCATCGTTGCCTCTGTGGGGATGCCCACGGAAAGCTGGCACCTACCGATTGCTGGGCTGAGTTCGTGGAGCAAGATGACACAAGAATGTATGGATGGTTCATCTTCCTCATAGTCCTCATGGTTTGGGTCATTAGGGGTAATGGGTTGGCTCAAAGAATTATGGGCATTATTGTAGTTATTGTGATTTTAGCTATTGTAATAATTTTACCTTGTTCAGCTTGTTAAGTAAACATGGCATCCCTCATATAGCACCGGCCAGGCCATTGTAGAACGAGCACATCGAACTTTAAAGGCCTTACTCGATCAGCTTAGGGAGGGGGAGCAGGAGGAGCCCTCCTGGTTACAGGAAAACACACCTGCTCTCCGTACACAGCGTCTTCTGTTAACTGCATTAACTTCATTAAATCAGACAGTTCGAGGGGATCTGGAAGAGACGGCGGCGCAACGACACTTTACGAACGCGGAAGAGAAAGGTCCCTACCCGTTGGTCCGCGTGCGTGACCTTCAGACACGCCAATGGGATGGGCCGTTTGAGTTGCGTTGTCTTGGGCGAGGGTATGCCTGTGTACAGACACCTGAAGGGCTACTGAAATGGGTTCCTAGTCGTATGATTCGTCCTGCCTTAACCTCGTAGTGTTTGAGTGTTTTTCCTACAGGTCACTGTCATCCTTTCCTGGCTTGTGACACCTTGGGTATCTGCTACAAACTTCTGGCAGTGGATGCAAAGCCAACTGGGGGACCCTGATGTGTATCCGGACGACGTCCCTCTCAGAGTCCATCAATACGTGCCTTTATGGGATCTGGCTGTCAGAGCTCGCAGCCAGGAATCCAGGTGCCTCAGACATTAAGCCTTAACATCAGCGCACCAACGATAAACTTTATAGAGTAATAGAAGTAATTCTTTCCAAGCCTCATGATGTATCTGTATAACTTTCAATCTACCTCCTGTGTGAATTTCTATAAAGGAGCTCTTTGCTCTGCAGGGTAAATGGGACATTTACGGGTGTTTAAGATAGAGTGTTTCAACTTAGTTGTAGAGATATGTTTATACTCATAGTACTTTACACAGTTATTTCTTGGTGTGGAATTGTTCATAACAATAGAGGCCAACTCGTCATAGAGAGGGAGGAGATGTAGGGTTCGGCGTTCGGAAGATCTCGCGATGTCACGGAAAGTTAGAGGGTTAGTCGCAGCCTTATGATGTGTCTGTAATCCCGCCTACCCTTGTTAGTATAAAAGGAATTGACTGCGCAATAAAAGGCGGAAGTTGGCGCTCACACTGTGTGTGTTATCTGTCTCTTTCCCTGGTCTGGGGGTGATCAGTGATCTAATCGTGGCACCTTGATATGCGGCGAACGCTACATTTAATCTAGTTCTGAGGACTACTGAAGACTACTTCCAACAGCCTCACAGAATAGAAGTTGTGTGTGAACACAATTTGGATACTATTGGTAGAGTATATGAGATGATCTACATTTTTAAGTGAAAGTGTAGGAAAAAAAATAAATAGTTCTTTGTTTTACAGCATCAAGACTAACAAACTTATAAGAGTACTGAGAGAAGATACAGATACCACAATCAAATTACAGTGAATGAAACAGACAATAATAAAAAAAGAAAAATAAAAAATTACCAGAGAATATTGACAGAGCAAAAGCCTATGCAGCTAGCAAAACAGTAACAAAATTTATCAGTGGACTTTGTTAATGTAGTACCTGTATATTTTGTTTTGTTTTTATACTATGTCAGAAGTGCATTTTCTTCTGTCTTGTAGATATTATATGAGATTTCGTTGCTCAGAAAAATGAGATACTAGAAATACTGATTTCAGCCAAAGACTGTAAACCGATACAGAAAACATCCCAACCTACCTCTACAATAACTACTTAAAGCTATGTACAGCACCTCCCCTATTCTCACCTTGAGATTCTTGAGCTGAAAATCCATCATGGACCATTTTAAGAGGGATAAACACTGTGGATAAAACTCATCAAAAGACAAAATAAAATCAAAAACCCAAACTGAAGCAAAAATACTTTAGGAAGAAACAAATACCTTTTATTTTATGACCTATAAAGAGTTAGGAACTCAAGTTTTTATAGGCACTGCGTGAATGTACTCTTCTCATCACTACATTTTTATACCTCTCTTCACCACATAAAAGATTAACATCACTTTCAGAACTTTACATGATATGCTTCCATCTCTCCTCATTATTTAACTTTATATATACATATATTACTGTCCTGGTTTCAGCTGGGATAGAGTTAATTTTCTTCTTAGTAGCTGGTACAGCGCTGTGTTTTGGATTTAGTGTGAGAATAATGTGGATAACACACTGATGTTTTAGTTGTTGCTAAGCAGCACTTATCCTATTGACCCACAAGTTTTACTTCTTTTTTTTCGATTCTCCTCCCCATTCCACTGGGAGCCTGGAGAAGTGAGAGAGTGGCTGCATGGTGCTTAGTTGCTAGCTGGGGTTAAACCACAACAGTCCTCTTTGGCGCCCAACATGGAGCTCCAAGGGTTGAGATAATGACAGATCTGACCAGAGTGTGTTAAAACGATTTTGTTATAAGCATTCCTTATATTAGTTTAATAGTCGCTGGTCACAATGTTGATTTATTGGCTCTTAAGAGTTGTGGCGCTCTTTCTAAGAGTTGTGTTATGCATCACCTTACTTGCTGTATATAGTCCCTGTCCTGCAGCTTATTATACACGGGAGGTGGATTAAAGTTTTCACTTTGATGTACTATGTAACACTGCCTTATGGTATGATAAAATTATCGGTCCTGGGACTAATCCGGTATTTGTACTCAGCATTGCCATCACCTCTGTACTTCGGGAGCCATCTATCGGAAACTATTAATAATTACACCCTTTACCTTTTCTCCTCGGAGAGCCAATCTATGGGGGAGACACCTTTCTTCATCTTCCCCTTCTCCTCCGGGCTAATTACAAGAGCGTTTGAGAATTTTGAAAAGTTTGAATATCCTTGGGATGTTGAAACCAGCATGATCTTATTGCTAGGAACTAGCATGTTCCTGAATGTGGTTGTTACGGAGGCATGCACAATCAAATTCAACAGGTGTTAAAAATCAGATTTATTCTTCAGTAAAAAGTTAGAACTCCGGTAACATCTGTAAACCACAGGCTCAATGATGTAAGGGGAATTAGTACTACACAGCTGACTTAAGAATCCTTAAGATTTAAAATGATGACTCAAAATGCGCATATCACTCACCTAAAAGCTGAGGGCTCTCAACCTCGAGGAGTTACCTAGGGTGGCATCTCGACCCAAGGGGGAGTGCCCGACTGCAGACCCGCTGCTCTGAGGTGGACTGATTCCAAAATGTCCTCCAACAGGACCCCGTTTATACCCTTGTTGAATCTGATCTGTGGTCATTTTAATCCCCGTTGGCCAAAAGGTCACTTCAATGTACCTGGCACATCTTGATTGGTCAGTTCAATTTTCAACCTGCGGCCTCTAGGGTTTGGTTTTTTTTTTTCCTCTCCTCCCTGCCTGGAGAAGTTTCATTTCCTGTCGGGGGGAGTGTACTGCCACAGTGGTTCAGGTCTTGTTTAGGGTTAAACAACTATTTAAGAAGATCACCCAGAGATCTGCCCCAAGGCTGGATAATTACGAGTGGCAGGGTGTGTGGGATGGTATGGGCAAGTACCCAGGACAGTGGGCACCTCCAGTGTTTTGGAACTTCACCCTTGAATAAGCGCATAATCCAGAAAAACTAGTAAAATATTTAGAAAAAGTATGCTGTCGCACCGATAATTCCAGGGAGACACATCTCACTGCAATGTGCTAGGGCCTGGCCCATGCCTACTGAGCCCTGTTCAACGCTCTTCAGTACCCTCAAGGGAAAGAGAAGGTCTCTGGATCTGACAACAAAATGACAGGCACTTCCACTCCAACCCCTGCAACAGGCGCTGCAGCTGAACTAGCGAACCAACCCTTACCAAAACCCCACCACACAAACCCAAAACATTTTTTAATTAAGTTTTATCCACCAAAAAAAGTAGTAGATGTGGTTAATGTTTACAGAAAACTCCATTGCACTAGTCTATCAATGAAAAGGGCTTTAAAATGGTTGCAACTATTAGTTACTCCACCCTAAGGCCCTTTGTTCTGTGAAAAGGCAATTTAAAGATGCCCATAATGGAAGTAGCACTCTAATAAATTACAGAGATAATTTACTTGTTTGACTTTGCTTTGTTCTGGTTTGCAAGTCCAGAATCATGATAATAGGGGAAAAGGATTGCTAAGAGATCCAATGACTGCAGCATTAGCTTAAATTAACTATTTTTTTGGGGAGAGGATGTAAACAACAAAGAAAAAAAACCACCAACCTACTGCATTATTATAGCCCATACCTCCTATTTTAGCGGCAGAAAAATCAATGAGAGGGCTGACAGTCTTTCTGGTTTTAAAAGATGCATACACTTTCAGAATCTGAGTTTTAGGGAAACCATTTTGACATTAGCATGTAGCATGTGTCATAAATTATCTGTTCCCTTTTCTGTCACTAACTATTGTCTTCCCTGTTTCTGCTTTGCATTACCCAAGAAAATGCAGAACAGAACACTGAATACAGGACACTTTGGTTTACATTTCTGGTGTTGCCTTAAGTGTAATCTAATATTGGCTTGAGTCACTTATATTGGACTTCACACAGGACCATGGACTTTGCACAGATCATCCTTAAAAAGACCAGAAAAAACATTTATTCTGAATATTTTTTTATGTGAAGATGAGTATCTACTGCACCAACAATAAAAGTGTCACACTACTTCTTAATTCACGACTGACAAATTTTCTGAGGGCTGACGTAATGGCACAGGTTTCACCATGAAGATCCCGATCTTGAGTTCAGATGAATGAGAAACAAACCCATATCATGAGCCCAGTGAAAAGGAATCTTTTTTTCATATATCCAGTTTTCATTGAATGGAAACTATTAGATAATAACTAGATAAGGAACCCTTTGAAATATTAAAAAAAGTAGCACTGGAGATTCAGAGCCATATATTTGGCCTTGGTCCAGCCCTTCTGTGCCAATGTGACAGGAAGAGAAAAGCCACAGAGCCAACTCAAGCAGTCTTTTGTGGAGATAGTGATAAAACCACCCAGATGGTGGTAAAAAGCTAGGCAATGAAGTCTCCAGTGTCCCATTTGGTGCCTCACAGGTCCAGCACAGGGAGCATAAAAGGGCGTAAGCAGGAAAACTGAGTAGATAAATGCTCTGGCCATCCCTAGTCGTCAGAAGGATGGATCAGAAACTAGGCATAACTTCAGCAAACCTAATACTTGCATTAGCTGTCCTTTCCCTCATTGCCTATTCTGAACTTGGCTACAACATAACATTTCATAAAGCTATACACACTAGAACTAGATTGTCCTGGTTTCAGCTGGGATAGAGTTAATTGTCTTCCTAGTAGCTGGTACAGCGCTATGTTTTGAGTTCAGTATGAGAAGAATGTTGATAACACTGATGTTTTCAGTTGTTGCTAAGTAGTGTTTAGTCTCAAGTCAAGGATTTTTCAGCTTCTCATGCCCAGCCAGCGAGAAAGCTGGAGGGGCACAAGAAGTTGGCACAGGACACAGCCAGGGCAGCTGACCCAAAGTGGCCAACGGGGTATTCCATACCATGTGACGTCCCATCTAGTATATAAACTGGGGGGAGTGGGGGTGGGGGGAGTCGCTGCTCTGGGACTAACTGGGTGTCGGTCGGTGGGTGGTGAGCAATTGCACTGTGCATCATTTGTACATTCCAATCCTTTTATTATTACTGTTGTCATTTTATTAGTGTCATCATTATCATTATTAGTTTCTTCTTTTTATATTCTATTAAACCGTTCTTATCTCAACCCACGAGTTTTACTTCTTTTCCTGATTTTCTCCCCCATCCCACTGGGTGTGGGGGGGGAAGTGAGTGAGCGGCTGCATGGTGCTTAGTTGCTGGCTGGGGTTAAACCGCAACATAGATATAGTCATTTTACTTCTGTGCCACTGGTAAGTCTTGCAAAGCCACAGCCTACCTCTGTAGGGGTGCTTCACATGGCACTGACCTGGGAATGAGAGACTGCATGAAATATGTTCTCCCCTTTTAAATCTGTGCTGGTTTTGTCTGGGATAGAGTTAATTTTCTTCATAGTAGCTAGTATGGGGATATGTTTTGGATTTGTGCTGAAAACAGTGTTGATAATACCGGGATGTTTTAGTTATTACTGAACAGTGCTAACACAGATTCAAAGCCTTTTCTGCTTCTCACACCACCCCACCAGCAAGTAGGCTGGGGATGCACAAGAAGTTGGGAGGAGACATAGCTGGGACAGCTGACCCCAACTGACCAAGGGGATATTCCAGACCATATGATGTCGTGCTCAGCAATAAAAGTTGTGGGGAAGAAGGAGGAAGGGGCGACATTTGGAGTTATGGCGCTTGTCTTCCCAAATAACCGTTAGGCGTGATGGAGCCCTGCTTTCCTGGAGATGGCTAACCATTTGCCTGCTGATGGGAAGTAGTGAATAAATTCCTTGGTTTGCTTTGCTTGTGTGTGCAGCTTTTGCTTTCCCTATTAAACTGTCTTTATCTCAACCCAAGAGTTTTCTCACTTTTACCCTTCTGATTCTCTCCTCCATCCCAATGGAGTGGGAGTGAATGAGCGGCTGTGTGGTGCTTAGTTGCCGGCTGGGGTTAAACCACGACAAAATCCTATGTTGCAAAAATTTTAACACAAAAAAATAGCTTTACTCCTCCAAATAATAGACAAATGGGACCTTTTCCTTCTCATGTGTTAGTTGTACATATCATAACACTGGTCTGTGCTTTCTTACACTTGAACTTTCTATTCAGGCTATTCCACTGTGTAAAATAGAAGTTCTCTGAAAGCAGTATCTTCAGAATAAGGTCCTGTGTAACTCTATTGACTTGAAAGGAGGTATTTTTGAGATAAGGTTCAAATGGATTGCTACAATATGGGAATGTGCACTTAAATACCAAGAAATTCTGAGCCAGAGCAGAAAAGAAGCAATTTGTTGCACATAGACTTCTGCCTATATTTTAACACTTTCAACGGTCTTGGGAGTCTGAAGAGGTTCCAGTTGACTGGAAGCTGGCAAATGTCATTCCAATTTTCAAGAATGGTAAGAAGGAAGACCCTGGTAATTACAGGCCTGTCAGCCTCACTTCAGTGCCTGGTAAAATTATAGGAGTTATTGAAAAACACTTGAGAGACAATGCAGTCATTGGTCATAGCCAACATGAGTTCATGAGGGGGAAGTCCTCTTTAACTAACTTAATTTCCTTTTACCCATCTAGTTGACCAAGGGAAGCCAGTAGATGTGGTGGGATTTTTTTATTTTAGCAAAGCTTTTCATACTGTGTCTCACAGTATCCTTCTGGACAAAATGTCCAGCACACAGCTAGACAAGTCCATAATATGATGGGTGAGCAATTGGCTGATGGGTCGGGCTCAAAGGGTTATAGTAAATGGGGTTACATCAGGCTGGCAGCCAGTCACCAGTGGGGTTCCCCAGGGCTCAGTTTTAGGGCCAGTGCTCTTTAATGTTTTTAGAAATTATCTGGATGCAGGAATCAAATGTACATAAAGTAAGTTTGCCAATGATACTAAACTAAGAGGAGCTGTGGACTCCCTCGGGGGTAGAGAGGCCTTACAGAGAAATCTGGATAGACTAGAGAGCTGGGCAATCACCAACTATATGAAATTTAACAAGAGCAAGTGCCGGATTCTCCACCTGGGATGGGGTAATCCTGGTTATACGTACAAGTTGGTGGACGAGAGGCTGGAGAGCAGCAGAAAGAGATCTGGGGGTTTGGGTTGACGGCAAGTTGAATATGAGTCAACAGTGTGCCCTGGCAGCCAAAGGGGCCAACTGTGTCCTGGGGTGCATCAAGCACAGCATAGCTAGCTGGTCAAGGGAGGTGATTGTCCCATTCTACACTGCACTGGTGAGGCCCCACCTCGAGTTCTGTGTGCAGTTTTGGGTGCCTCAATATAAGGTGGCCATCAAACTATTAGAGTGTGTCCAGTGAAGGGCGACCAAGATGGTGAAAGGCCTTGAGGGCAAGACTTATGAGGAGAGGCTGAGGTCACTTGGTTTGTTCAGCTTGGAGAAGAGATGGCTGAGGGGTGACCTCATTGCAGTCTACAACTTCCTCAAGGGGGGCAGCAGAGGGAAGGTGGTGTTCTCTCTCTGCTGACCAGTGATAGGACATGAGGAAATGGAATGAAGCTGTGTCAGGGGAAGTTCAGATTGGACATTAGGAAAAGATTCTTCACTGAGAGGGTGGTCAGTCACTGGAACAGGCTCCCCAGGGAAGTGGTCATGGGACCAAGCCTGTTCTGGATGATGCTCTTAGTCATATGGTTTAGTTTTAGGTAGTCCTGCAAGGAGCAGGGAGTTGGACTTGATGATCCTTATGGGTCCCTTCCAACTTGAGACATTCTATGATTCTATGATTTTATGAACTCTCATCTTAAACATATCTTTTATACAACTTTTAACCTACCTCACATCAACACTTTTTAAGCATCTGTTAATTATGTTGATTAGTACATTTTTATTATATCATTTTTATAGGCTACTCAAATTACTTCTGTCAAACTTTCAGGTATGTTCATCAACATATTGCTGTAGTATATTATTACTATGTCTTTGCATAGTACTTTAGGATTAACAACAACAGAAAAATTTCAACAAACAGACCAGGTATTCCAAATAACAAAAATTATCATGTTTTAATTTTCTTTTTTTTAACAACAAACAAGGTCATTATACCTTACAATGACCTTTATGGGCAACAGAGGAATTTCTATATATTAGTAAAGTACGGTGCAATTCACTTATTTAAAGCAAATTCCTTTAGACTACATATTCCAGTCTGAATTTCTACTAAACACATCACTTTAGAGTCATCAAGAGGCAGTGGAGAAATATTTATAATAAAGACAACTGTTTAGCAATATATTGGGTTTACGTGCCAAGGTTTTGGTAACGGGGGGCTGCAGGGATGGCCTCTGTGAGAAGAGACTAAGGGCTGCCCCCCGTTGGACAGAGCCAATTCCAGCTGGCTCCAAAATAGACCCACTGCTGGCCAAAAATGAGCCAATCAGCCTCTGTGATAGCATATTTAAGAAAGGGCAAAAAAAGCTGCACAGCAGCTGTGAGAGAGAAGAGTGGGAGAACCAACCCTGCAGATCCCAAGGTCAGTGAAGAAGGAGGGGGAGGAGGTACTCCCGGTGCCGGAGCAGAGATTCCCCTGCAGCCCATGGTGAAGACCATGGTGAGGCAGGTTGTCCCCCTGCAGCCCATGGAGGACCATGCTGCAGCAGGTGGATATGCCCTGAAGGAAGCTGCAACCCATTGAGAGCCCACACTGGAGCAGGGTCCTGGCAGGAACTGTGGTCCATGGAGAGGAACCCACACAGGAGCAGATCTTCTGGCAGGACCTGTGACCCCATGGGGGACCCATGGTGGAGCAATCTTTTCCTGAAGGACTGTACCCCATGGAAAGGACTCATGCTGGAGCAGTTCTTGAAGGACTGTATTCCATGGGAGGGACTCCATGCTGGAGCAGGGGAACAATGTAAGAAGCAAGGAGCAGCAGAGATGAAGCATTATGAACTGACCGTAACCCCCATACCCCATCTCCCCTGTGCCACTTTGGGTAGGGGGGAAGGAGGTAGTATAGTCAGGAACAAAGGAGTGAAGTTGAGCTTGGGAAGAAGGGAGGGTTTGGGAGGGGGAAGGTGTTTTTAATTTTGTCTTTGTTTCTCACTATCCTACTCTATTTTTAATGGGCAATAAATTAAAATAATCTTCCCCAAGTCGAGTCTGTTTTGCCTGTGACAGTAACTGGTAAGTGATGTCCCTGTCTTCATCTCAACCCATGAGCTTTTCCATCTTATTTTTCTGCCCCTGTCCTGTTGAGGAGGGGGAGTGAGAGAGAGGCTTGGTGGGCATCTGACAGCCAGCCAAGGTTAACCCAGCACAGGTACACCATGCTATCACATAGCACAGACCAAGGAAATATCAATAATATGCCATTTCCAGCACTAAATTTCTGTGTTTTTCTGGTTCAAATTCAGTTTTTCCAGTGCGCTCCTGGTTAAACATTCATTTATCTGACAGATTTCTATGATTGTGTCAGTGCCTTTGTTTGGGTGTATACAGAGCAAAAATTTTAAAAACTCGGGTTTATTTAAGCCAGCAGAAGTTATAGCTAGTCTCATTGATACTGAAAGTTTGGTCCTAGTTCTGCTGTGAAAAGAATTATGTCATTTGTACAAAACTTTAGGGATTATGCAGACTGTCCATAATCAACATAAAGTTTGTATCCCAGAAAGTAGATCAATAGGCTGGGAGGGAAAGCCCTCAATCTGCTCTGCTTATGCTGCTGTCATCTGTGTGGAATAAGAGCAATATCAGAGCCTTCTGGCTGCTGGCACTGTGTCAAGGTCTCCAAGACTTATACTACTATAATTATTATTATGTTGTTATTGATTTGTTATTAGTTAGAATTAAAATTAATCATATTTAATTTTAATAGGAATATGGAACTATAAGAACTATTTTAGCAAGATTATATTGCATTTTATATATTTAACCAACACCTAACAGTTGCTGTGAAATCCCCTGTATAGCCCTGTACCAAGGCCGGAGGAATTGGTTAAAATCATTTAGTAGGAACATTTAGAACTTAGATAACAGATGTCAGAATTTTAAATTAATAGGAACTTAGGAACTTAAGAAAATGTATTATGTGTAACTATAAGAATTCGAGTATTGTCTGAAATCAGTTAACCACGGAAGCTTTGGTAAAGATTTACCTCAATCTAATTAATGAGAATTCCAATCAGTAGAGTTAAGTGAGATTAACCAATGATTGTTTTAGTATAAGAATATTGATAAGGTGGTGTGACTGAGGGCCAATCACTAGAAATATTAGATTCGAGAATTAACATTGAATGTATTTTATGTAAATCTAATACATGATAGCAAAAATCGTACTGCGCAGAATCACATGAAAGGTCAACTATCGGACAAAGTGAGGAAGACTATGGAAGACCACCAGAGGGCTTCTGAAGACCACCAGAGACCTTCACTGCGCCTGCGTAAAGGACATTTACATATGCTAATAACTTCCCGGAAATCTAATGAATATGTATAACATTCCTCGGAAATATAATGAATATGTATGAATAAGTTTAATATAAGGTGTATGATTTTGGTGTTCAGGTGTGCGTGGTTCGTGAGAGGACTCGCCCATGCACCCGGCTGTCAATAAAGAAGTGTCTGCTTATCTACACTAAATTAGTGTTGATAAGTTCCTTATTCCGAGTTTTTCGGCAACAATGTGACACTGAAAAAGCGACTAATATTTCTTCTTCTTTTTTTTATGTAATATTATTGGAATCATTGGTGAAGGAGAACTTTGGAAATGCCCAGATAATCCTTTGTCAAGATGGGTTTATTGAGGGACTCAGTTGTTGTGTTTTGGGTTATTTTGTAATGAGTGAAGATCAGAAGGCCATGCAGCTGTTCTGTAAAGCAGTAATAACTCAATCAACCTGAGAACACACCTGAAAGCAATGGAAAAAAGAAGCTGTGATACTGCATTTAGTCAAGCTTTCTAAACCAAGCAGGCATGCAAAGGTAAAATTTTGGATTAAATGAAGTAACAGATTGTACACTTGCATTCACTGCTATACAAATGAGCCTCCAGCCTTGAACTGGACTTTGCAGCTCCACCTGGGAGCTTCTGGCCTTTGGAAGCACCAGTCTCTGCCCAGGGAAAATGCTACAGTTGCCACATTCACTGGTAATCCTTGGAAAGTTCACTGAAATCAAGGTATTTTTAAAGAAGCATGTGAATCTTAGCAAATGTGCTTCTTGCAATGAAATATAAGCTATGGGAAGAATCAAACAGCTTCTCTATTGCTTAGAGATAGGTAATGGACTTCTGTATTTGGTATAAATTGCAGGGTTTTGGTAGCTGGGGGGGAGTTGCAGGGGTTACTGTGAGAGACTGAAAGAGTTAATGTCTCAAACATTGTGGTGGGGCAAGTTCTGCTTAACGACGAACTCTGCATAACAACAAACCCTGCAGAGCAAGGAACCACAGGTGAAAAGAAGCCCATCAGCACCCATCAGCAACAGGACAGGGAGGGTGTACAGCTCGGCATTCTGATAATGCTGTTCTGATGTGCTGAGCAGGGCAATTCACCATGCCGTTTTGATATGATGTTCTGATATGCTAAGCAGAACAGCTCACCATGCTGTTCTGATATGCTGTTTTGATATGCTGAGCAGGACAGCTCACCATGCATGGTGAAAGATCTCATCTGCAGGGAAGGGGAAGTTACTCCCCAAACAACCCCCAAGCCCAAAGGCTCACAAACTGATCATGACATCTAATTAGCCTAATGAGTTCAAATGCCTGCCCAAAGGTGGGACAAGGATGATAAAAGGACACAAACTGAAGCCCCAGGTGCACAAGTCCACTGGAACTGGACCCCTTGGTTGACAGAACCAACACTGGACCCAGTGATGTAGAGAATGAACTGCTAATTGCTTAATGATTGTCTCTCTGCAACTTTACATACCAAAGACTAGTGTTTGTCAAAGATTAAGCCTGTCAGAGACTGGTACTTGGGAGTGATGAGCAAGAAGGAACCATGAGCAATCACAAAACTTAATTAAATGTTTGATGAATTTACGATCTTGTTGAGAAGGCACAAGTAGAGGCCTTGTTTGAATAGATAGGGCCAGAAAAGATAAGAACTCCTGCCTTTGTTCTCGTCCTTGTAGATAATTTAGCTTAAACTAACCATATGGTTCTATACCACTAATGAAAACTTAGATAATAAGAACACTAACAAGCACTGATGCATCAAAACATGTAAAAGACCATACTACGCAGAATCACCTGAGGAGGGTCAAACAGCAGACAAGTGAGGAAGACTATGGAAGACCACCAGAGGACTCCTGAAGACCAACAGGGACCTTCAATGCGCCTGTGTAAAGGACATTTGCATATGCTAATAGTTTCCCGGAAAACTAATGAATATGTATAACATTTCTCAGAAATCTAGTGAATATGTATGTAGAACATGTACTTAACCTGCACAATTAGACCCGACGACGGCGTGCACGATAGGTGGAGCGATCCCCCGTGCATCCAGCGCTGCCAATAAAGAATACCTACTTAATAGTTAATCAAACTATTGAGTTAATTTCTTTGAATCACCAGGACCGGTTAAATCTTTCTCTCCTCCTTTTTCTCCTTCTGTCTTGTTCTCTTTCTTTTTCCTTTTCCACAATCCCTACACATCATCCCTTTAGACATAAACCATTGACCAAGTCTGGGACTAAGAGTGGATCCAGCCGCCCCTACGCCCTTCTCTGTGACGTGCGGAAAACAGACTCCACAATCAGTGAGATTGTAAAGTAGGTATGTTCATTCAGCGCTGGGCAGCATGGGGGGTAGTCCCACCAAAGTCGTGTGTGCCTGACCTGGCAGCTTGCTTTAAATTTATACAGTCAAGTGTTACATATACATAGAGTTTCGCAATACACCTATACATAGGCATTACCTATCCCCACTTCATATTAAAATTAGCTCCAGGAAGTCATTTCCATAGTCTCCTCTCAACTGCGCTTGCACAGTGCCTCCTTATGGTGGTCGTCTGGTGGTCGTGAAGATGAAGGCTGTATGTCTTCTTCACGGTGAACTCTCAACCTTCTGTCCCTGCGCAGACTCAGTTGCTCCTTGGCATTTGTCCAAATCACAAGGCCGGTCTTGGCTGGTTCTTGGGGTCGACTGCTGCTTCTTATAAGGGACTATCTCCTGTCCCAGCCAGCCTCAACAATGGAAACGTTAACCATCACTTCTCATCCCCTTGGGCCATGTCTACCTCTATTGAAACTTCTTTAACTTCGTTATAAGCTAGATAATTATTAAACAATTCCTATCTACATCCATATATCTACTATATCTACTAAGGTTCCTTTGGTTCCCCGTCTCAGTCCCCCCTTTTCTAGAAAATAGTAAATTCTTTTACTATATCCAACTCTAGTATTTTTAATGCATTGTTTCCTTATCTAGCATTGTCTCAAAATATTTGTTGGACTCGAGTTTTCGTCGCAACTGTTTCTTTTTCCATTCGCTGTAAGAGTCTCCTGTACTCTTACAGCACCAAAAGCCACATTGAACCACTATGCAAAGGACCACAGACAAGAGAATGATGATTATTACAGTGACAAACAATTGTTTCAACCATGCCAAATTTGGCAACCAGGAGGTTAATTTTTCCCTATCTCAGTGAATCCCCATGAAGTTTCATCTTGTGACATTAAATGTAAAAGTTGGGTTTGTTTCCAAATTTGAGAGAGATCTGTTTCTATTCGTCTCTTTTGGTTAACATAGGTGCAGCAGCGTTCATTAATTACAGTGCACAGACCCCCTTGCTGATCAAAGAGCATGTCTAGACCTAGTCGATTCTGGAGCACCATTTTTCCTAGGGAAGTGGTTTCTTCCTGGAGGGTCTTTATAGCATCGATTGTGGCATTATTAATAATTTCCATAGTGGCAGAAAGATTTACCAGAGCTTTCTCTAACTCACTAACTCCCAATGATGGAATGAGCCATCGTACAAAACTATGAAAGCTAGTTGGTCTTTCCACTGGGGGATTGCTGGTGTGTTTTTGCCTTATTACTGGTTTCATATAAGTCCGTAAAAAGTTTTGGGAATCATGGTCAGTTAAATTTTTAACCATAATGGTATTAGGGGCTATGGTTCCTACGGCACATTGGCCAGTCCAACCTAGAGGCAGCACTTTATATCCTGTCTGTCCACAAATCCAATACCATCCTAATCCTACTGGAGTGGGCCATCCCCTGGGTCTAGTAGAATTATGCCCCCGGGTTCTTGCAACCCGGGTTTGATTGGAGTTCCACATGTTTGCGCCACCATACTTAATATATTCAGTACAATTGGGGTAACTCCTAACAAACAACTTGACTGATCCACATTTAGGGTCTGTGTTATTACCTCCAGAATTCTTAGTTGTATTTTTCAGATGGCACCTTTGAACACACGGAACCCTTTGGGTTTCATTCCACAATTTGCTCAAATCTGTTTGCCATTTAAGGTTCTCAGGGGGTATTGCAGTGTATTTTGTGAGGGACATGTTATTAAAAGCTGCTACTATCACAGAGGTTTTAGAAAAGACTGTAGCAATTACAGGGTAGCCCCGTCCAAGACCCTTAGGAAAACGTGAACATATCCAGCAATCAGTTTGATTTACTATTTTTGCAATACTCTCGTGGAGTTGAACAAACATGTTCCCATCCCATGTTACGCTCCTTGTCCCCATGGTTGCCCATATTACCGCATAAAAACTAAGTGTCCATCGGGTTTTGTGGTGACTTTCCATGGAGTTTTGGGTGTCTTTTTCACTCTGGTGTGATGAATCCAAGCGTTCTGTTCCTTGATTCTGATTGCAGTAAAGGGTTTTTTCTGTAAGAGACTTTACATATACATAATCCCCAGGTTGTATATTATGTACAGGTCCATCCAAACCTCTCCCTCGAGTCCCTACCACATGCTTCCTGATTTTTTTGAGCTTCTTACTCAATGCTACCATGTAAGAGGTCACAATTTCGTCCCCAGCTTGCACAGACACCCCTTTCTGTATTTCACAGGGTCGTCCATATGACATTTCAAAGGGGCTCAGTCCTTCCCTCGCCCTTGGTCTTGTTCGTATACACAAAAGGGCTAAAGGGAGAGACTGAGGCCATGTCAGATTTGCTTCTTGTACCAATTTTACAATTTGCTGTTTGATTAAGTGGTTCAATTTTTCCACTTGACCACTCGACTGGGGGCGATATGAAGTATGAAGTTGCCAATCTATACCCAAATGGCGGCTAATTTGTTGTACTATTCTTGAGACAAAATGTGGTCCTCTGTCAGAGGATATGGTTGCTGGAACCCCAAAACGTGGTATTATTTCTTGCACTAATATTTTAGTTACCTCCCGAGCTTTAGCCGTTCTTGTTGGGAATGCTTCTGGCCAACCTGAAAAGGTATCAGTTAATACTAATAAATATCAATACCCCCCTTTTCTTGGAAGTTCTGTGAAATCAATTTGCCATTGCTGTCCAGGCCCATTGCCTTTCCCAATCTGGCCTATTTCTAGTTTGGGCGTATTCTTAGGATTAGTCTGGAGGTAAAGATCACACTGTTGTGTCACCTGTCTCACCGTGGTGTATAAATTTCTAGCCACAATTTCTCTTATCAAATGATTAGACAGAGCCTCTGTTCCCCAATGTCTTTTCCTATGCTCCTCCCGTATCAAATGCCATAATAAGCAAGAGGGAACGATTAGCTTTCCCTGCGGGGTATGAGCCCACCCCTCTTCATTATATGACCCTTCTAAATCTGTAATGAGCTTTTGATCTTCCTTAGTGTATTCTGGCTTACCTTCTAGGGAAATCTGCCTATCAGGAATTAAGGCCCCTTCTGTTTTTACCTTTGTTTTGGCCACTTGTTTTGCCTTTCTGTCCGCCATAATTTCTCCCTTTTTGAATAAATTTTTTGCTCCCAATTGTTCCAACAAGTCCCTTCCCAAAAGTGCTGTCCTGGTTTCAGCTGGGATAGAGTTAATTGTCTTCCTAGTAGCTGGTACAGTGCTATGTTTTGAGTTCAGTATGCGAAGAATGTTGATAACACTGATGTTTTCAGTTGTTGCTCAGTAGTGTTTAGACTATAGTCAAGGATTTTTCAGCTTCTCATGCCCAGCCAGCGAGAAAGCTGGAGGGGCACAAGAAGCTGGCACAGGACACAGCCAGGGCACCTGACACAAACTGGCCAACGGGGTATTCCATACCATGTGACGTCCCATCTAGTTTAGGAACTGGGAAGTGGGGGGCAGGGAATTGCCACTCAGGGACTGGCTGGGTGTCGGTCGGCGGGTGGTGAGCAATTGCCCTGCGCATCATTTGTACATTCCAATCCTTTTATTATTACTGTTGTCATTTTATTAGTGTTATCATTATCATTATTAGTTTCTTCTTTTCTGTTCTATTAAACCGTTCTTATCTCAAGCCACGAGTTTTACTTCTTTTCCCGATTTTCTCCCCCATCCGACTGGATGGGGGGGAGTGAGTGAGCGGCTGCGTGGTGCTTAGTTGCTGGCTGGGGTTAAACCACGACAAGTGCCTTTGGGGAGTTGGGCATATATAAAAATTTATGAATGCCCCACTGTTTCCCTAATTTATATTCTAAAGGTTTACAAAGATATGCCTTTTCACTTTGGCCAGTTGCTCCTTTCACCATGACATAATCGTTTCCCAGGGGCATCAAAGCCTGATTCAAAACCGAGTATGTTGCTCCTGTATCTACCAAAAATTCTACCTCTTGTTGTGTTTTCCCTAGCTTAATTATAACCAGTGGATCCGCTAGGGTAGATTCCCCAGGTTCCCGTCAATCTCCCTTCACATGGGCTACCGTTCTTCCTGTTTGAGCCCTCTGATCCTCCTCCTTGTTCTTTGGGCATTCCTTTTTCCAATGACCGAATTTCTTACACAAAGCGCATTGATCCTTGCCCGGTCAGGGCAAGTCTCGTCTAGACCCTCTTCCTCTTTCTTCCTGGATAACAGCCATTAATTTCCTTGCCTATATCCTTCTTCTCTGTTACTTAATACTCTCCATGCTTCATCCAACAATATTTCTAAATTCCTACCCTCTGTAGGGCGTAATTTCTGAAGTTTGTGCCTTATATCCCCTGTAGACTGACTTAAAAACAGGGAGACTAATTGTTGCAGTCCTACCTCTGACCCAGGATCCAGTGGTGTGTTGCGGCGCATTACATCCCTCAGTCAATCCAGGAATTTGGATGGAGACTCGGAAGGACTCTGTTTAACTGCATATAAAGCTGACCAATTTATAGTTTTGGGGATTGCTCTCCCCATTCCTTTTGTAATCCACTCCTGATACCCCTGCAATCTTTCCATATGTGCAGATCTATTAACATCCCACTTTGGGTCTTGGAGAGGGAAATATTCCTTAATGTCCCCTCCTGTGATCTTATAATGATCTTCAGCAAGGTTCCCTGCTGTTTTTAAAATCAGCTGTTTCTCTGTCTCAGTCATATATTCCAATAATAACTGTATATCCTTCCAATCAGGGTTATGCTGTTTCACAATAAATTGGAAATGCTTAGCTACAGTTATTGGATCTCTCCTATAATCTTTTGCAACCTTTTTCCATTCCCCTAGGTCAGCAGTAGAAAAGGGTACTTTGATTAACATCGTCCCACCATCCGGCCCCACTGCCTCTCGGAAAGCTACTTGTAAAGCTGTTGAGGTAATTTTCTTCCTAGTACGGGAAGATACAGGACTGCTCGGGGGGTTCGGAGTTCTATCCGAGTCTGCATCCTGTTCCTGTGGTTGAGGGGGAGGCTTAAACAAATCAGTTAGATCTTGTTCTGGTACCTAATGGATTTTATTTGTCTTTGTACATCTTTGTCCAATACTACATGCCGAACAACACCGCCTCAGTTTACCTCTAAGCTCCTTGTTGTTTTCTCACTCAACTGCGAGCACCATGGGGTCCTGTGGGGGTATCATTCCACAGTCCCTTTGCCACTCCGGATGGTTTCGGAGGGTGAATAACATGTCTGCATACGAAACCTCATCCCATTTTCCTTCTCTCCTTAAAAACAGCATTAGTTGTAATAGAGTATTATAATCTATTGACCCATTAAGTGGCCACTTAGCATCACCTTCTAACTTATACAACGGCCACCATTGATTGCAGTATTTAATAAGGTTCTTTTTACTTTCCGTACCTCCGGTCCCAACAATATCTTTCCAGTGGGCAATTACACAACCCAGAGGACTCTTCCTCAATATTCCTCCTTGATTGTTTCCCATTTTATAACTTCTCCTTTTAATAAGCTTCCATGCAAATTGTTTCTTACATCTCCTTATAGTCTTCCCCAGTTTTCCTCCATCACGTCCCAAATTTCTGGAATTAAATTTTCCTTTTCACACACCAATTTCACTATTTCGGCTACCTTTCCAACCACAAACAATCTCAACTGTATATGTAGCCCGTCCCCTCTTATCCCAGGGAGTCCAAACCTGACACTCAGGGCATTCAATATCCCCTCCACAATCTATTTGCAACCTCTGTTTGCACCACACACATTCCAGGACATATGAGGGCATACACTCATTTCCTGGATGTAAAGGACACCATTCAAATACCCACATTTATGGGATGCACCATACAGGGACTTTCTTATATCAACACCACAAAATGATTAAGATAATCAAACTCAAAATGACAATTACAACACTAACATATAAATTCAAGTTCCAAATCATCAGTGAGTCACACTTCGTTCATCTCCGGCCGTACCCCTTGTGGAGTTACGAAACTGCGGATCAGAACTCCACATATGCTCCGCAGCTGAGCTGTGTCTCTTTTACTCAAACATTCAATCCACAGTTGTAGCATTCGCTACATATCAAGGTGCCACGATTAGATCACTGGTCGGCCCGGACCACGGAAAGAGACAGATAACACA
This sequence comes from Haliaeetus albicilla, assembly GCF_947461875.1. Lineage (NCBI taxonomy): Eukaryota > Metazoa > Chordata > Aves > Accipitriformes > Accipitridae > Haliaeetus > Haliaeetus albicilla. The sequence continues at coordinate 26,785,539 of NC_091515.1, read as the reverse complement.
CACAGTGTGAGCACCAACTTCCACCTTTTATTGCGCAGTTAATTCCTTTTATACTAACAAGGGTAGGCGGGATTACAGATGCGTCATAGGGCTGCGACTAACCCTCCGTCTTTTCGTGACATCGCGAGATCTTCCGAACGCCATACCCTACATCTCTCCCCTCCCTATGACTAGCTGGCTTCTATTGTTACAAGCAATTCTACGCAAAGAAATAACTGTGTAAAGAACTATGAGCATAAGCATATTTCTACAACTAAGTTGAAACACTGTATCTTAAACACATGTAAATGTCCCATTTACCTTGCAGAGCAAGGAGCTCCTTCACAGAGAATGCACACAAGTGGTAAATGGAAAGTTAAGGCTAGGAAAGAATTACTTCTATTACTCTATAAAGTTTATCATTGGTACGCTGATGTTAAGGCTTACTGTCTGGGGCACCCAGATTCCCGACTGTGAGCTCTGACAGCCGGATCCCATAAAGGCACGTGTTGATGGGCTCTGAGAGGGATGTCATACGCATCGTGCCCCCCAATTGGTTTTGCATCCACTGCCAGAAATTTGTAGCGGATACCCAAGGTGTCACAAGCCAGGAAAGGATGACAGCGATCTGTAAGAAAAAACACTCAAACACTACGAGGTTAAGGCAGGACGAACCATACGACTAGGGACCCATTCCAGTAGCCCTTCAGGCGTCTGTACACAGGCATACCCTCGCCCGAGACAACGCAGCTCAAGCGGCCCATCCCATTGGCGTGTCTGAGGGTCACGCACGCGGACCAACGGGTAGGGACCTTTCTCTTCCGCGTTCGTAAAATGTCGTTGTGCCGCCGTCTCTTCCAGATCCCCTCGAACTGTCTGATTTAATGAAGTTAATGCAGTTAACAGAAGACGCTGTGTACGGAGAGCAGGTGTGTTATCCTGTAACCAGGAGGGCTCCTCCTGCTCCCCCTCCCTAAGCCGATCGAGCAGGGTCTTTAAGGTTCAATGTGCTCATTCTACAATGGCCTGGCCAGTGCTATTATAAGGGATGCCATGTTTACTTAACAAGCTGGACAAGGTAAAATTATTACAATAGCTAAAATCACAATAACTACAATAATGCCCATCATTCTTTGAGCCAACCCGTTACCCCTAATGACCCAAACCATGAGGACTATGAGGAAGATGAACCATCCATACATTCTTGTGTCATCTTGCTCCACGAACTCAGCCCAGCAATCGGTAGGTGCCAGCTTTCCGTGGGCGTCCCCACAGAGGCAACGATGGCCTCACCGTACACCAGCCCGATGCTCTTCGGAAAATCCCGGTATTTATACATTTGCAGAGGAACGGGTTTTAGCACACGTGGCCAGCGGGTGCCAAAAGTCCGCCTCAGTTGCAATCTATGACGCATGCGCTTGCTGGCCAGGCGTGCTGCACGAGTCATAGCCATCTTGTCTATTGGTTCGTGGGCTTTATGATGAGGTTGCAATGCACAGAGAATCTTGACCTGTTATGTTAACCAAGATGACCTATACATTAGTTTTTGACTGAGGTGGTATTCATATTGCTGCACCATCTATGATGCTCCAGATGATGACGGTTGTGCAAATTCAACAGGAGTCCGTCGTGGGCCTTTATCTGTGGAAACACAATCAACCTCGTTCCCAGGTTATTAATGGAAATAGACCTTACCCCTAATTTTGGCTTTAACTAACTTTTACATTTGCCCCACACTGTCTTCCCGTAATCACACTATGTTTAATCAAATTATGCTTAACACACTTCTTACCTAATGCAAGTTCTATATACAATAAAGCACACTGTCCTGTCTTCTACAAGCAATAAATCCTTATAATACCCTAACCAAAAAACCTCTCTGAAGGACTCAATGTCCGCTAGTCCTCTAAAGTGTAATACTCTATTAGTCGGAATCTGTCGGATCAGTGGCTCCAGCACCCGCCAGTGCCGTGCCAGTTGCCATTGGGACAATTCCGGGTCCAGCATCAGTGCGAAGCCATGGCTTGGCCCACTTGGCTGGCATCCAACGAATGCCTCGATCTGTAAGCAAACACATATACCCTCTCCCAGTAAGTTTTACTTCTGCTGGTCCGCACCATTTCCCGGATTCTGGGTCCTTATACATTACCATGATTCCTGTACTTTGTTGCGTCCTTTCCGCCTGTAACATGATGCACTACCATTGGTGGGTCTTTGTGATCACCTGTCAATCTAAGATAATTTAGCACAAATAAGGCTTTGGCCAATTGTTCCTCTGGGAGTAAGCCCTGGGTTCCCCCCTTTTTGTTTTTGCAGCATGCTCTTTAAGGTTTGGTTGGCCCGTTCAACAATAGCCTGTCCTGTGGGAAGATGTGGAATACTCGTACCATGGTGAATTCCCCACAAATTACAAAATCGAGCAAATCGTGTAGAACCATAGGCCGGGCCGTTGTCCATCTTAATTTCTTTAGGCACACCCAGCACTGCAAAAGAAGCGCGAAGATGTCATTCAATATGTAAGGCCTTTTCTCCAGTTTGTGCCGTGGCCCACATGGCAGCAGGATAGGTATCAATACACACATGCACATAATGCTTTGCACCAAACCACATGACATGGGTGACATCCATTTGCCACAACTGCAATGGCAAAAGACCTCGTGGGTTAACCCCACAGCCCAAGCCCAGCCCCTCCTTTTGACAATCGGGGCATGCTTTAACGATACCTTGGGCATCAGTGAGTGGTAAGTCAAATTGCTTTGCTAACATCCTAGCGGGTTGGTGCAAGAACGCATGTGATTGCCGTGCTTGTTGAAAGCAATTCCCTGGAGGAGGCTCCCATGCCGCTGCAACCAATTGGTCAGCTCTGTCATTTCCCTCTGACAAACCTGGTAGTTTTTGATGACTTCTTATATGTGTTATAAAATACTCTACACTCCGAGAGTTCAAGCAGTGTAGTAATGACAAAAACAACATGCCCAATCTTTTGTTTGTGACCTCCTTTACCATTGCTCTTTCCATCCTTTGTACCACCCCAACTACATAAAGAGAATCGGATACGATATTCAGCGGCTCCTTAGCCCAATGCTGCAGTGCTCAAATCATCGCTTTTAATTCTAACATCTGTAAAGAATCCCCAGGCTCTCCCTTTTCAACATGCTCACACCACTGATCGTTAGCATCTTCCCACGTACAGGCGGCCGTACCTGTCTGTTTCCCAGCATCAGTAAACACTGGTACCCCGTGTACAGGTGTTTCCGACCTCCATGGGTTTTGCTCAAAGGTTTGCTGTTCCAATAGTGACCACAACTTATGCTTTGGATATTGATTACTTATCGTACCTCCAAACCCCGCTAATGCCACTTGTAACGCTACAGAATGCTGAATTCCCCATTCCAAAGACCATTTTACCAGAGGTATCAGCAACATTTCTGGTTCCGTCCCTGCAATCTCTACAATCCTCGTTCTTCCCCTAATGATCAGTTGTGCAAATAATTCCAATCGGGTTACAATAGTTTTGTCCGGTCGCATGGCCAAGAAGACCCATTCCAGAATTCTCAAGGGAACTGAGCGCTTTGTGTCCCACTGACAAATTACCACATAAGGGTTTTGTCTCTGAGAGTCCCCTGTATTAATGATCATCAATATTATCGGTAAATCCTCATTGCATCTGGATGCAAAGCTAAACGCAATTTTCTTTGATATATATTCTAAGGCTCTTTTCTGTTCTCCTGTCATTTCCCGTTTCTTGTCTGCGCGTGCACTCGTATCCAGGAGTTCTACCAAAGGGGCCATATCATCGTTAGTGATACTGCAAAGATTCCGCACCCAGTGGATATCTCCCACAAGCTTCTGGACATCATGCACCATTAAAATTGCTGAAGTTATTTGAACCTTCTGAGGTTTAACATTGCTAGCATCTATGTGCCACTCCAAATACTTCCAAGGTGCTGCCTTTTGCACCTTTTCAGGAGCGATTATTACTCCGCGATGGCTTAAGATGTCCTGCAATTGAGTTAAAATTTCATCCTGTGGCAAGTTCCTTCCCGCTATCAAAATGTCATCCATATAATGATAAATAATTAACTGAGGAAACTGCTTTCTTACAGGCTCTAATGCCCAGGCCACATACACCTGACACATCGTGGGGGAATTGCGCATTCCTTGCGGTAACACGACCCAATGGTATCTCTTATAGGGCTCTGCCTTATTAATCGATGGTACCGAAAAGATGAACCGTTCAGCGTCATCTGGGTACAAGGGAATGGTGAAAAAACAATCCTTTAGATCTATAATTAACAAATCCCATTCTTCTGGAAGCATAACTGGAGACGGCAAACCCGGCTGCAGGGCTCCCATACTGTGCATCACTGCATTCACAGCTCTAAGGTCATGTAACACTGTCTGGTGTAGACACTGGTGCACAGTGTACGCTGTTGCATCAGGGTACAGGGGCACAGAACACATCTGGAGCTCTGGAGTGTCCTGGTTTCAGCTGGGATAGAGTTAACTGTCTTCCTAGTAGCTGGTACAGTGCTATGTTTTGAGTTCAGTATGTGAAGAATGTTGATAACACTCATGTTTTCAGTTGTTGCTCAGTAGTGTTTAGACTATAGTCAAGGATTTTTCAGCTTCTCATGCCCAGCCAGGGCACCTGACCCAAACTGGCCAACAGTGTATTCCATACCCTGTGACGTCCCATCTAGTTTAGGAACTGGGAAGTGGGGGGCAGGGAATCGCCGCTCGGGGCCTGGCTGGGTGTTGGTCGGCGGGTGGTGAGCAATTGCCCTGCGCATCATTTGTACATTCCAATCCTTTATTACTACTGTTGTCATTTTATTAGTGTTATCATTATCATTATTAGTTTCTTCTTTTCTGTTCTATTAAACCATTCTTATCTCAACCCAGGAGTTTTACTTCTTCTCCTGATTCTCTCCCCGATCCCACTGGATGAGGGGGAGTGAGTGAGCGGCTGCGTGGTGCTTAGTTGCTGGCTGGGGTTAAACCACGACAATTATATCAAAGGATGTGAAGGGGGGTGGTGGTTATGCTAGAACTTCAATATGAACTAGAGTCAAAGGCAGCCAAGTGGTATGCCACAATTGACATTGCTAATGCGTTTTTCTCAATCCCTCTGGCAGCAGAGTGTCGTCCACAATTTGCCTTTACTTGGAGGGGTGTCCAGTACACTTGGAATCGACTGCCCCAGGGGTGGAAACACAGCCCCACCATTTGCCATGGACTAATCCAGACTGCACTGGAAAAAGGTGAAGCTCCGGAACACCTGCAATACATTGATGACATCATCGTATGGGGCAACACGGCAGAAGAAGTTTTTGAGAAAGGGAAGAAAATAATCCAAATCCTTCTGAAAGCCGGTTTTGCCATAAAAGAAAGTAAGGTCAAGGGACCTGCACACGAGATCCAGTTTTTGGCAATAAAATGGCAAGATGGACGTTGTCAGATCCCAATGGATGTGATTAATAAAATAGCAGCTACGTCTCCCCCGACTAATAAAAAGGACACACAGGCCTTCTTAGGTGTCATGGGGTTTTGGAGAATGCATATTCCAAATTACAGTTTGATTGTAAGCCCTCTCTATCAAGTGACCCGGAAGAAGAATGATTTTAAATGGGGCCCTGAGCAACAACAAGCCTTTGAACAAATTAAACGGGAGATTGTTCATGCCGTAGCCCTTGGACCAGTCCGGACAGGACAAGATGTTAAAAATGTGCTCTATACTGCAGCTGGGGAGAATGGCCCTACCTGGAGCCTCTGGCAGAAAGCACCTGGGGAGACCCGAGGCCGACCCCTGGGGTTTTGGAGTCGAGGATATCGAGGATCCGAGGCTCACTCTACTCCAACTGAAAAAGAGATATTGGCAGCATATGAAGGAGTTCGAGCCGCCTCAGAAGTGGTTGGTACTGGAACACATCTCCTCTTAGCACCCCGACTGCCGGTGCTGGGCTGGATGTTCAAAGGGAGGGTCTCCTCTACACATCACGCGACTGATGCCACGTGGAGTAAGTGGATTGCACTGATCACACAACGGGCTCGCATAGGAAACCCCAGTCGCCCAGGAATTTTAGAAGTGATCATGGACTGGCCAGAAGGCAAAGATTTTGGAATGTCGCCAGAGGAGGAGGTGACATGTGCTGAAGAAGCCCCGCTGTATAATAAACTGCCAGAAAATGAGAGGCAATAAGCCCTGTTCACTGACGGATCCTGTCGCATTGTGGGAAAGCATCGAAGGTGGAAAGCTGCTGTATGGAGTCCATATCATTGTTCATATGTCTCAAAGGGATGGAAAGGTGGTGATGATTGATCAGAATGTAACTAAAGGTATGGGAACTGAGCATGACGTCAATGGTATAGAATAAGGGGTGGATACTGGTGGCAGCGGTGGGATTTAGACAATATTTGTTATTCACGAGTCAAAGTGCTGTAGTGTTGCTGGTCAAAGAAACTCTCAGACTCGATTTTGGAGTTTTAGAAAGCAGGCATTCTTTATTGCAGCGCTGGGTGCACAGGGGATCGCTCCACTTATTGTGCATACCGTTACCTACAGCAAGCAAAATTTATATTATTCCAGTCATGCATATTCATATTATCATTTACATAGTGTCCACCCTTTGGTTACGCACAGTGTGGGTCATCTATTTCTCATAGTTAGCTGGCCTTGGCAAGTTTTAATTACAAAAACTCAGCAGAACTCAAAGCTTATCATCAAGGCCCAAGGCTTCTTGTCGACACACATCAGGCCCGAGGCCTCCTGTTTGTTGGCACCTTCAGTGCATATCATTGACAAAGCTCAAGGTTTTTCTTATCTAATTAGTACATAGCAAAATTTCGAAGTTTTTCAAGCAAGCAAAAGTTCGTTAGTACAGCAATACAATAAAATTTTCCTTCTCCTGCCTTTGTTCAAGGCATCAGTAGAACATAGTAAGTCACAGGATGCACTAGCTAAAAGGTTCCTCCAAGATCCCTTCAGATGAGAAAACACTAGATCTATTACTCATTTCTCAAGCAATAACTTCACTTTTCTGAATAATTCATGTTGCATAACTGTCTTCCAGGTTTCTGTCAGAAATATTAAATGCAACATTATATAGTGCTAGAAAGGGTAATTAAAAATTAATTATCGTAGCAGTCAAATTTTCTCCAAAGCAATAGCAAAAGATTAAGTTCGTGATTTCATGTTGATGCATTTAAACTGCAGAAATATAAACTACAGATCACCACAAATCTAAAGCAAGTCTTTTATGTACCCAAAGTGGATCTTTCTTTGCAGTATAAATGCTGTGCTAAGTCAGTTTGTTAAACAAGGTGTTACTTTGCCGCTGAAACCAAAGTAGGTGACAGTATTTCATTTGAAGAAGCAATAACAGCGTCTATTCTGCCAGAGGCATTGTCCTGGTTTCAGCTGGGATAGAGTTAAGTTTCTTTCCAGTAGCTGGTATCCTGTCATGTTTTGGATTCAGTATGAGAAGAATGTTGATAACACACTGATGTTTTCAGTTGTTGCTAAGTAGTGTTTAGACTATGGTCAAGGATTTTTCAGCTTCTGATGCCCAGCTGTTACTGATTTGTTATTAGTTAGAATTATTTTTAATAGGAATATGGAACTATAAGAAATATTTTAGCAAAATTATATATTGCATTCTATATATTTAACCAACAACTAACAGCTGCTGTGAAATCCCCTGTGTAGCCCTGTACCAAGGCCGGAGGAATTGGTTAAAATCATCTAGTAGGAACATTTAGAACTTAGATAACAGATGTCAGAATTTCAAATTAATAGGAACTTAAGAAAATGTATTATGTGTAACTATAAGAATTTGAGTATTGTCTGAAATCAGTTAACCACGGAAGCTTTGGTAAAGATTTATTTCGATCTAATTAACGAGAATTCCAATCAGTAGAGTTAAGTGAGATTAACCAATGATTGTTTTAGTATAAGAATATTGATAAGGTGGTGTGACTGAGGGCCAATCACTAGAAATACTAAATTCAAGAATTAACATTGAATGTACTTTATGTAAATCTAATACATGATGGCGAAAATCGTACTGCGCAGAATCACATGAAAGGTCAACTCTCGGACAAAGTGAGGAAGACTATGGAAGACCACCAGAGGGCTTCTGAAGACCACCAGAGACCTTCACTGCGCCTGTGTAAAGGACATTTACATATGCTAAGAACTTCCCAGAAATCTAATGAATATGCATAACATTTCTCGGAAATATAATGAATATGTATGAATAAGTTTGATATAAGGTGTATGATTTTGGTGTTCAGGTGTGCGTGGTTCGTGAGAGGACTCGCCCGTGCACCCGGCCGTTAATAAAGAAGTGTCTGCTTATCTACACTAAATTGGTGTTGATAAGTTCTTTATTCTGAGTTTTTCGGTAACACAGCCAGCGAGAAAGCTGGAGGGGCACAAGAAGTTGGCACAGGACACAGCCAGGACAGCTGACCCAAACTGGCCAACAGGGTATTCCATACCATGTGACATCCCATCTAGTTTAGGAACTGGGAAGTGGGGGCAGGGAATCGCCGCTCGGGGACTGGCTGGGTGTCGGTCGGCGGGTGGTGAGCAATTGCCCTGTGCATCATTTGTACATTCCAATCCTTTTATTACTACTGTTGTCATTTTATTAGTGCTATCATTATCATTATTAGTTTCTTCTTTTCTGTTCTATTAAACCATTCTTATCTCAACCCACGAGTTTTACTTCTTCTCCTGATTCTCTCCCCCATCCCACTGGATGGGGGGGAGTGAGTGAGCGGCTGCGTGGTGCTTAGTTGCTGGCTGGGGTTAAACCATGACAATTATATCAAAGGATGTGAAGGGGGGTGGTGGTTAACGCCTGCTTTCTAAAACTCCAAAACGAGTCTTAGAGAGTTTCTTCAACTGGCTTTTTGGTATCAGGAGGGTTTAATGTTTTAATACCAAATTTATTTATTTTAACATATTTGATGTTACAGAGGATTTTGATTTAGCAGAGTGATACAGCAATATACTGAAATCGCAACACAAGCACAATATAGCAATTGCAATATACAGTTGGATCACAGTACAAAGGTAATTCCTATTACCAGTCTCTCTATGCTCACCGTCATGATGCTAGGTGTCCCAAGTCACTGGGAAGGAATATGTGGGTTGAAGCTAGCTCGAGCCAGTTGCTCTCTTCAAAGTTCATTTTGTTGGTTGCTCAGTTTTTATACTCTATGTTGAGCTGAGCCATGTATACATTTCCCCCACCCCCACCCCATGCTGGTCTGGCTAGCTCAGGAAGACATTCACACTTTTTTATTAACTCAGGGAAGGCCATTAGCACAACCAGTTGAGCCACTCAACTGATAAAACCCTTTACCTAAAACAAATCCCACCCTCTGGTCACCTTTGTGTTGGGATAAGTTCAGCTTTCTTTACAACAGCTGTGGTCACTTCCTGTATTCTTCCCTAAGCTTCATGAACATATCTCCTGTGCCCACCTCCTCTGAGCTTTCTTCTATTGTAGGGGTTTGTTGATCGGTCACAACAGTGTAATGAGATTTGAAGCCTTCAGTAAATGAAACCTGCTCACTTCAGGCAACCAACAATGCCTGCAATTTCTCAAGACAAAAGTTCAATCAGCCCAATGTAAATGCAGGCAGAAAATAGCTTCAGTAGGCTTCATAATAGCACACTAGAAACCATGGCCAGTACATGCAATCCTCTACTACATGACAAACATCACTAATAAGAATCGGATTCTAGTATAAATTGGATTTTGATGTGATGTTGCCCTTTAAAATGTCACCAGTAGCTTTTTATTATTGCAACTGTGACTAAAGCTAGCATCAGGTGATACTGAAAAGCTGGTTGAAGAAACTCTCTAAGACTTGTTCTGGAGTTTTAGAAAGCAGGCATTCTTTATTGCAGCACTGCTTTTGCGACCACTGACCCATTTGAAGTTCTTGTTGGCTGACCTTGAAGTCTTTATTCTTGTCCTTGTTCTTTGATCTTGAAGCTTAACGCAGCTTCAATCACATGTGGTCAGTTTCAACATTGTTCTCATGTAGCGTACAGGAACATCTAGTCATAAGAGAAAAGAACTGCAAAACTTAGGAGTAACTACCTCTACTAGTTAATTGCTTGGCTATACTTTTGTCTATTGTTTCAATCATAGTGTTAGTATAAGATTTCTAATCATTATTTACCAAATCTCACTTTTACAGTCACCTAGCAGCAAACCAGTTTCCACGGCTGGTACAAAATATTAAAACCATCAAAATATTTAGACATACCATACAGAACGTATGGAAATATGCTATCAATTCCCCCCTTTCTGTTTGAGGGTACTAATTCTTTTAGTAGTCTCACTTGAACATAGATTGTGTCACAGCTCCTTTAAGACAGCTAAAAGTGACACAGATTATAACAATGATGATAAATACTTCTCTTGCTTTGTTGGTGCGACAAGGGAAAGCTTCAAGCTACCCAGTAAAGGTATCAACTAGACCTAGGATATATCAGTATCCCTTTTTTTTTGAAGCAATTCTGTAAAATCAATTTGCCAATATTTTCATGGAGAATTTCGTTGCTTCGTAATTCCAAAAGTAATCTCATTACTGGTTTTGGGATTATTGCGTATACAAATTTCACATCCAATTGTAATTGTTTGAATAATCTTTGTCATATCTCTACTCAAAATATACTTTTGTAAACGCTTAACAAGGTTTTCTGTTCCTCAATGTACTTTGTTATGTTCAGCCTGGGCAATTTCTCTCATTATTGCGGGTAGGACTATTGTTTGACCTGTTGGTGTTACAGCCCATCCTGTTTCATTTTTATTAGCCTGCAATTTAATAATTAATTCTTCATCTTTTTCATTATAATTTGGAGCATCTTTAGGTAAATTTACACTTTCTCTGGAACTAGTGTTAGGATGCCTTTTTCTGCAGCCTCTTTAGCAGCTCTATCAGCCAATCGGTTACCTGTTTCAGGGACAGTCTTACCTGACTGATGTGTTTATACAGTGTATTATCATGACTGCTGTTGGCTTTTGAATGGCTTCTAACAATTTCAGTATTTGTTCTGCATGCTGAATGGTGGTTCCTTGTGCAGATAACAGTCCTCTTTCTTTCCATATTGCTCCATGTACATGTATGCGGTGGCTTGACCCTGGCTGGATGCCAGGTGCCCACCAAAGCCGCTCTATCACTCCCCCTCCTCAGCTGGACAGGGGGGAGAAAATATAACAAAAGGCTCGTGGGTCAAGATAAGGACAGTTTAATAAAGTGAAAGCAAAGGTCGCGCGCGTGAAAGCAAAGAAAGACAAATGATGTTATTCTCTACTTCCCATCAACAGGCGATGTCTAGCCACTTCCTGGGAAGCAGGGCTTCAGTACGCGTAGTGGTTGCTCTGGAAGACAAAAATGCCCCCCTTCTGTCTCCCTTAACTTAGCTTTTATATCTGAGCTGACGTCATATGGTATGGAATATCTGTTTGGTTAGTTTAGGTCAGCTGTCCTGGCTATGCCCCCTCCCAAGATCTTGCCCAGCCCCAGCCTGCAGTTGAGAGGGGGAAAAAATGCTGGAGAGACAGCCTTGATGCTGTGCCAGCACTGCTCAGCAGTAGCCAAAACACTGGTGTGTTATCAACACCTTTCTAGCTACTGATGCAGAGCACAGCGCTACGAGGACTGCTATGGGGAGTATTAACTCCATCTCAGCCAGACCCAATACAATCTCCACCCCTTATTCCATACCAGTTGTGTCCTGCTCAGGTCCCACATAATTTAATACAGATATCTTCTAACCATGCCATTGTATTTAATTCTCATTACTGAAATCCCTTCTTACCAACACTTACAACTGAAACTACCTACTTAAACCACTTTTATACCCAACATACAGATTTATACATTCTTATTAATTACTATCCCCTGTCCTTTAAGAGATAGATATTCCATGGGCTTCTTCCACTCCTCCAGATGTTCACACACAGGTTATGACTTGGGCCCCATCCATCAAGATGAGTGGTCAGGACAGGAGAAGCAGTATGTTCGATCATTGGGCACCAACACCGGCTTGGTTTGGGTCACTGATGCACTTGTCTGGTTCCTTGCGAAGTTCACTCCTCTGCAGTTCAGGTCATTCCTGCTACATTACTTCCTACAACATACAACTCACATAACAGACTATTTTTCCCCCAAGGTTAAATGTCCTTGAGGCACACACTGGGTCTCCCCATCCTTCCGCATTACCCACCAAGTACACCCAGGTCCCTGAGCAAAGACAATCCCACGAATGGGTTTGCCTTTTCCCATGGGAGGAGCAATCCACACTGCCTTCCCCAGCCACTTCCCCATGTGCACTACGGGGACCTTATCTCCTCCCACAATATGTAGGGGTTTTGTTTGGGCAGGACCAGGATGGTTAGCAGATCCTCTGGTGTTAACTAGCCAACTGGCTTCTGCTACATTTGTATCCCAATGCTTCCATGTCCCATAGCCTAGCGGTCTTAACATAGTCTTCAACAGTCCATTATATCTCTCAATTTTTCCAGGTGCTTACGGGTGATAGGGGATGTGGTGCACCCACTCAATGCCATGTTTCTTGGCCCAGGAGCTTATGAGGTTATTTCAGAAATGAGTCCCATTGTCTGATTCAATTTTTTCTGGGGTACCACGTCGCCATAAAATTTGCCTTTCGAGGCCTAAGATGGTGTTTCGAGCAGTGGCATGGTTTACAGGATATGTTTCTAGCCATCCAGTAGTCGCTTCCACCATGGTGAGTATGTAGTGCTTACCTTGGCGTGTTCGTGGCAGTAGTCCAATGTAGTCAATTTGCCAGGCCTCGCCATATCGAAAGCCCAGCCACCGCCCTCTGTTCCAGGGAAACTTTACTCTGGTGGCTCGCTTGAGTGCAGCACATGTTTCACATTCATGAGTGACTTGTGTGATGGCCTCCATGGTCAGGTCCACCCCTCGATCACGAGCCCACCTATATGTTGCATCTCTCCCTAGATGTCCCGATGTCTCATGGGCCCATCAAGCTATAAATAGCTCACCCTTATGCTCCCAGACCAGGTCCACCTGAGCTACTTCAGTTTTGGCAGCCTTGTCTACCTGTTCATTATTTCAATGTTCTCCAGTGGCACGGCTTTTGGGCATGTGAGCATCTACATGACATACCTTTAGAGACATGTGTTCGACACGGGCAGCAATGTCCTGCCACTATGCTGCTGCCCAGATGGGTTTCCTCTTGTGCTGCCAATTGGTCTTCTTCCACTGCTGTAGCCACCCCCATAGGGCATTAGCCACCATCCAGGAGTCGGTATAGAGGTAGAGTACCGGCCACTTTTCTCGTTCAGCAATGTCTACGGCTAGTTGGATGGCTTTCACTTCTGCAAACTGACTTGACTCACCTTCTCCTTCAGTGGCCTCAACGACTTGTCGTGTGGGACTCCACACAGCAGCTTTCCACTTCTGATGGTGCCCTACCACATGACAAGATCCATCAGTAAGCAAAGCATAATGCCTTTCGTCTTCTGATAACTCATTATATGGTGGTGCCTCTTGGGCACGAGCCACCTCCTCAGGCGATGCTCCAAAATCTCTGCCTTCTGGCCAGTCCATGATCTCTTCCAGAATTCCTGGGCGGTTAGATTTCCCCAGTCGAGCCCGTTGCGTGATCAATGCTATCCACTTACTCCACGTAGCGCTGCTTGCATGATGTGTAAAGGGGATGTTTCCTTTGAACATCCAGTGTAGCACGGGCAATGGTGGTGCCAAGAGGAGATATGCTTCTCTACCAACAACTTCTGAAGCGGCTCGAACCCCCTCATATGCTGCTAGTATCTCTTTCTCAGTCGGGGTGTGGTGGGCTTCTGATCCTCAGTACCCCTGGCTCCAAAACCCTAATGGTCGACCTCGGGTTTCTCCTGGTGTTTTCTGCCAGAGGCTCCAGGTGAGACCGTGCTCCCCAGCTGCAGTGTAGAGTACATTTTGTACATCTGGTCCTGTCCAGACAGGCCCAAGAGCTACTGCATGAGCTATTTGCTGTCTGATATGCTCAAAGGCTTGTTGTTACTCAGGGCCCCATTCAAAATAGTTCTTCTTTCAGGTTACTCGATAGAAAGGGCTCACAAGCTGACTATAACCTGGAATATGCATTCTCCAGAACCCCACAAGGCCTGGGAAAGCTTGTGTTTTCTTCTTGTTAGCTGGTGGAGACATAGTTGCTATCTTGTTAACCACATCCATAGGCACATGACAGCGTCCATCCTGCCATTTTTTTCCCAAGAACTGAATCTCCTGTGCAGGTCCCTTGACCTTGCTTTTCTTTATGGTGAAACCAGCTTTCAGAAGAATCTGAATTACTCTTTTTCCCTTCTCAAACGCTTCTGCCTTGTTGCCCCACACGATGATGTCATCTATGTATTGTAAGTGTTCAGGGGCATCGCCTTGTTCCAGTGCAGTTTGGATTAGTCCACGACAAATGGTAGGACTGTGCTTCTGCCCCTAGGGCAGTCGATTCCAGGTGTATTGGACACCTCTCCATGTGAAAGCAAACTGTGGCCTGCACTCTGCTGCAAAGGAATGGAGAAAAATGCATTGGCAATATCAATTGCAGCATACCACGTGGCTGCCTTTGATGCCAGTTCATATTGGAGCTCTAACATGTCTGGTACAGCAGCACTCAGTGGTGGTGTCACTTCATTCCGGCTGCGATAATCTACTGTTAACCTCCACCCTCCGTCAGACTTTTGCACTGGCCATATGGGACTATCAAAAGGTGAGTGAGTCTTGCTGATGACTCCTTGGCTCTCTAGGTGATGAATCAGCTCATGGATGGGAGCCAGGGAGTCTCGGTTTGTGTGATATTGCCGGCGGTGCACCGTCCTGGTAGCGATTGGCACCTGCTGTTCTTCAACTTGCAGCAATCCCACAATGAAGGAATCTTCCGAGAGGCCAGGCAGGGTAGATAGCTGTTTGATCTTCTCTGTGTTCACAGTGGCTACACCAAAAGCCCATCGGTACCCCTTTGGGTCCTTGAAGTACCCTCTCTTGAGGTAGTCTATGCCAAGGATAGAAGGGGCCTCTGGGCCGGTCACAATGGGGTGCTTTTCCCACTTGTCCCCTGTTAAGCTCACTTCAGCCTCCAATATAGTCAATTCTTGGCATCCCCCTGTCACTCCTGTCGTGGTTTAACCCCAGCCAGCAACTAAGCACCACGCAGCCGCTCACTCACTCCCCCTCATCCAGTGGGATGGGGGAGAGAATCAGGAAAAGAAGTAAAACTCCTGGGTTGAGATAAGAATGGTTTAATAGAACAAAAAAGAAGAAACTAATAATGATAATGATAACACTAATAAGATGACAACAGTAGTAATAAAAGGATTGAAATGTACAAATGATGCACAGGGCAATTGCTCACCACCCGCCGACCAACACCCAGCCAGTCCCCGAGCCGCGAATCCCTGCCCCCCACTTCCCAGTTCCTAAACTAGATGGGACGTCACATGGTATGGAATACACTGTTGGCCAGTTTGGCCACCCCTTATTCTATACCATTGATGTCATGCTCAGTTCCCATACCTTTAGTTACATTCTGATCAATCATCACCACCTTTCCATCCCTTTGAGACATATGAACAATGATATGGACTCCATACAGCAGCTTTCCACTTTCGATGCTTTCCCACAATGCGACAGGACCCATGAGTAAACAGGGCATATTGCCTCTCATTTTCTGGCAGTTTATTATACAGCGGGGCTTCTTCAGCACATGTCACCTCCTCCTCTGGCGACATTCCATAATCTTTGCCTTCTGGCCAGTCCATGACCACTTCCAAAATTCCTGGGTGACTGGGGTTTCCTATGAGAGCCCGTTGTGTGATCAGTGCAATCCACTTACTCCACGTGGCATCAGTCACGTGATGTGTAGAGGAGACCCTCCCTTTGAACATCCAGCCCAGCACTGGCAGTCGGGGTGCTAAGAGGAGCTGTGTCTCAGTACTAACCACTTCTGAGGTGGCTCGACCTCCTTCATATGCTGCCAATATCTCTTTTTCAGTTGGAGTATAGTGGGACTCGGATCCTCGATATCCTCGACTCCAAAACCCCAGGGGTCGGCCTCGGGTCTCCCCAGGTGCTTTCTGCCAGAGGCTCCAGGTAGGGCCATTCTCCCCAGCTGCAGTATAGAGCACATTTTTAACATCTTGTCCTGTCCGGACTGGTCCAAGGGCTACGGCATGAAAAATCTCCCGTTTAATTTGTTCAAAGGCTTGTTGTTGCTCAGGGCCCCATTTAAAATCATTCTTCTTCCGGGTCACTTGATAGAGAGGGCTTACAATCAAACTGTAATTTGGAATATGCATTCTCCAAAACCCCATGACACCTAAGAAGGCCTGTGTGTCCTTTTTATTAGTCGGGGGAGACGTAGCTGCTATTTTATTAATCACATCCATTGGGATCTGACAACGTCCATCTTGCCATTTTATTGCCAAAAACTGGATCTCGTGTGCAGGTCCCTTGACCTTACTTTCTTTTATGGCAAAACCGGCTTTCAGAAGGATTTGGATTATTTTCTTCCCTTTCTCAAAGACTTCTTCTGCCGTGTTGCCCCATACGATGATGTCATCAATGTTTTGCAGGTGTTCCGGAGCTTCACCTTTTTCCAGTGCAGTCTGGATTAGTCCATGGCAAATGGTGGGGCTGTGTTTCCACCCCTGGGGCAGTCGATTCCAAGTGTACTGGACACCCCTCCAAGTAAAGGCAAATTGTGGACGACACTCTGCTGCCAGAGGGATTGAGCAAAATGCATTAGCAATGTCAATTGTGGCATACCACTTGGCTGCCTTTGACTCTAGTTCATATTGAAGTTCTAGCATATCTGGAACGGCAGCACTCAGCGGCAGCGTGACTTTATTCAGGCCGCGATAGTCAACTGTTAGTCTCCACTCCCCATTAGACTTCCGCACTGGCCATATGGGACTATTAAAGGGTGAGCGAGTTTTGCTGATCACTCCTTGGCCCTCCAATTGGTGAATCAACTTGTGGATGGGAATCAGGGAGTCTCAGTCGGTGCGATATTGCCGCCGGTGCACCGTCGTGGTAGCAATTGGCACTTGTTGTTCTTCAACCTTCAGCAACCCCACAATCGAAGGGTCTTGAGAGAGACCAGGCAGGGTAGACAGCTGTTCAGTGCCCTCCGTCTCCAAGGCAGCTATACCGAAAGCCCATCGATACCCCTTTGGGTCCTTAAAATACCCCCTCCTGAGATAGTCTATGCCAAGGATACACGGAGCCTCTGGACCAGTCACAATGGGGTGTTTCTGCCATTAATTCCCAGTTAGGCTTACTTCAGCTTCCAATACAGTTAACTCTTGGGATCCCCCTGTCACACCAGAAATACAAATGGATTCTGTCCCTTTATAACTTGATGGCATTAGAGTGCACTGTGCGCCGGTGTCTACTAGAGCCTTATACTCCTGTGGGTCTGACGTGCCAGGCCATCGAATCCACACAGTCCAATAGACCCGGTTATCCCTTTCCTCCACCTGGCTGGAGGCAGGGCCCCTCTAATTCTGGTCAGAGTATTCAGTATTCACTTCTCGTAAAATTGGCTCAGAATTCCCTTCAGGAGGATCGGAAATAAAATCAGCCCTTCTACTCCGTTTGGAAACTGGAGCGGCATTTTTCCTTGTAGAATCCCCTTTTGTGGTGGTTCTTCCTCGCAGCTCACATACCCATGCATTTAGGACCGAGGTATGTTTTCCGTCCCATTTCCTCATGTCCTCTCCCTGATCACACAGGTGAAACCACAGGGCACCTCGCGGTGTGTACCTTCTATATTCTCTCTCGGGCAGAGGAACGCTCACTCCTAATAGCTGAGACATTGGACCTTACAAGTGTGGAGTAGGACATATCCTCTTTGAATTGCTGGAAATCCTCGGACAGCTTCTCCACAGCCGAAATGCAGGCTTGTAGGGAGGAGGAGAGATTTTCTTCGTATTGCCGGAGTTGGCGAGCCACTTCCTCCACTGTCGGTGCCTCTTCATCCTTCCAGGCCATTATTGCCAATGTGTTGGCATAGGATGATGGTGTGCTCCGTACAAACTTCCGCCACATGGGTTGTGTGCATTGGACTTCGTCTGGATCTTTGGGTAATTGTGGGTTGTCCGGGTCATGATGCATCGTCTCTAGCACAGCTAATTCCCTCAGATATTGAATACCTTTTTCCATGGTGGTCCACTTGCTTGATTGACATATAACATCTTCCTTGAAGGGGTACCTTTCCTTCACACTTGACAGGAGTCGCCTCCAGAGGCTGATGGCTTGTGTCCCTCTTCCAATTGCCTTGTCAATGCCACCTTCCCTGGCAAGCGATCCCAGCTGCTTGGCTTCCCTACCTTCTAATTCCAAGCTATTAGCCCCATTGTCCCAGCATCGGAGGAGCCAGGTGATAATATACTCACCTACACGGCGGCCAAAGTCTTTTCGCAAATCCCGCAGCTTACTCAAGGATAGGGACCGGGTTATTGCCTCTGCTTCTGCCTCTTCCTCCAGTTCCCGTGATGACCCTGGTTCATCTTCATCCTTCGCTAAGCGAACTGATTTTTTTGTATATTTCTTTTTCTGTACGGGGGCAACTGATGCTGGTGCAGGTTGGTCCGCTGGTTCAGTTGCAGCATCGCTCACCGGGTTTTGGATAACTGCAGTGTCTGTCGCCAGTTTGGGTAGCAGCAGTGCTCGTCGCTGGGGCTGGAGGGACCACAGTGCCCCTTGCCAAGGTTTGGGTAGCTGCTGTGCTCATTGCCGGGGCTGGAGGGGCTGCAGTGCCTGTTGTTGAGGTTTGGGTAGCCAGAGTTCTCGTCTCCGGGACTGGAGGGGTCACGGTGCCTGTCACCAAGGTCTGGGTGCCTGCAATGCTCCTTGCCGGGGCTGGAGATGCCGCAGCGCCCGTTGCCAAGGTTTGGGTGGCCGCGGTGCTCATCATTTTGTTGTTAGGTCCAGAGACTTTCTCTTCCCCTTGAGGGTACTGAGTGGTGTCAAACAGGGCTCGATAGGCATGGGCCAGGCCCCAGCACGTTGCAGTGATTTGTATCTCTCTGGAGCTGCCGGGGTGACAGCATACCTTTTCCAAATATTTTACTAGTTCTTCTGGATCCTGCACTTGTTCAGGGGTGAATTTCCAAAACATTGGAGGTGCCCACTTTTCTAGGTACTTGCCCATACTACCCCACACACCCTGCCACTCATAATTATCCAGCCTTGGGGCACATCTCTGGGTGATCTTCTTAAATAGCTGTTTAACCTTAAACGAGAGCTGAACCACATTCAGAAGTATGCTAATTCCTAGCAGTAGGGCTAGGACCGTGCTGGTCCCAACATTCCAGGAGTATTCAAATTTTTCAAAATTCTCAAACACCATTGTAACTGGACTGAAGGAGAAAGGAGAGGGGAAGAAAGGTACCCCACCCATAGACTGGTTTTCCATGGAGGAAAGGTAAATGGTATAATTATTAATAGTTTCCCACAGATGGCTCCCGCAGTATAAAGGTGACAATGCTGAGTGCAAATACCGGATTAATCCCACAGCCGAAGACTTTATCATACCATAAACCAGAGTTATACAATGCATCAAAGTGAAAACCTTAATCCACCTCCCATGGATGATAAGCAGTAGAAGAGGAACTACATACAGCAAGCGAGGTGATACATAACAGAGCCTTAAAAACCAGAGCAACAACTCTAAGAATACATAAATCAACATAATGAATGCTTAGAACAAATTTGTTTTAACAAGCTCTGGTCAGGTTTGTCGTTATCTCAACCCTTCGTGCCCCAGGTTGGGCGCCAAAAGGACTGTTGTGGTTTAACCCCAGCCAGCAACTAAGCACCACGCAGCCGCTCACTCACTCCCCCCCCATCCAGTGGGATGGGGGAGAAAACCGGGAAAAAGAAGTAAAACTCGTGGGTTGAGATAAGAATGGTTTAATAGAACAGAAAAGAAGAAACTAATAATGATAATGATAACACTAATAAAATGACAACAGTAGTAATAAAGGATTGGAATGTACAAATGATGCGCAGGGCAATTGCTCACCACCCGCCGACCAACACCCAGCCAGGCCCCGAGCGGCGATTCCCTGCCCCCCACTTCCCAGTTCCTAAACTAGATGGGACGTCACATGGTATGGAATACACTGTTGGCCAGTTTGGGTCAGGTGCCCTGGCTGGGCATGAGAAGCTGAAAAATCCTTGACTATAGTCTAAACACTACTGAGGAACAACTGAAAACATGAGTGTTATCAACATTCTTCACATACTGAACTCAAAACATAGCACTGTACCAGCTACTAGGAAGACAGTTAACTCTATCCCAGCTGAAACCAGGACACTCCAGAGCTCCAGATGTGTTCTGTGCCCCTGTACCCTGATGGCACCAGAGTACACTGTGCACCAGTGTCTACCAAAGCCTTATACTTCTGTGGGTCTGATGTGCCAGGCCATCGAATCCACACAGTCCAGTATATCCGGTCATCCCTTTCCTCCTCCTGGCTGAAGGCAGGGACCCTCTGTTGCTGTTCCTCAGTATTCACTGTCTGACCCCTGTGGTGCCAGACCAGAAGTCCCCTCACCAGAATCAAGGGAGGTGGTTTCAGTTCTTCTATGCCTGGAGGATCACTGATTGCTTTCTTGGGCCTCTGCAGCAACGACACTGACAGCCTTCTTCTTGGGTGACCCCTTCTTAACAGCTGTCTTCCCTCTCAGTTCACGTACACGGGCTTCCAGCTTAAAGGTGGGTTCACCATCCCACTTCCTCATGTCCTCCCCTTGGTCACGCAGGACGAACCAGAGTGCACCACGTGGCATACTCCTTGGGCTCCCTTTCCCTCTGACTGGGGCAGGAGAGGACTGATTTCTTGGAGCATCCCTAACAGCCAAGGCACTGTCCTGTAGGGATGAGGAGACACAGAGATTTTCCTCAAAGTTTTGGAGCCAAGACGACATTCTCTCCACAGTTGGTGTTTCCATATCTGGGCAATACATTGCTGCCAAGCTGTTAGAATATGATGCTGGGGCACCTTGAATCACCTTTCTCCACATGGCCCATGTGCACAGGACATCCTCTGGATCTTTCGAGACCTCATCATCATCTAGATCACTGTAGATGACATCCAGCACTGCTAACTCTCTCAGGTACTGGATGCCTTCATCTGCGGTAGTCCACTTTCCTGAGGAGTTCACAAGATCTTCCTTGAATGGATATCTTGCCCTCACACTTGAGAGGAGCCAGCTCCAGAGACTGCAAATTGCTGCCTCTTTTCCAATTCCTCTCTCAATTCCTCGGTTTCTAGCAAGGGATCCCAGCTGTTGGGCTTCCTTGCCTTCCAATTGCTGACTGTCGGCCTCGTTATCCCAGCATCGGAGCAGCCAGGCAGCAATCTGCTCACCTGGCTGGTGGCTGTAGTCTTTCCGCATGTCTCAAAGTTCTGAGCAGGTCAGGGACTGGGTAGTTTCCACTTCCTGTTTAAGTTCTCTCACTCCTTCCTCCAATTTCTTTGTTGAAGGACCGGCTTCTAGATCAAACCTTTCCTCTTCTTCTTCTTCCCTTACTCATCAACGATATGGACCCATTGATCTCCTTGTCCTCTGTTTCTTTTTCACTACTGGGGCAACTACTGTAGTTGTTGTTGTTGTTTGGGTCCCTATCTCGAGCATGGTGTCCTCAGATGCAGTTTGGGTCCCTGCCTCAACCGTGGTCCTCTGAGAGTGTTGAACTATGCCTCGGTAGGCATAGGCCAGGCCCCAGTACAGTGCGAGAAGCTGCTGGTTTTCATTGGGGTAGGCAAGGCACCCTTCTATCAGGTGGCGCATCAGTTTCCCAGGGTTACTTGCCTGTTCGGGTGTAAAGTCCCAGATTATGGGAGGTGATAACCGTCCTAGGAATCTGCCCAAATCCTTCCATATACCCTGCCACCCAGGGACTGGTCACTTGAGGGCACATTTCAGTATTGCCTCACCCAAAAGTTGTCTTCTCTTATACCAGGACGAGACCAGATTCCACAAAACCCATAATATACCACCAGTATTAATTATTAGTATTGAACAGCTCACATAAGGGTGAACAAGGACCTCGGGAACCTGCAGAATAAAACCATTCACATCAATGCCTGGTAGGGAGAGGGAGATGTATTCCCTCATCTCCTCCACAAGATAGCTCCCACAACACAGCAAAGCCATCAGTGCCAGGACAAAGCACACAGCCATTATTTGCATTACCATGTTCCCAAACTCAGCAAAATAGAGATAAGCAAGCAGCCAATAAACTCCGTGACCTGCACAGGAGCTTGCCACTTAATAACTGCTATAACTATAGCATGCTTAATGCAAAACTGCCGTTGTTGAGCCCCACGTTGGGCGCCAAAAAAAGGACTGTGGTGGCTTGACCCTGGCTGGGTGCCAGGTGCCCACCAAAGCCCTTCTATCACTCCCGTTCCTCAGCTGGACAGGGGGGAGAAAATATAACAAAAGGCTCGTGGGTCAAGATAAGGACAGTTTAATAAAGTGAAAGCAAAGGTCGCGCGCAAAAGCAAAGGAAAACAAATGATGTTATTCTCTACTTCCCATCAGCAGGCGATGTCTAGCCACTTCCTGGGAAGCAGGGCTTCAGTACGCGTAGTGGTTGCTTCAGAAGACAAAAATGCCCCCCTTCCGTCTCCCTTTACTTAGCTTTTATATCTGAGCTGACGTCATATGGTATGGAATATCTGGTTAGTTTAGGTCAGCTGTCCTGGTTATGTCCCCTCCCAGGATCTTGCCCAGCCCCAGCCTGCCATTGAGGGGGGGGCAAAAATATTGGAGAGACAGCCTTGATGCTGTGCCAGCACTGCTCAGCAGTAGCCAAAACACTGGGGTGTTATCAACAACTTTTCAGCTACTGATGCAGAGCACAGCACTACGAGGGCTGCTATGTGGAGAATTAACTCCATCTCAGCAAGACCCAATACAATGTACTACTCCAAAAGCATGCTTTGAGTCTGTCCAAATGTTGACTCACTTTCCTTGACTTAGTTCCAGTGCTCAAGTAAGAGCTATGAACTCAGCCTTTTGGGCAGATACATTCGAAGGCAAAGCTCGTGATTCAGTTACGTTCTCAGTATTGGTTACTGCATATCCTGATAAACGTTTTCCTTCACGGATGAAGCTGCTTCCGTCAGTATATAGTTTCCAATCTGTTTCTTCCAGTGGTGCATCTCGGATATCCGGTCAGCTGGAATAGACTTCTTCAGTTGTCTGCAGGCAGTCATGTTCCAGTTCTCCTTCAACTTGATCAGTTGTTAAAAACAAAGCAGGGTTAATGATAGTAGTAGTTTTTAAGTAAACATCATCTTGCTCCAACAACACCACTTGATGTTTCAGTATTCTACTAGGGGATAACCAATGCCCCCCTTTCTGTTCAAGCACAGTGATCACCATGTGGGGAATATACACTGTAATTCTTTGTCCTAGGGTGAACTTGAGAGCTTCTTGGATGAATAGCACAGTTGCAGAGACGGCTCTCGGACAACCAGGCCATCCCAGACTCACATTGTCTAATTGCTTTGAGAAGTAGGCCACAGCTCGCCAACTTGGTCCCAGATATTGGGCCAGGACACCCAGAGCTATACCTCTTCTTTCATGAGTAAAGAGTTCAAATGTCTTTGTGAGATCTGGCAGGCCTAGGGCTGGCGCCTCCATTAAAGCCTGTTTTAGTTGTTTGAAAGCAGCTTTCCCAGCATCAGTCCAATCTATAAATCCATTGTTTGAGGTTTTGAGCCGCTGGTATAAAGGTCGGACCAGCAAGCCATAATTTGCAATCCACAATTTGCAATCCACAGGCGACACCACCCAACCATTCCCAGAAATGCTCGCAATTCTTTTAGAGTCTTAGGTTCAGGGAGATGACAAATTGCCTCCTTTCTCTCAGTTCCTAATTGTCTCTGTCCTTTCAGGATTTCAAAACCCAAATAAGTTACTTCTCTCTGGGTTATTTGGGCTTTTTCTTTTGACACTCGATATCCACTGATTCCCAAAAAGTTCAAAAAGGCTAATAGTTAACTTTGTGCATTGTTCTTCTGTCTTGGCTGCAATTAACAGACCATCCACATATTGTAACAAGATCCCTTCATTATTTTCTTTCTTCCAAATCTCTAATTCTCATGCCAATTGATTTCCAAAAATGGTAGGGCTGTTCTTAAAGCCTTGAGGCAAGACTGTCCATGTATATTGTGTTTTTCTCCCAGTCTCAGGATTTTCCCATTCACACGCAAAAAGCTCTTGACTATTGGGATCCAAGGGAATACAGAAAAAGGCATCTTTTAAGTCTAACACTGTGAACCATTCTTGTTTCTCTGTTAGGATTGTTAACAAAGTATAAGGATTTGCCACTACCGGATTAATATCTTGTACTATTTGATTTATTGCTCTGAGGTCTTGAACCAGCCTGTAATCTTTTCCATTAGCCTTTTAACAGGCAAGATTGGGGTGTTATATTTGGATTCACATTCTATTAACAATTTGTACTTTAGAAATTTTTGTATTATCGGTACTAACCCTTTCCGACTTTCCAGTTTTAGGGGGTATTGTTTAATTCTTACCGGACTCGATCCTGGCTTTAAATCAATTCTCACAAGCTCTGCTCTTTTGGATTTACCAGGAACTTCCCCAGCCCAGACGCCTGGAATTACAGCATTATTTACTTTGACTGGTATGATCCTCTGCTTTTGGTGACCGTCCTGTAACAACAAAGCCACTGCTTCGATATGTTTAGTTTCTGGAATTAGAATTTCAATCTCACCATTTTTAAATTTAGTTTCTGCTTCCAATTTCTCAAGTAGGTCTCTCCCTAACAGGGGTTTAGGAGAATTTGGCAAATACAGAAACTGATGAGTGACACATTGCTTTCCTAATTTCATTGTCAAAGGTTTAAAAAAGGGTCTAGTCTCTTGTTCACCTGTCGCACCAACAACACTAATTTCTTCGGAACTCAATTCCCCCTCCAAGGTGTTTAAAACTGAAAAGGTGGCTCCAGTGTCAACTAAAAATTCAATTTTCTGTTCTCCCAGGTTAGCTGTAACCAGAGGTTCTGCTGGGAGACTCCCCTCTGGTCCCTGTCAGATACTTTCACTCAACTTTCCCAAGAAAGGGGGAACTTGCTGAGATCGTGTGGTCGAGATTGGGATCACTTGTGACCTTGTAGGTCTCAGGGGACATTGCCCTTTCCAGTGTCCTTCTTGTTTACAGTATGCACACTGATTTGGTCCCAGGGGCTGGTTTAATCCCACTGGTGACCCCAATCCAGTTCCTCTCCCTTGTCCCATTCTTCGACCACATCCCCTTCCTCGAGGAATAACTCCTCTGCCTCATCCTACACCAGCTCCTACTTCCAGAGCAGCTACTAACCTTGCATTCATTTTACTCTGTAATTTATCTCTATTTCTATATGCCACCCAAGCAACTTCTAATAATTTTCCCCAGTCTCGAGAATCTGCTCCTTGTAATTCTTTGTAATTTCCTTCTGATACCATCAGAGGACTGTCCTATAAATAATGGAGCCAAATGAGCTTTTCCTTCTTCAGACTCAGGATCCAGATTAGTATATTTCCTAGCAGCATCTTTTAATCTGAATTGCCTTAGGCATAGTGTTTCTGATTCCGAATAGAATGCCTTTTTAATATTGATCCAGTAGTCTTCTCTGAGCCAAATTATTAGGATCTCATTTGGGATCAGTAGATGGAAATTTTTGTTCCACTGTTCCCTGTAATACTCCAGAAGCCACTTGTGCTTTTACCTGGGTTTTAGCAACCCTCTGGATCATATCTCTTTCTGTACTATCAAAAAATACATTCATTATTACTTGTATATCTTTCTAATCAGGATCCCGAGTCTGAATCATTGTTTCAAAAGCATGGGCTGTTTGATCAGGGTTTTCCCAATAGCTCCCAGCTGCTATTTTCCAATTATTTAAATCCACAATAGAAACATCTTTGCCCAATACTACATGCAGAACAACACTTTTTGAGCTTGTTGTCACCTTTTTTGTTTCCTTCTTTTTCTAAAGATAGCACAAAAGGATTGCTGGGTGGCATATTAATTCCACAATCCTTTTGCCACTCAGGATGATTTCTTTAAGGTAAAGAACAAATCACAATGCATAACTTCATCCTATTTGTGCTCATGTCTCAAAAATAACATAAGTTGTAACATGGTGTTATAATTTAGTGTCCCATTCACAGGCCACTTTTCCCCTTCATCAAGCTTATACAGAGGCTACCAATGATTACAATATTTAATCAAATCTTCTCTCTTCATGTTACCACCTGGGACACCCCCCAGCTACTTCCAGTGCTTCAAAACACACCCCAGAGATGATTTTTTAGGGAGTTCACTTGACTGTCCTGTTCCCATTATCAACACCTTCAATATACAAAAATCAAAAAATCAGAAAGTCAAATACCAGAGCCTAAGTCAAAATACCAAACAGAATCAATCAGAGATCAAAAGCTCATATCCAAAATCAATAGTCAAATCCCAAAGCCTTAATCAAAGTACAGAGACCAAACCAAATGAGTATTTTCGCCTTCAACCAGCGAGACGAATACCCTTTACCAGAGAAGTACTTCTACCAGAATACCAGACTTTTAAGGATCCTTTTATATCTCTTCCTTGCTGACCTCTCTTAGTCAGGCTTACAGGTAAGAGTACCAGACCAGACCAGAATACCAGAACCAGGTTAATCAAAAGAATGCCTTTAAATAAAATCTTACCAGTGGCCTTGGCTTCTGAGCCCGGGGAACGGGGATCAAGGGACTCCCCAGGAAATCTCAGTGCCGGCTGGAGGTCCTGCGATCCCATGTCTGTCGAGTCTCAGAAGCCTTGTCCCATCTGGGTCGCAAAAATGATACCAAAAAGCCGGTCAAAGAAACTCTCTAAGACTCATTTTGGAGTTTTAGAAAGCAGGCATTGTTTATTGCAGCGCTGGATGCACGGGGGATAGTTCCACCTAGCGTGCATACCACAGCTTTAGCACTAACAGGTTATACAGAATAACTAATTGCATATTAATCAGATTAGTATACATATACATAACAATGATTATAACTGATTATCATAGTACTGCCTACATCCGATCATGCGCAATGAAGGATCCATTTGAGTCGAAGGGCTGCTTTTGCAACCACTGACCCATTTGAAGTTCTTGTTGGCTGTCCTTGAAGTCTTTGTTCTTGTCCTTGTTCTTTGATCTTGAAGCTTAACGCAGCTTCAATCCCATGTGGTCAGTTTCAACATTGTTCTCATCTGGCATACAGGAACATCTAGTCATAAGAGAAAAGAACTGCAAAACTTAGGAGTAACTACCTCTACTAGTTAATTGCTTGGCTATACTTTTGTCTATTGTTTCAATCATAGTGTTAGTATAAGATTTCTAATCATTATTTACCAAATCTCACTTTTACAGTCACCTAGCAGCAAACCAGTTTCCACGGCTGGTACAAAATATTAAAACAATCAAAATATTTAGACATACCATACAGAATGCATGGAAATATGCTATCACAGGAAGAAGATCATTTTCATGTACAGCTGTTACGTCTCTAGCTAGAGATCTTTTACCAGCTGGGTCTCCATAGATGATTTTGCCTTGGGGGATCTTTATGCCTGTACTACTTTTCATCTGCTTTGGCAACTGTCCTGTATTAATTGTAGAGTAGGTAGGAAGCAGGAAGGATTTCTGCTCTTCAGCATTAAATTTAGGCAGCCTTCTATTCTCCAGGTAAAACCTAATAGGTCTTGATTACACACAAGAGAAATGAATAATGCAGCTGAAGCTTTGTAACTTTTCTAGGTAATGAGACTAGAGAGGAACAATAATACTTATTTAATGGCTGGTTTTCAGGGTTTATGACCCATATCCAATTATAAAATATGGCACTGTAATGAAATCAATATATCTTTTTGACAAAGCAAGTTTGGTGCTTTCTTTTGAGTGGCAGATGTAAGAAAGGGCTGATCTGACTGTGATATGGCTTAGAGGAATGGGATAGTTGTCCATGCAATACTGTCATATGGATAAGAGCTGATAGTGTACCAAGGGGTGCAAAGCATGTGAGGAAAGAGGTCTAGAGTATACAGATTTTTGCTCTCCTTCCCAAATAACTCTTTGCCTCCTCAGAAATTGTTTTTGTGCTCAATTCTTTTAACAAGATTGGGGGAAAAGGGAGGCAGGGATGCAAAAGTTTCAAAAACATACCTTGATTGTTAACCAGCGTATAGTATATGAACAGCATAAGAAGACTTCATATTTATGAGATTTATTTTATCAAGAATCAATTTCTATATGGAGACTACAATTAAGTTTTTACCCATTTGCATGCATTTCTAGCACCTACTTCAACCCAAGCTCCCTTTACTAAGATCAGTGCAGACTCCTGCACTGACCTGCAGTTCCCATCTGATGAAAACTCAGATATCCAGTTAATCTGATTTTCAGCCATGGAAGTACTGTGTCATGGATACCTGTCATGGTTTAACCCCAGCCAGCAACTAAGCACCACGCAGCCGCTCACTCACTCCCCCCCATCCAGTGGGATGGGGGAGAAAATCAGGAAAAGAAGTAAAACTCCTGGGTTGAGATAAGAATGGTTTAATAGAACAGAAAAGAAGAAACTAATAATGATAATGATAACACTAATGAAATGACAACAGTAGTAATAAAAGGATTGGAATGTACAAATGATGCACAGTGCAATTGCTCACCACCCACCGACCGACACCCAGTTAGTCCCCGAGCAGTGATCCCCCCAACCCCACTCCCCCCAGTTTATGCACTAGATGTGATGTCACATGGTATGGAATACCCTATTGGCCACTTTGGGTCAGCTGCCCTGGCTGTGTCCCCTCCCAACTTCTTGTGCCCCTCCAGCCTTCTTGCTGGCTGGGCATGAGAAGCTGAAAAATCCTTGACTCTAGTCTAAACACTACTTAGCAACAACTGAAAACATCAGTGTTATCAACAGTCTTCTCATACTGAACTCAAAACATAGCACTGTACCAGCTACTAGGAAGACAGTTAACTCTATCCCATCTGAAACCAGGACACCTTCTTAGATGTGCATGTGTTTTGGGTTTGTGTGGTGGGGTTTTTGGTAGCGGTTGAGGGGGCTACAGGGGTGGCTCCTGTGAGAAGCTGCTAGAAGCTTCCCCGGCTCCAAGTTGGACATGCCTCTGACCAAGGCCATCCCAATCAGCGACAGTGGTAGCGCCTCTGGGAGAACAGATTTAAGAAGGGGAACCTGCAGTGGGGGAGGAGATTGGAATGTGAGAGAAACACCTATGCAGATACTGAGGTCAGTGAAGAAGGAGGGGGAGGTGATGTGCTGGAGGAGGTGATGCCCCTGCAGCCCGTGGTGAGATGGCAGCCCATGGAGGTGAGTGCTGGAGCAGATGCCCACCTGCAGCCTGTGGAGGACCCCACGCTGGAGCAGTTGGATGCCCCTGAAGATGGCCGTGACTCCATGGGAAAGCCCGCGCTGCAGCAGTCTGTGACTGAAGGACTGCAGGCCACAGAAAGGACCCATGTTGGAGAAGTTGGTGAAGGACTGCAACCTGTGGGAGGGACCCCATGGTGGAGCAGGGGAAGAGTGAGGAGTCCTCCCCCTGAGGAGGAAGGAGCGGCAGAGACAATGTGTGGTGAGCTGACCCCAACCCCCATCCCCTGTTCCCCTGTGCCTCTGGGGGGAGGAGGAGGTAGAAAGAACCAGGAGTGGAGTTGAGCCGGGAAGGAGGGAGGGGTGAGGGGAAGGTGTTCTAACATTTGGTTTTACTTCTCAGTATCCTTGTTTTGATTTGATTTGTAGCAAATTAAATTGATTTTGTTTCTTCCCCAAGTTGAGCCTGTGTTTTGCCCATGACCATAACTGGTGAGTGATCCCTCCCTGTCCATGTCTCGACCCATGAGCTTTTCTTTATATTTTCTCCTCATCCCACCAGGGCTGGGGGGTAGGAGTGAGCAAGCAGCTTCGTGGTGCTTTGTTGCTGGCTGAGCTTAAACCAAGACAGCATGAAACCAAAACAGAGCTGTGTATCTGTTTATCCATTTTTTAGTTTATATTTTAGCCTCTTTTTGTGTACATAAACTAAAAAGCTAAATTAAAGGAGTATCCACTGGCATCCTAATCGTAAGTGGTAGCTGACAAATATACTCTTCTTTCCTATTTATCAGCCCCTACTTTTCTAATGTTATCTTCATCACTGATCAAACAAAAGGTACACTTAATTTTCTTCTATATCCCAGCTTATTTTCTTAATTTACAAAGTATGTCCAAGTGTATTGGGTCTGGCTGAGACCTTGACAAAGAGGAGCCAGTAGACAGCAAGAACCAAACTCAGTTTTGTCTTTCCTTGGGTGGTTTTCTTCCTGTTTCTCTCTGTTTCTCTGGAATGCTCTTGCAAAACCACACCCTGGCTAAAATACATCCATGTTCTCTTGCATACTTGGGAAAGTTATTGTTTTAGCTATGTGATTTCATAAAGAACTCTAGGTCTTCCTTACAACTATCCTAAAAAAAAAAGGCTAGTAGTTGCCCTCAATCTATAATACTATGTTATCTTCTCATACTGTATTTCTGAGTTGTGCTCAAAACTGAGTTAATGACTTGACTTAATCAGCAGTACATAGGATTGTAGAAAAATCTTGGAATTATTTTTTTTTTCCCAGAAAGGTTTACTAGAATTTTCTCTAGAAATAGTTTCCATTTTGTCCAACAGATATGTAGGAAGAGACTATTATTAAGTGTGTTCAGGACAGCTGATGCACAGCAGTGGATTTGTTAATACGCTATACTTGGTGCAGTAATTGGATTTTTACTTTGTGAATATGATGTGACTGTGGCTACAGGAGAGGTTATCATAAAGGCTGTATTTGGCATTTGTGTGCAGCCTTTGAATCTTAGGCAGTGCCCAACATTTTGTAAATGAAGCACAAAATTTTCATGGTATTTTTAATGCCTGCACACTTTTTTGAACTTTAACAGCTCCAAATAAGTAGATAATTAGTAAGTCACTACTACATATCATTTTGAAAAATATAATAATCAAATTATTTACTTGTTGGGGTCAATAATATGGAACTTAGTTACTGGGCCTGAAAGTAGCTCATGGTCGCAAGAACATTCCAGATGCCTTTAGAAGGCCTTGAACAGAATAAACAAGAAGACAGAAAAAGAAAGATCCCAATTAGAAGAACACAGGTGCGCATTCCACGATAAAGGGAACTTGGCACAAAGAACCTCAATTCGGCAGTTTATCTTGACCAATTAGACTGAGACAAGTTTTGCATGCTCTAGTTAATATAGCCAATTATGTCCTATGTTTATGCGTGTGTACAGAGTGAGTATAACTAACTGTATCTTATGTTTATGCGTGTGTACAGTGTCGATATAACCAATCACATTTTATGGTTGTGCGTATGGACACCAAATGCTTGCATGCAGCAACCAATCAAAGCTTCTAAGGAACATAGAGAATTGTATAAGAATGATCAGCTAGGCTCAATAAACTGGCGACTTTAATCATCATATTGGTGTCCTGTCGTCCGGGTCCCACATGGAATAACCCTAAACCCTACATCTGGCAAACTCCGACGTGATCCGGTAAGGAACAAGAGGGAACGCTACTGAAAAGGTGGGGGAAATTGCCGCGGATTCCGGTGGGCTTGAAAGCAAGCGCTGGGCTGCTCGAGAGAGGCAGGAAAATCGTAAGCTTACGTGGTAAAAGGCGACAAGGGTTTTGCAGCATCTGTGAGGGAAAAGGCAGCCATAAAGACACTTATGAGGCTGGTTGAAAAAACAGAGATGGATATTAAAAAGGACTAGCTCGTAAAGGAGGTGAGAGGTCGGGGGAGGAGATGAGGTCTACGCCTTCCAAAGAAGAAGCGGTAGTTAAGCTCCTCCAACATATACTCTCAGAGAGAGGCAAAAAATATGATAAAGCTTGTTTAAACCGGCTTCTACAATGAAGCAAGGACAGAAATCTTTTAATTAGTGTGGGTACAGCTTTTGAGCTTAGTACCTGGAAAGCTATCGGAACCTCCCTATGGGATGAAATTAGTGACGGGTCTAAAGAAGTTAAAGGTCTTGCAACTTTATGGAAATTGATTAAGACAACTCTGCAAGAAATGAAAGCAGATCATAAAGCGGCTGCGTCTGCTTTTGCTGCTCTCTCTCCAACCGCAAGCGAAAGGGAAAAGCAGGGAGAAAAACATAATGCAGCGAGAGAGACTTTTTGGAGCTTGTCCGCCTGCTCCTGTGCCCTTGACTTCTGCTCCACTCCCTGGGACTGCCGATATTAATCACCCATCTGACAGTTCCCAAGCCTCCCTAACCATACGCTTAAAGGAAACCCTACAGAATCAGGAAGTGAGTAAAAATCCGCCTACGAGAAAACAGCCCCCAGATACCACCGTTCAACATGAACAAATTATACCTCGCATATACCCTGATTCAAATACTGCAAACGAGGATTTGGCTACTATAATGCAAGAACAAGAGAAAGCTAAAATACATGCTGAAGCTCACGCTGCAGCGCTCGCGGTAGCATTACGACCGATGATGCAACAGGGAAAAGGAGACCGCAGCCCACACAAAGACCCCTTAGCGTGTTATCGGTGTGGTCAACCGGGGCATTTGAAATGTATGTGCCCTCAGCGCATAGCAACGCAGCCTCGATCTATGCCAGCACCAACTAACGGCAGTCAGTCAAACTTTCCTGGGGTCTGTAACAAGTGCGACAAGTTTGGACACAAAGCCAGCAACTGTCGATCAAGGTTTAAAAAAGACGGAACGCCGTTAACACTATATCTGGGTTTGCAAGTTGCAGAAACCTCTGTTTGTCCACAAAAGCTGTCGCTACACAAAGACATAAGAAATATACATGATGTACAAAAACTTGTTGGAGACCTACAGTGGATTCGGCCTTATTTTGGTATTACAAATACAGACTTACAGCCGCTGCTGGATTTATTGCAGGGCAGCGAGAGCTTAACTTCTGCAATACAACTAAGTGCATCGGGGCAGCAAGCCTTAACAGCAATTGAGCAAAAAATCACATCATCCATGTCAGGCAGATACGTTCCTGATTTGTCCATAAATTTATATGTATATAACTCAGATAAGGAAGTTGCGGGAATTTTGGGTCAGTGGGATGAGCGACGGGAACAAAACCCATTGATAATACTAGAATGGATATTCTTGCCTGCTAGCATGTCAAAAACGGTAGTCACTAGAATTGAAGCTCTGGGAATGTGCATTCAAAAAGCAGGGGCAAGGGCGACACAAATTTCAGGAAGGCAAATGGACAAAATTATTTTGACGATGTCGCTTGATATTGTGAATAATGCCATGATGAAAAATGACTGCCTTGCAGTAGCTCTGATGGGTTTTAAGGGGGAAGTGGATAATCACTACCCCCCTCACCCATTATTTAAAACAATGTTAACAATGGAACCACGCTCTATTTGCAGTGAAAGCCCACTGGAGGCAATTACCCTTTTTACTGATGCCAGCAGCAGAACAGGTAAAGCGGGAATTGTATATCTTCAGGATGGATCCTGAAAATCCGAAGTCCTTCTGTCAGAGGGGTCAGTACAGGTGCTTGAGCTATTAGCCGTATGCTCTGTTTTCAAAAAATGGGATAAAACACCTGTCAACATTGTTTCAGATTCTCAATATGTCGTTGGGATAGTCAAACGTATGCATAGATCCTTGCTAAAAACTGTAAGTAATAAGCAGCTGTTTTTATGGACGTTATTAGAAAGACAAACAGACTTATTTTTTATCGATCATATTCGTAGCCATACAACGTTGCCAGGATTTATTGTGGAAGGTAATGCGCGCGCTGATCGACTGGTAGTAGCCAATGCAGACATCTGTTTTAATACACCCAAACCTGATTTGTTTGGACAAGCACTGCTTTCCCATAAATTTTATCATCAGTCAGCAAAAGTGCTGAGTAAGCAATTTGATCTCCCATTGCAGCACGCCAGAACTATTATTGCTGCTTGCCCTGACTGTGCAAACATTCCAAACTTACAACCACAAGGGGTGAACCCCCGGGGACTATCACCATTGCAAATTTGGCAAACAGATGTTACAGAGTATCCCAGTTTTGGGAAATATAAATACGTTCATGTATCTATTGACACATATTCGAACCTTATGTGGGCTACTGTTCATGTATCAACTAATGCCAGATCCGTAATTAAGCACCTTTTGGCAGCATTTGCTGCCATGGGAGTGCCAACAGAAATTAAAACAGACAATGGCCCGGGATATCGCGCACAGTCATTAGAAACATTTTTACAGCTGTGGGGGGTAACTCATAACTTTGGCGTACCCCATAATTCTACTGGTCAAGCTATCGTTGAACGTGCACATCGGACCTTAAAGGATCGTTTAAACATTTTAAAAACAGGGGAAGACATGCAGCATTGTACCCCCCAAGAGTTAATAAGCAAAGCACTATATGTTTTGAATTGGCTACAGCCACGTGGTACTGAGGATCAGATCCCAATTACTAGGCATATGTGTGGGAGCAAAAATGTTGATAAAAAACAGCTGCAAGTTTCAATATTCAATCCAGTTTTACAGCAATGGCAGGGACCTTGCAAGTTATTCACGTGGGGAAGAGGGTATGCTTGTATTTCCACAGGTAACGAACAGCCCCATTGGATAGCGGCGAAATGGGTCAAGCCATGGATTGAGCAACCAGATATCACAAACAACTCAGAAGATCGAAAACAAAGAGGCAGTGGAGACTTCAGCAGGTCCCGAAGCCCTAGATAGACTGCCTAGACAAATCACGACGGAGACCGGCAGTCAATGCGGAAATTAAGAACGCGTGTGAAAAACACAGAGTACGGTGCCAGCCCTGGATAGGCATCTTAGTGCGAGTGGGTGAAAGGGATAGAAAATTTTTTTGTGTGATCATTGTGATAGAAATTTAACTAACCAACTAACCTTGCGTGAGTGGGCAGAGGATTTTTCAATAGATCGCTTACTGATTTTGGCTTTGTGTATGCTACTAATAGTATAGAGAATAAGCAGCTTAGAGCTATTGCAGCAAATATATATGATTTAATGTTGATCGGCATCTGGTGAAATATTACTCATAAGAGCCGAGTGTGGAAGTAGTATTAAGATACCCCAATATGTAGTCATTTATGATAAAGATAAAAAAAAAGAAAAAAAAAGAAAGAAAAAAAGAAAAAAGAAAAAAAAGAGAAAAAAAAAGGGATTTGGAAAAGCAAATGGTAGTGATAATGATTGCGATGACCTTAGTCACGGGATCTGTATTTAAAATTGACCCCCGACAGAATATATGGGTAACTTGGGCAAACAGTACCGGACGGACTGATTTTTGTCTGTCCTTAGCTACACCAGGGGATCCTTTTCGCACATGTCTAATAGGGTATCCAGACTTTAACCCTAAATTTTACAGCTCATGGTACAACCAGACTAATTACAATATAGAATTTGAGAAATTCAACATGATGACAACAAGCGATGTGGTGATGTGCATAAAGAT
Organism: Haliaeetus albicilla; assembly: GCF_947461875.1. Classification (NCBI taxonomy): domain Eukaryota; kingdom Metazoa; phylum Chordata; class Aves; order Accipitriformes; family Accipitridae; genus Haliaeetus; species Haliaeetus albicilla. The sequence goes on along the minus strand of NC_091515.1, from coordinate 26,749,938 downwards.
TGGCGAAAAGTGGTGGCCCTCTTTGATAGGAGCTAAACAGCAACAATTGTTTGTGGAAAACCTTCTGATTAGTGCGAGCTTGCCCCTTCAGGAATTGGATCTAATGTTTTCTTTACCCCCGGTTGAGGTAGCCAATATTTCCCATTTAGAAGATTGTCGATATCTCCGATCACAATTACAACCATATAAGGGTATAGGAGTGATATTTTTGGGGGGGACACCGTTTTGGTAAAGAAGGAGAAAGAGCGATCAGGGTCATACTTTATAGGATGGCAGAACATAACAGGGTTACCTTTATGGCCTGATGTTGATACTGCAAGTTTGGATGTAAATACTGCGGGGGGAAAGTTGTTGCCCCCAGGAGTGTTTTTGATTTGTGGAGATAGGACATGGGTGTGAAGAGTTTGAAGGAATGTGTTGCATGAACCTGTCGGACCATTCTATAAGCATTCACAAACAGTTAAATCAATGTCCTGGTTTCAGCTGGGATAGAGTTAACTGTCTTCCTAGTAGCTGGTACAGTGCTATGTTTTGAGTTCAGTATGTGAAGAATGTTGATAAAACTCATGTTTTCAGTTGTTGCTCAGTAGTGTTTAGACTAGAGTCAAGGATTTTTCAGCTTCTCATGCCCAGCCAGGGCACCTGACCCAAACTGGCCAACAGTGTATTCCATAGCATGTGACATCCCATCTAGTTTAGGAACTGGGAAGTGGGGGGCAGGGAATCGCCGCTCGGGGACTAGCTGGGTGTCGGTCGGCGGGTGGTGAGCAATTGCCCTGTGCATCATTTGTACATTTCAATCCTTTTATTACTACTGTTGTCATTTTATTAGTGTTATCATTATCATTATTAGTTTCTTCTTTTCTGTTCTATTAAACCATTCTTATCTCAACCCAGGAGTTTTACTTCTTTTCCTGATTTTCTCCCCCATCCCACTGGATGAGGGGGAGTGAGTGAGCGGCTGCGTGGTGCTTAGTTTCTGGCTGGGGTTAAACCACGACAGTCAATTACAAGAGAACCTAAACAAGATTGGATACTATACTGACCCGTTTAGTGACTGGTTAGAATCATTGGGGTTTGGGCCTTGGATACAGCAAATATTAAAGTGGTTGATTTTCTTGGTGGCTCCTATATTCATACTCTTGGCTATTATCCCATGTATGATTCGAGGCTCGTGAATGATGATGACTAGATCTGATAATGCTCTCTCAAAAAAAAAAAAAAAAGGAATCTCGAATCTCTCTCCACAAGAAAAGTTAGCTACAGCCAAAATTAGAGGTAAGGTCATGGTTTTAGTTAAGAATCTAGAAACAGGGCAATGGGAAGGTCCATTTCCATTAATAAACTGGGGGCGAGATTATGCTTGTGTTTCCACAGATGCAGGCCCACAATGGACTCCCGTTCGATCTGTACAACCATCATCATCTGGAACATCCTAGATGGTGCAGCAATATGAATACCACCTCAGCCAAAAACTAACGTGTAGGTCACCTTGGCTAACATAACAGGTCAAAATTCTCTGTGCATTGTAACTGCATCACAAAGCCCATGAACCAATAGACAAGATGGCTATGACTCGTGCAGTGCGCCTGGCCAGCGAGCGCATGCATCATAGGTTGCAACTGAGGCCGATTTTGGCACCCGCTGGCCACGTGTGGTGAAACCCGTTCCTCTGCAAATCTATAAATACCGGGATTTTCCGAAGAGCATCGGGCTGGTGTACGGGAAGGCCATTGTTGCCTCCGTGGTGACGCCCACATAAAGCTGACACCTACTGATGGCTGGGCTGAGTTTGCAAAGCAAGACAGCACAAGAATGTACAGATGGTCCATCCTTGTATGTTGCAATGTGTTTAAAAATTAATTGATAGATCAAGTAAGGCTGTGTTAATTGACGAAAAACAAAAAAGGGGGGGAGATGTTGGGGTCAATTATATGGAACTTAGTTACTGGGCCTGAAAGTAGCTCATGGTCGCAAGAGCATTCCAGATGCCTTTAGAAGGCCTTGAACAGAATAAACAAGAAGACAGAAAAAGAAAGATCCCAATTAGAAAAACACAGGTGCGCATTCCACGATAAAGGGAACTTGGCACATACAACCTCAATTCGGCAGTTTATCTTGACCAATTAGACTGAGACAAGTTTCGCATGCTCTAGTTAATATAGCCAATTATGTCCTGTGTTTATGCGTGTGTACAGAGTTAGTATAACTAACTGTATCTTATGTTTATGCACGTGTACAGTGTCGATATAACCAATCACATTTTATGGTTGTGCGTATGGACACCAAATGCTTGCATGCAGCAGCCAATCAAAGCTTCTAAGGAACTTAGAGAATTGTATAAGAATGATCAGCTAGGCTCAATAAACTGGCGACTTTAATCATCATATTGGTGTCCTGTCATCCGGGTCCCGTATGGAATAACCCTAAACCCTACATCTACTCTATTTTCATACATTGCAATTCAGGTACCCATTTATGTTGAAGTTTCTCCAGACTACCTCATGACTCCATTGGGGTTACAAAGATGGCTCTTTATCTAATGTGTTTTAACCTCACCTGACATCCAGAGGTTCTCTGTGAAACAGTACTGTGGAGAAAGCCACGGTTATGTGGGACCATATCAAAGGCCTTACCGAAGTCCAGGTAGACAACATCTGTAGCTCTTCCCTTGTCCACTGATACAGTCACTCCATTGCAGATTGAGGCCATAGATTAAGCAGGCACGATTTGCCCTTTGTGAAGTGTACTGTCTGATCTGAAACCAAAGTGGAAAAACACATCAAAGTCAGGCACACGCTCCCAAAGAGTCAGAAACAAAACATACTTAACGCTATTGCTGAAGAATCCACAGATACCTCTTACATGTCACTAAGAAATGTTGTCCAGTTGTACTGGAGACAAATTCCCTAGTTATTGAAGAGAAGCCATATTTAGAGTAACTGACTATCATACATGTGTCTACCATTGTGCTTCAGTGATGATTTGTGGAGCCTTGTTTTAGAGACAAAGGAGTAGTTCACTAGTCTCTATATTTTGTTCAGTCCTTGACCTTGTTAGATCAGTTCCCAGATGAACAGACGTAGCTTTTTATTCTGGGGACATTAGTCCAGTAGGAAGAATACTTAAAATTTCATTAATTTAAAATAAGATGTGAAGTGATGAAAATGGTCTTTTCTTACCAACCCATGATGGATTGTAAGTCTTAAACCTACTGCTGAAATAAATCATTCTATAACCCATTGTCGTGGTTTAACCTCAGCCAGCAACTAAGCACCATGCAGCCGCTCACTCACTTCCCCCCCACCCAGTGGGATGGGGGAGAGAATCAGAAGGAAAAAAAATGGTAAAACTCGTGGGTTGAGATAAGAACAGTTTAATAGAACAGAAAGGAAAAAAATAATAATGATTATAATAACAATAATAAAATTACAATAATAATAATAAATATACAAAACAAGTGATGCACAATGCAATTGCTCACCACTCGCCGACCAATGCCCAGTTAGTTCCTGAGCAGCGATCCACCCCCACCCCCCCCAGCCAAATCCCCCCAGTTTATATACTAGGCATGACATCACATAGTATGGAATATCCCTTTGGCCACTTTGGGTCAGCTGCCCTGGCTGTGTCCCCTCCCAACTTCTTGTGCCCCTCCAGCCTTCTTGCTGGCTGGGCATGAGAAGCTGAAAAATCCTTGACTATAGTCTAAACACTACTGAGCAACAACTGAAAACATCAGTGTGTTATCAACATTCTTCTCATACTAAATCCAAAACATGACAGGATACCAGCTACTGGAAAGAAAATTAACTCTATCACAGCCAAAACCAGGACAGTATCCAGCCCTTATTCTATACCATTTATATCATGCTCAGGTCCTATACTTTCCAATACATCCCAATTAATGACCATCACCTTTCCTGTCCTTTGAGAGAGATATATATATACACACACAGACACACAGAGATATCATTCCCTTAGTCTATGGGCCATCCCTATAAAATGTCCGTTGAGTTCATTTAGTCCATGACTTTGGTCTCCATCTGTCATACCAGTCTGTCTGGGCAGGAGGGATGGTGCAAAGTCCTCTCAGTTGGTAGAGCAGAAATGGGCTTCAGTGCGGTGTGACGAGCAGTTGACATTGGACGCAGCAGGAGGATGGTGTGCACCGTTGGATTGTTGCATGCTGGAGTCAGTTCTGGTTCCACCTCTACTGCGCTTTGCTCAGTTTTATCACAGTTCTTTCTTGCTTGATCCAAGTGATTCTTACTCTAGTACTATGGATATAGCATATAACAATTATAGTAATGGTAACATACAGTAGCAGGGTTATATAGCAACTAATATCATACAGTTTAATTCACTGGCTATTCTCACCTAAAATCAAATCCCCTTGAGGCACACATCAGACTTCCTCATCCTTTCCCATCACCCACCAAGTGCACCCAGGCCCTTGAGCAAAAGCAATCCCACGAATGGGTTTACCTTTGCCTGAGGCAGGAGCAACCCAGACTGTCTTCCCTAACATATTTTTTATGTGCACTACAGGGACTTTATCCCCTTCTACAGTACATAAAAGTTCTGACTGGGCAGGGCCACCCCGATTGGCAGATCCTCTGGTGTTGGCTTTTGCTAAATGTGTATCCCAATGTTTGAAAGTTCCACCCCCCATTGCTCTCAAAGTAGTCTTTAACAGTCCATTGTATCGCTCAATTTTCCCAGAGGCTGGTGCATGATAGGGGATGTGATACACCCACTCAATGCCATGCTCTTTGGCGCAGGTGTCTATGAGGTTGTTTCGGAAATGAGTCCCGTTGTCTGACTTAATTCTTTCTGGAGTACTGTGTCACCATAAGACCTGCTTCTCAAGGCCCAGGATAGTGTTCCGGGCAGTGGCATGGGGCACAGGATATGTTTCCAGCCACCCAGTGGTTGCTTCCACCATTGTAAGCATGTGGTGCTTGCCTTGGCAGGTTTGTGGGAGTGTGATATAGTCAACCTGCCAAGCCTCCCCATGTTTATTTCAGCCATCGCCCTCCATGCCTCAGGGGCTTTAACCGATTGGCTTGCTTAAATTGCAGCACTGTCGTGGCTTCAGCCCAGCCGGTAACAAAGGACCACACAGCCGCTCGCTCACTCCTCCTGCCCCCCTCCAGTGGGGTAGGGAGGAGACAGAGGAGAGAAAAGGGAAAAAAAACCCAACAAACCGGAACCTGGAGGGTTGAGATAAGGGCAGTTTACTGGGACAACACACAAAAAAAAAGAAGTTACAACAACAACAACGGTACTAATGAAAGAGTACACAAAGAGAGTGATGCACAGTGCAACTGCTCACCACCCGGAACCCAACGCTCTGCCACTTCCCCCACCTAAAGTCGAGAGAACTCCCCCCAGCCCACTCCCCATTTATATACTGAGCATGATGTCACATGGTATGGAATAGCTCCTTGGCTAGTTCAGGTCAGCTGCCCCGGCTATGCCCCCAGCTTCCTGTGGAAATTAACTCTATCCCAGCTGAACCCAGGACATTATCCACCCCTTATTCTATACCATCTACATCGTGCCCAGATCTTACATTTTCCAATCAACCACTACCACTTTCCTTGTCTTATATATAAGTATATGGACACCCCACCCCCACGCACCCCCCCCCAAATAGTATTCCTTTAGTCGATGGGCTATCCCTCTAATGTGTCCATCAATTTTATTTAGTCCATGACTTTGGGGATCTGTTGAGGATTTCTTGGCTGGGCGAGGGCATGTGAGCAATCCAGCCTTTAGCTGGGAACGAAGCATAAGCATACAAAGTGCTGAAGCGGACAAGGACGCTGTGTCCTTGCACGCTGGGAAAAGGAAGATAAGAAGAGCCTGACAAACAACTCCTGGATGCTGAAGAATGAGATAAGTAACCGCAAGATGCCTCGTGAAGAAGCTTGCACAGCCAATAAAGGATAAGATAGCGCCATGTGAAACGAGATATTGTACCAATCAGAGCATTGTATAAGGGATGTGCATAAGTGCATAGGGTATATAACTGTGCTGAAAGTTGTACTAAATGGGCTTCACTTGATCACATTGGTCTGTGTGTGATGGCCCCTGTGGATCCTCCGCCGCAATTGGTGCCTGAACAGGGACCCTCAGATCGACTCTTTACCGTCTCTGACGAGAATCTCTAGTGCAGCTGAACCAGCGAGGGAGCGGAGAAGCCGGCCGAAACGATTCCTGCTGCCCCGGCAGGATGGCTTGAGTCTCAGCTAAGCTGGGAAGACAAGGAGGCGCGCGCAAGTGAATAGAAGGTTGAATCTCACCCTGATCAGGTGAGCGGTCGGAGAAGGAGATGGGGTTGGACAAAGAGCAAGAAGTGGTCCTAAACCTCCTTCAATATATTCTCTCTAAGAGAGGACTGAAATGCGATAACTCCGTGATAAAGGGGTTGCTTTTATGGGCTTGGGAGAGAGAACTTATTCCGAGTAATTAGTGTGGGTACAGCTTTCGAGCTTAGTACCTGGGAAGCTATCAGAACCTCCCTATGGGATGAAATTAGTGACGGGTCTAAAGAAGTTAAAGGTCTTGCAACTTTATGGAAATTGATTAAGACAACTCTGCAAGAAATGAAAGCAGATCGTAAAGCGTCTGTGTCTGCTTTTGCTTACGGTCAGAAGAACCAGAAGTGAGGGGGAGATATTCATCCTCCCGAAAGGGTGAGCCGAGAAGGCAAGAGAACGAAGATTTTGGCCGTATGCCAGCCCCGCTTTCCCCCTCCCAGCCCCGTTCCCCCCCCCCCCCCACCCGGTGCACTCTGCTGCCAGAGGGATTGAGAAAAACGCATTTGCAATGTCAATTGTGGTGTACCACTTGGCTGCCTTTGACTCTAGTTCATATTGAAGTTCTAGCATGTCCGGCACGGCAGCACTCAGTGGCAGCGTGACTTCATTCCAGCCACGATAGTAAACTGTTAGCCTCCACTCTCCATTACACTTTCGCACTGGCCATATGGGACTATTAAAGGGTGAGCAAGTTTTGCTGATCACTCCTTGGCCCTCCAGTTGGCGAATCAACTTATGGATGGGAATCAGGGAGTCTCGGTTGGTGCGATATTGCTGCCGGTGCACCGTCCTGGTAGCAATTGGCACTTGTTGTTCTTCAGCCCTCAGCAACCCCACAATCGAAGGGTCCTGAGAGAGACCAGGCAGGGTAGACAGCTGTTTAATTCCCTCCATCTCCAAGGCAGCTATACCAAAAGCCCACCAATACTCCTTTGGGTCCTTAAAATACCCTCTCCTAAGGTAGTCTATGCCAAGGATGCACGGGGCCTCTGGGCCAGTCACAATGGGGTGTTTCTGCCACTCATTCCCACACATGTGTGCACAGCTTTTGCTTTACCTATTAAACTGTCTTTATCTTAACCCATGAGTTTTCTCACTTTTATTGCTCTGATTGTCTCCTGCATCCCACCAGGGGGGATTGAGCGAGTGGCTCTGTGGTGCTTAGTTGCCGGCTGGGGTTAAACCACTACACTTATTTACCTTACTGGTGTTTTTTTGTATTTAAAAAAAAAGTTTGGATAAGCAGTAGCAAAACAAATATTTTAAACCAGCTCACACATATGTAAGATATGTAAAATCTAGTAGTATAAACTACAATGACAATGCAAGGGTAAAAAAAATGTTCTCTTTCAATTCTGTTGTCCATGAACAATATGGCTTCTGTACTGGCCTTGCTTTGATAAATGCAAGTCCATGAAATAATTCATGGCTTATTACGTAACAGGAGAGGGATCAACTGGGAACTAAAGGAAATGGTGCTTAAGCTTGACAACAGGTGTTTACTTGTTTTATTTCCACCTTTGCCACACAATTACTCTTCACTTGCCATCTGGAACCTTCCACTAAAGTCAAGGGACAAATTTCAGCCTGTAATACCATTGCAGTCATAACCTTTGAGTCTAATTCAAATCCCCTGTATTCTACTTCTGCAGGATTCCTCATCATGTAGATAATTCCTCCAGTGAAAGTAATACTATAAGGATCTTTGTATTTATATGGCCTTTTTTGTTTGAGTTTCTGTACCCTTATTCCATGCAGGCTGCTTCTGCTTAGACATGTGCCATATGTGGCCTTTGGCACTGGTCCATCAGCATCAGCTGGAGACCTCTATACTGCTGACCTCCATGTATGCCCCATTATTCCCTAAGTGTGTTCACTCTTAATTTTCTAGTTTTGCTACTGGAATCCAAAACTGTAAAGATGAAAATCTTCAAACATTTGCTTACAAATAGAGTAAATGTATAAACATATATAAAAGTCTTATTAAACGTTGTGCTTCTAAATGCATTGCATCCCTCATCTGGAAATAGTTTGATCTATTGACAGACTGAATATGAAGAATATAAGAATATGAAGAGGCAATCTGACCAAACATAGACAGAGCACTGGACTGGGACTCAGGAAGATCTGGTTTTATTCCTGGGTCCATCACTAGCCTGCTGAGTAACCTCTGTTAAAGTTGCTTCACTTCTTTGTGCCTCAGTTTCACCATCTGTGAAGTTAAGATAATGATGCTATCCTTTTTGCAAAGTGCTTTGAGACTTATGGAGAAAAAGCATTGTATAAGAGCCAGGAATTTTTTGCTAAGGAAGAGCTTTAGCTTTTTTCATGCTCTTTCCAATTTTATCTTCTAATGCAATGAAATACGCACAGAATTCTGTCCTCTTTGAAATCAGTATTCTTATGAGTGAATGATAAAAGTGTGTGTCATTCTGAGTGAATGACAAATACTGAAATCAGTAGTCTTCTGAGTGAATGACTGAAGTTGTGCTCCTTTCTAGAGTGTGCTAATAGCAATTCTTGCTCGAAGAAATGTAGGCTATTGACTTACCTATGAAATGTCTGTACTTCTGTTTGGAAGGTTGTTTTGGGTTTGTGTGGCGTGGGTTTCTTTGGTAGCGGGGGATGGCGCTGCAGGGGTGGCTCCTGTGAGAAGCTGCTAGAAGCTTCCCTGGCTCCAAGTTGGACCCGCCTCTGACCAAGACCGTCCCAATCAGCGACAGTGGTAGCACCTCTGGGAGAACAGATTTAAGAAGGGGAACCTACAGTGGGAGAGGGGATTGGAATGTGAGAGAAACACCTACGCAGATACCGAGGTCAGTGAAGAAGGAGGAGGAGGAGGTGCGCCGGAGGAGGGGATGTCCCTGCAGCCCGTGGTGAGATGGCAGGCTGTCCCCCTGCAGCCCATGGAGGTGAGTGGTGGAGCAGATGCCCACTTGCAGCCCATGGAGGACCCCACACCTGAGCAAGCAGATGCCCCCGAAGATGGCCGTGACTCCATGGGAAAGCCCACGCTGGAGCAGCCTGTGACTGAAGATCGGCCCGCGGAAAGGACCCACGCCAGGGAAGTTCGTGAAGGACTGCAGCCCACGGAAAGGACTCACGTTGGAGAAGTTTGTGGAGGACTGTGTCCCATGGGAGGGACCCCACGCTGGAGCAGGGGACTAGTGAGGAGTCCTCCCCCCGAGGAGTGTTTCAAAGAATCTAACTCAATAGTTTGATTAACTATTAAGTAGGTATTCTTTATTGGCAGCACTGGGTGCACGGGGGATCGCTCCACCTATCGTGCACGCCGTCGGGTCTAATTGTGCAGGTTAAGTACATGTTCTACATACATATTCACTAGATTTCCGAGAAATGTTATACATATTCATTAGTTTTCCAGGAAACTATTAGCATATGCAAATGTCCTTTACGCAGGCACATTGAAGGTCTCTGGTGGTCTTCAGGAGTCCTCTGGTGGTCTTCCATAGTCTTCCTCACTTGTCCGCTATTTGACCCTCCTCAGGTGATTCTGCGCAGTATGGTCTTTTACATGTTTTGATACATCTTATGCTAAAGAATGCTTGTTAGTCCCTAAAAAATGCTTGTTAGTGCTCTTATTATCTAAGTTTTCATTAGTGGCGTAGAACCATATGGTTAGTTTAAGCTAAATTATCTACAAGGATGAGAACAAAGGCAGGAGTCCTTATCTTTTCCGGTCCTATCTATTCAAGCAAGGCCTATGCTTGTGCCTTCTCAACAAGATCGTAAATTCATCAAACATTTAATTAAGTTTTGTGATTGCTCATGGCTCCCTTTGTTTGACATATCAGTCCTTGACAAGTACCAGTCTCTGACAGGCTTAATCCTTGACAAACACTAGTCCTTGGTATGTAAAGTTACAGAGAGATAATCAAGCCGAGCTAGATCATTAAGCAATAAGCAGTTCGTTCTCTATATCAGGAGGAAGGAGTGGCAGAGACAAGGTGTGAGGAACTGACCCCAACCCCCATTCCCTGTCCCCCTGCGTCGCCAGGAGGAGGAGGTAGAGAGAACCCGGAGTGGAGTTGAGCCAGGAAGGAGGGAGGGGGAGCGGTGGGGGGAAGGTGTTCTAAGGTTTGGTTTTACTTCTCAGTATTCTTGTTTTGATTTGATTTGTAGTAAATTAAATTGACTTTGTTTCTTCCCCAAGTTGAGCCTGTCTTTTGCCTGTGACCATAAGTGGTGAGTGATCCCTCCCTGTCCATGTCTCGACCCATGAGCTTTTCTTTATATTTTCTCCTCATCCCACCGGGCCCAGGGGGGAGGAGTGAGCGAGCGGCTTCGTGGTGCTTTGTTACTGGCTGGGCTGAAACCACGACAAAAGTATAAGGTAAACAAGCAATATCTTGGAGAACAACAAGGTAACAACTTTTAATGCAAATACTGAATTTAAACAGCTCTTAGAAGACATTTATAATGCAACAGCATGCATACTAATAATACTAGTACTTGACTGCATTTTCCCATAGTATGATTTTGACATACACATTTCTCCAAAATAGTGTTTTGTTTTTATTATTTCAAAGCAGTTCCTAAGGTACAAATTGTAGCTTATACAATTTTGATGTGTCCTTGAAAAAATGTATGTGCTGTTTTTATCTTTGATGGTTTTTTTTCTGTTATCAGTAAGAAACTTACTTTAATCATTCATATTATTTTTTCAAAAAAGCTTTGGAGGTACATCCAGAAAGCCTCACCTTGAATACGTTTTTCCCCTTCCAAAGGTTTTGAGAAGAGCAATTTTCCCTGAGTGGTTTGAACCATTTATTTTTCTATTCTGAACCTTGTTTTGCACTGTAACACAGTTCTGACTGCAACTCTTAATATGACAAATCGTGTTGTACTTACCTTGGCAAATCTATTAGACAGATACTCTTGTGGGCCCTAACTCAAGACATAGGATTTGGTTCTATAAATAGTTGCAGCAGTTCAAAGCATAAATTTAAATGGTAAGTATAAAACCCTTTAGACAATGTAAAGGCAATAGATCTAGTAGCGTATTGGATGTTTAGCATGAATGCAAAACCATTCTAATTGAAATACAGTAATATAAAGAATTTTTACTTGGCTAATCTGGCAATTTGAATAAAAACTTTGTGTACTACACTGATGCCCTTCCAGCAGCACCACCATTTCAATAGACTTCCAGTTCATTGACTAATCACACTGTGTACCCATCAGCAGTGCTTGAACTGAGCCTTTTCCATAGAGGCATGTGTAGGGGAGTCCCCAGCCACTCCTCCCAGGGAAAGTTTCTGTTGGTATATGCACACCATTTTTATATAATCTGACAATCTCCAAAGGCAAACATCTGCTCTTCTGAAATAACTTGGGGCCAGAAGAAGTACCAGGTCATTCTTGAAGTAATGGGTTAAGAAAAGGATATGATCTCCATCTCTCCTACAGGGGTTGGCTTTTCCCCATCCTTCAGTTCAAGCATTGCACCATACTAGAAAGACATCTCATGCTGTGGTAGGCAGAGGGAATCTCTATTCCTTTTAACTATGCTACCCTTTAGTGCAAAACAGTTAATTTATTTGGCAAATCTGAGATTACCTTATGTACACAGCCACAGCAGTCAGTAGTGAAAATTGCAGATAAGTGTTTGATCACAGCATTCTTAAAGGATATGATAACTTAATCCAGCATGCATTTATACATTCCAGATTTCTTCATGGGCATTTGTTTGGTTTTCTTCTAATGTTATGTTACATAGATACATTGCCTTCCATCGCAGTTATATGCAAAAATAAATATGAAGTTGACTTCCCAAATCTTCCACAGTATGACAAGGATGAAGTTTGTTTTCTTTTGTAAATTATAAAATTATGTCCTGGCCTGTCTTTTTTTTACTTCCTGATTTTTTTTCCCTGATAGCTGGAGCACGTGATTTCTGAATTGTTGGGTTTTTTTTTTTATAGTAACCACAGTAACCCTTTTTTTTTCCCCCAACATTTCTTTTAAAACAGATACTAATAAATAGAGTCTTGTATGGTTCTTGTTGCCTATAGGTTTCACACTGGTATTGTCAGACTGATGAGACTGCATGACTGACCCACGGCAGTGCAATTTCACATCACCACACATTTGCCTTTCAGCTTCTCTTTCCTTTTCTGCTGCTTGTTTTTTTTGCCATCAGTTTGTAAACTCACAGTCCTGCGTTTCTCTAGGTTAAGCAGCTCTTGGAATAACTCCTTCACATTGTGGTTCAGCTTGGCAGAGGTCTCCATAAAGGCACACTTCCACTTCTTGGCCATGGCCTCTCCTTCACTGCTCTCCACCTCAGTTTTGGTTCTCATCATTTTTGTTCACCACCAGTGAGTGAGCAACTGCGTGGTGCTTAGTTGCTGGCTGGGGTTAAACCACGACAGCTGGTTTTCATACACCGCATGAATCCATTACAGAGCTCACAAAGACTAGGTGATCAGTGAAAGAGTTATACCTGCTTTACTCAGTGTTATAAAAAAAAATTTCATTTACCACCACCAGCCAGAAACTAAGCAACACTGGATAAGAAAATATCGCTATTTACTGGTAATGCATTACCTTTATTAATTGTACAGTACTGTAAATGTACATGACATGCATACATAAATATAAATAACAATACACATCTGTTTAGAATTCATATAAATTATAACAGAAGACAGGTACATAGTCATCATATCACTTTTGCGCTTTCAGTGCTGCTTGAGATACCCATTCTTTAAGTCCTCATTTATTGATAAAAAGAGTAAGAAGCATTATTGCTATTATTTTCTGTGTTTAGCCCGTATGGTACTGTGCTTTGTGTCTCTATACTGACTCACGGATGGTGACAAATGTCCTGTGGGGGTGGCTACCGCAACAGAAGCAGACCAACTGACAAAGCAGAGGTAAACACATCTGGGCTGCTACATGGTGGCAAGACATCGCTGCCTGGGTGGAAAATATTCCATCACATAAATGCTCACATGCCCAAGAACCATGCCACCAAATAACATCAAAACAATGAGAAGGTAGAACAGGCTGCCCGAAATTGAAGTGTCTCAATTGGACCTGGACTGGGAACACAAGGATGAGCTACTTGTAGATCAGTCGGCCCATGAAACATTGGGACATCTAGGGAGACATGAAACATACCGATGGGCTCATGAGCAAGGGGTGGACCTGATCATTGAGGTCATAACACAGGTCACCCACGAATATGAAATATGTGTCGCAATTAAGTGAGCGATGCAACTAAAGTCTCAGAACAGAGGGCAGTGGTTGGAAAGACATCCTGTAAGCCATGCCACTGCTCAAAACACCATCCTGGGCCTTGAAAGACAAGTCCTGTGGCGACATGGTACCACCCTAGGAGATGGTGAGAAAAAAATCAAAAGAAGGCAAAAAAACTCATGGATTCAGATAATGAGAGTTTCATAAGAAAAGCAAAAGCTGCACATGAAAACAAAGCAAAAAGAGGAATTAATTTACTACTTTGTATTGGGTCTGGCTGAGATGGAGTTAATTCTCCCCATAGCAGCCCTCATAGCACTGTGCTCTGCATCAGTAGCTAGAAAGGTGTTGATAACACCCCAGTGTTTTGGCTACTGCTGAGCAGTGCTGGCACAGCATCAAGGCTATCTCTCCAACATTTTCGCCCCCCTCAACGGCAGTCTGGGGCAGGGCAAGATCTTGGGAGGGGACATAACCAGGACAGCTGACCTAAACTAACCAGATATTCCATACCATATGACGTCAGCTCAGATAAAAAAGCTAAGTAAAGGGAGATGGAAGGGGGGCATTTTTGTCTTCTGGAGCAACCACTACGTGTACTGAAGCCCTGCTTCCCAGGAAGTGGCCAGACATCGCCTGCTGATGGGAAGTAGAGAATAAAATCTTTTGTTTTCCTTTGCTTTTGCACGTGACCTTTGCTTTCACTTTATTAAACTGTCCTTATCCCACGAGCCTTTTGTTATATTTTCTCTCCCCTGTCCAGCTGAGGAGGGGAAGTGAGTGATAGAGTGGCTTTGGTGGGCACCTGGCACCCAGCCAGGATAAACCTGCCACAGTCCTTTTTGGCGCCCAACGTGGGGCTCAACAACGGCAGTTTTGCATTAAGCATGCTATAGCTATAGCAGTTATTAAGTGGCAAGCTCCTGTGCAGGTCACGGAGTTTATTGGCTGCTTGCTTATCTCTATTTTGCTGAGTTTGGGAACATGGTAATACAAACAATGGCTATGTGCTTTGTTCTGGCACTGATGGCTTTGCTGTGCTGGGGAGCTATCTTGTGGAGGAGATAAGGGAATACATCTCCCTCTCCCTTCCTGGCATTGATGTGAATGGTTTTATTCTGCAGGTTCCCGAGGTCCTTGTTCACCCTTATGTGAGCTGTTCAATACTAATAATTAATACTGGTGGTATATTATGGGTTTTGTGGAATCTGGTCTCGTCCTGGTGTAAGAGAAGGCAAGTTTTAGGTGAGGCAATACTGAAATGTGCCCTCAAGTGACCAGTCCCTGGGTGGCAGGGTATATGGAAGGATTTGGGCAGATTCCTAGGACGGTTATCACCTCCCATAATCTGGGACTTTACACCCAAACAGGCAAGTAACCCTGGGAAACTGACGCACCACCTGATAGGGGGGTGCCTTGCCTACCCCAATGAAAACCAGCAGCTTCTCGCACTGTACTGGGGCCTGGCCTATGCCTACCGAGGCATAGTTCAACACTCTCAGAGGACCACGGTTGAGGCAGGGACCCAAACTGCATCTGAGGACACCATGATCGAGATAGGGACCCAAACAACAACTACAGTAGTTGCCCCAGTAGTGAAAAAGAAACAGTGGACAAGGAGATCAATGGGTCCATATCGTTGATGAGTAAGGGAAGAAGAAGAAGAGGAAAGGTTTGATCTAGAAGCCGGTCCTTCAACAAAGAAATTGGAGGAAGGAGTGAGAGAACTTAAACAGGAAGTGGAAACTACCCAGTCCCTGACGTCCTCAGAACTTTGAGACATGCGGAAAGACTACAGCCGCCAGCCAGGTGAGCGGATTGCTGCCTGGCTGCTCTGATGCTGAGATAACGGGGCCGACAGTCAGCAATTGGAAGGCAAGGAAGCCCAACAGCTGGGATCCCTTGCTAGAAACCGAGGAATTGAGAGAGGAATTGGAAAAGAGGCAGCAATTTGCAGTCTCTGGAGCTGGCTCCTCTCAAGTGTGAGGGCAAGATATCCATTCAAGGAAGATCTTGTGAACTCCTCAGGAAAGTGGACTACTGCAGTCGAAGGCATCCAGTACCTGAGAGAGTTAGCAGTGCTGGACGTCATCTACAGTGATCTAGATGATGGGGAGGTCTCCAAAGATCCAGAGGATGTCCTGTGCACACGGGGCATGTGGAGAAAGGTGATTCAAGGTGCCCCAGCGTCGTATTCTAACAGCTTGGCAGCGATGTATTGCCCAGATATGGAAACACCAACTGTGGAGAGAATGTCGTCTTGGCTCCAAAACTTTGAGGAAAATCTCTGTGTCTCCTCATCCCTACAGGACAGTGCCTTGGCTGTCAGGGGCGCTCCAAGAAATCAGTCCTCTCCTGCCCCGGTCAGAGAGAAAGGGAGCCCAAGGCGTATGCCACGTGGTGCACTCTGGTTCGTCCTGCGTGACCAAGGGGAGGACATGAGGAAGTGGGATGGTGAACCCACCTTTAAGCTGGAAGCCCGTGTACGTGAACTGAGAGGGAAGACAGCTATTAAGAAGGGGTCACCCAAAAAGAAGGCTGTCAGTGTTGTTGCTGTAGAGACACAAGGCAGCAATCAGCGATCCTCCAGGCATAGAAGAACTGAAACCACCTCCCTTGATTCTGGTGAGGGGACTTCTGGTCTGGCACTGCAAGGGTCAGACAGTGAATATTCTGATGAGGAACAGCAATAGAGGATCCTTGCCTTCAGCCAGGAGGAGGAAAGGGATGACCAGATATACTGGACTGTGTGGATTCGATGGCCTGGCACATCAGACCCACAGAAGTATAAGGCTTTGGTAGACACTGGTGCACAGTGTATGCTGGTGCCATCAGGGTACAGGGGCACAGAACCCTTCTGGATCTCTGGAGTGACAGGGGGATGCCAAGAATTGACTATATTGGAGGCTGAGGTGAGCTTGACAGGGGACAAGTGGGAAAAGCACCCCATTGTGACCGGCCCAGAGGCCCCCTGTATCCGTGGCATAGACTACCTCAGGAGAGGGTACTTCAAGGACCCAAAGGGGTACCGATGGGCTTTTGGTGTAGCCACTGTGAACACAGAGAAGATCAAACAGCTATCTACCCTGCCTGGCCTCTCGGAAGATTCCTTCATTGTGGGATTGCTGCAAGTTGAAGAACAGCAGGTGCCAATCGCTACCAGGATGGTGCACCACTGGCAATATTGCACAAACCGAGACTCCCTGGCTCCCACCCATGAGCTGATTCATCAACTAGAGAGCCAAGGAGTCATCAGCAAGACTCACTCACCTTTAATAGTCCCATATGGCCAGTGCAAAAGTCTGATGGAGGATGGAGGTTAACAGTAGATTATCGCGGCCGGAATGAAGTGACACCGCCACGGACTAATCCAAACTGCACTGGAACAAGGCGATGCCCCTGAACACCTACAATACATAGATGACATCATCGTGTGGGGCAACGAGGCAGAAGAAGTGTTCTAGAAGGGAAAAAGAGTAATTTAGATTCTTCTGAAAGCTGGTTTCGCCATAAAGAAAAGCAAGGTCAATGGACCTGCACAGGAGATTCAGTTCTTGGGAAAAAAATGGCCGGATGGACGCTGTCATGTGCCTATGGATGTGGTCAAAAAGATAGCAACTATGTCTCCACCAGC
The DNA here is from genome assembly GCF_947461875.1 of Haliaeetus albicilla. Taxonomy (NCBI): domain Eukaryota; kingdom Metazoa; phylum Chordata; class Aves; order Accipitriformes; family Accipitridae; genus Haliaeetus; species Haliaeetus albicilla. The sequence goes on along the minus strand of NC_091515.1, from coordinate 26,732,751 downwards.
TAACAAGAAGAAAACACAAGCTTTCCTAGGCCTTGTGGGGTTCTGGAGAATGCATATTCCAGGTTATAGTCAGCTTGTGAGCCCTCTCTATTGAGTAACCCGAAAGAAGAACTATTTTGAATGGGGCCCTGAACAACAACAACAAGCCTTTGAGCATATCAGACAGGAAATAGCTCGTGCAGTAGCTCTTGGGCCTGTCCGGACAGGACCAGATGTACAAAATGTACTCTACACTGCAGCTGGGGAGCACGGTCTCACCTGGAGCCTCTGGCAGAAAACACCAGGAGAAACCCGAGGTCGACCATTAGGGTTTTGGAGCCGGGGGTACTGAGGATCAGAAGCCCACCACACCCCAACTGAAAAAGAGATACTAGCAGCATATGAGGGGGTTCGAGCCGCTTCAGAAGTTATTGGTACAGAAGCATATCTCCTCTTGGCACCACCATTGCCCATGCTACACTGGATGTTCAAAGGAAACATCCCCTCTACACATCATGCAAGCAGCGCTACGTGGAGTAAGTGGATAGTATTGATCACGCAACGGGCTCGACTGGGGAAATCTAACCGCCCAGGAATTCTGGAAGAGATCATGGACTGGCCAGAAGGCAGAGATTTTGGAGCATCGCCTGAGGAGGTGGCTCGTGCCCAAGAGGCACCACCATATAATGAGTTATCAGAAGACGAAAGGCATTATGCTTTGTTTCCTGATGGATCTGATAGCATATGTCCATACATTCCGTGTGGTTTGCTCAAATTTTTATGGTTTTAATATTTTGTACCTTCTATGAAAACTAGTTTGCTGCTAGATAACTGCATAAGTGAGATTTGATAAATGATCATATATTAACATTATTGTTGAAAAAATAGACAAAGGGTAGCTGGGGAGGTAATTACAAAAGTGTAGTTAAGTGATTAACTAGTAATTATGCATAAGTTTTGCAGTTCTTTGCTCTTATTACTAGATGTTCCTGTACGCCAGATGAGAACAATGTTGAAACTGACCACATGTGATTGAAGCTGTGTTAAGCTTCAAGATCAAAGAACAAGGACAAGAATAAAGACTTCAAGGACAGCCAACAAGAACTTCAAATGGGTCGGTGGTCGTAAAAGCAGCCCTTCGACTCAAATGGATCCTTCATTTTGCGTGATTGGATATAGGCAGTACTATGATAGTCAGCTACAAACATTTTTACATATATGTATACTAATCTGATTAATATGTAATTAGTTATTCTATATAACCTGTTTGTGCTAAATCTGTGGTATGCACGCTAGGTGGAATTATCCCCTGTGCATCTAGTGCTGCAAAAAAGAATGCCTGCTTTCTAAAACTCCAAAACGAGTCTTAGAGAGTTTCTTCGACCGGCTTTTCAGTATCAGATCCTGTCGTGTGGTAGGGAACCATCGGAAGTGGAAAGCTGCTGTGTGGAGTCCCACATGACAAATTGTTGAGGCCACTGAAGGAGAAGGTGAGTCAAGTCAGTTTGCAGAAGTGAAAGCCATCCAACTAGCCGTAGACATTGCTGAACGAGAAAAGTGGCCGGTACTCTACCTCTATACCGACTCCTGGATGGTGGCTAATGCCCTATGGGGTGGCTACAGCAGTGGAAGAAGACCAATTGGCAGCGCAGGGGTAAACCCATCTGGGCAGCAGCATTGTGGCAGGACATTGCTGCCCGTGTAGAACACATGACTCTAAAGGTATGTCATGTAGATGCTCACATGCCCAAAAGCCGTGCCACTGGAGAACATTGAAATAATGAACAGGTAGACAAGGCTGCCAAAACTGAAGTAGCTCAGGTGGACCTGGTCTGGGAGCATAAGGGTGAGCTATTTATAGCTTGATGGGCCCATGAGACATCGGGACATCTAGGGAGAGATGCAACATATAGGTGGGCTCGTGATCGAGGGGTGGACCTGACCATGGAGGCCATCACACAGGTCACTCATGAATGTGAAACATGTGCTGCACTCAAGCGAGCCACCAGAGTAAAGTTTCCCTGGAACAGAGGGCGGTGGCTGGGCTTTCGATATGGTGAGGCCTGGCAAATTGACTACATTGGACCACTGCCACGAACACGCCAAGGTAAGCACTGCATACTCACCATGGTGGAAGCGACTACTGGATGGCTAGAAACATATCCTGTAAACCATGCCACTGCCCGAAACACCATCTTAGGCCTCGAAAGGCAAATTTTATGGAGACACGGGACCCCAGAAAGAATTGAATCAGACAATGGGACTCATTTCCGAAATAACCTCATAAGCTCCTGGGCCAAGAAACACGGCATTGAGTGGGTGCACCACATCCCCTATCACCCGCAAGCATCTGGAAAAATTGAGAGATATAATAGACTGTTGAAGACTATGTTAAGACCGCTAGGCTATGGGACATGGAAGCATTGGGATACAAATGTAGCAGAAGCCACTTGGCTAGTTAACACCAGAGGATCTGCTAACCATCCTGGTCCTGCCCAAACAAAACCCCTACATATTGTGGGAGGAGATAAGGTCCCCCTAGGGCACATGGGGAAGTGGCTGGGGGAAGGCAGTGTGGATTGCTCCTCCCACGGGAAAAGGCAAACCCATTCATGGGATTGTCTTTGCTCAGGGACCTGGGTGTACTTGGTGGGTAATGCGGAAGGATGGGGAGACCCAGTGTGTGCCTCAAGGACATTTAACCTTGGGGGAAAAATAGTCTGTGATGTGAGTTGTATGTTGTAGGAAGTAATGTAGCAGGAATGACCTGAACTGCAGAGGAGTGAACTTCGCAAGGAACCAGACAAGTGCATCGGTGACCCAAACCAAGCCGGTGTTGGTGCCCAACGATCGAACATACTGCTTCTCCTGTCCTGACCACTCATCTTGATGGATGGGGCCCAAGTCATAACCTGTGTGTGAACATCTGGAGGAGTGGAAGAAGCCCATGGAATATCTATCTCTTAAAGGACAGGGGATAGTAATTAATAAGAATGTATAAATCTGTATGTTGGGTATAAAGGTGGTTTAAGTAGGTAGTTTCAGTTGTAAGTGTTGGTAAGAAGGGATTTCAGTAATGAGAATTAAATACAATGGCGTGGTTAGAAGATATCTGTATTAAATTATGTGGGACCTGAGCAGGACGCAACTGGTACGGAATAAGGGGTGGAGATTGTATTGGGTCTGGCTGAGATGGAGTTAATACTCCCCATAGCAGCCCTCGTAGTGCTGTGCTCTGCATCAGTAGCTAGAAAGGTGTTGATAACACACCAGTGTTTTGGCTACTGCTGAGCAGTGCTGGCACAGCATCAAGGCTGTCTCTCCAACATTTTTGCCCCCCCTCAATGGCAGGCTGGGGCAGGGCAAGATCTTGGGAGGGGACATAGCCAGGACAGCTGACCTAAACTAACCAAACAGATAATCCATACCATATGACGTCAGCTCAGATATAAAAGCTAAGTAAAGGGAGACAGAAGGGGGGCATTTTTGTCTTCTGAAGCAACCACTATGCATACTGAAGCCCTGCTTCCCGGGAAGTGGCCAGACATCGCCTGCTGATGGGAAGTAGAGAATAACATCATTTGTTTTTCTTTGCTTTCGTGCGCGACCTTTGCTTTCACTTTATTAAACTGTCCTTATCTTGACCCACGAGTGTTGCGAAATTCCATGCGGGGAAGGACGACAGGACACCAATATGATGATCAAAGTCGGCAGTTTATTGAGCCTAGCTGATCATTCTTATACAATTCTCTAAGTTCCTTAGAAGCTTTGATTGGCTGCTGCATGCAAACATTTGGTGTCCACGCACACAAGCATAAAATGTGATTGGTTATATCGACACTGTACACACGCATAAACATAAGATATAATTGGTTATACTAACTCTGTACACGCGCATAAACATAGGACATAATTGGCTATATTAACTAAAACATGCGAAACTTGTCTCAGTCTAATTGGTCAAGATAAACTGCCGAATTGAGGTTGTATGTGCCAAGTTCCCTTTATCGTGGAATGCGCACCTGTGTTTTTCTAATTGGGATCTTTCTTTTTCTGTCTTCTTGTTTATTCTGTTCAAGGCCTTCTAAAGGCATCTGGAATGCTCTTGCGACCATGAGCTACTTTCAGGCCCAGTAACTAAGTTCCATATAATTGACCCCTACACACGAGCCTTTTGTTATATTTTCTCTCCCCTGTCCAGCTGAGGAGGGGGAGTGATAGAGCGGCTTTGGTGGGTACCTGGCATCCAGCCAGGATCAACCTACCACATGTTCCTATGTTTTACAAACAAAGTTTAATATTTACTGAATATAGTAAATAATTTTCATTTACCATATATTATATATAAAATATAAAGATATAAAATATTCCTTAACTGAAAAAGAAATATATACCACAAATGTGTGTAGTCCCTCATTTTCTTCTGATGTAATATTCCATGAAAGTATAGTGATCTCATTTTTATCACTGTCTGTCTCCCTATGAACCATAATTTAATTTTACGGAAAGCTTAGACTGAAGGTGCTTAGAAGTATTTTTTTCTTATGGGAATTTGAATGTTTAGCTTTGTAGTGGCTTCATTTGCCCAGAGTGGGTAATCAAAATTTTCTGAATTCCAGATGTATTAATTGGGGAATTTAAAACAGAAGTATTAGAGAATTTTAGTGACATGATATATGCTTTTTCTAAAAGAAAACATTTCTGCAGTCTAAAATGAAATACACCTGGACAAATCCCAAGTGTCTTATAGTGAAAATCAGTGCAGGCAGAAGCGTCCACTCATACAGATTAAATTGTGGGACTGGATTCTAAATATTTAACCCCCCAGCTCCATGCATTCATTCAGCACACTGAATGTTTTCCAAACATGAAACATGTGGTCAGTGATATATATTATTTTGGATGCCTTTCTGATAGCATCCCATAACCCCTTTAGCAATTTTCCCGCCTTGATATGATAAACAGTACCATGCATTATGGGGTGAGAACTCTTTGATTTATGAGCATTACAAAGCAGCAATGTGTACTTGTTCATTTGGTATATGCAAGAACAAATTCTAGAAAAGCTCAGGTGTCTTTTGCTTTGGTTTGTTTTGCTGAAACATTACAAAATTGAGTTTTAATATTTAAAACTTAGAAGAAAAAAAATGCAGAATTTGATTTTTTTCTGAAGCCTGGTCCAAACTTCTTGAAATCAATGGGAACCTTAATTTGATTTTGGCTGGTCTTGGATCAGCCTTTTCGTCATCACAAAATAAAGATAGATTCTTTTACAATCCGGTCATATTAACACAAAACTTTATATTTAACTCTGTACATTAATATTATGTTGATCTTTTTACAAACATATTTTATTTTAATGCTTATTCTGCATTCTGCATGTTTAAATGGATTCCTTTTATTTTCTTTTCAATTATTCATCTCTAATGTCTACTAGGGCTCTGCTGCTACATGAACCTAATTCCTCTGATTGTGATTTATTCTCTTCTTACAAATAGTCATTCTATTTTGCCCTTGTAATACCTTGCTTATTGTAGAAACATTTGTAGAAGACACTGAAGTTATTTCACTGCAGTATTTTTGCATGAAGAATTATGTGGCAGAAAAGTAAATTGGGAGTGGAAGGAGGTCATGTCTTTCTTTACTCTTTTCCTCTTTAAAGCAGGATCCAGTTGGTGTGATTAGCAGCAACTTTTAGTTCAGCATCTGTATTTAATCAGAAGTTAGTTCCACATTTCCTAGACCGCTTAGTGTAACACTTTACCATTTCATCTCTCTTCCTTGCCAACCAAGCAATAAAAGAAGGGTTTCTAACTTTCTCCTCTTTTTTTGGCCAACCTTGATAAAACTTAAATATCTGATTTTCTGTAAAGAAGTGATAACATAAATAAAATAAATGACTAGACAAAACTTTTCCTGAAGATTTTGTACAGCACTGTGCAGGAGTGATTCAGCAACACCAAATGGGATGAAAAAGTTTAAATAATTACCTACATTTAATTTTAAGTTCAAGTATTAATTTCAGCTTACTGTAGTTAGAGGTGCAAAAGGGCAGTGTTTTCATGGTTTCTGGCGCATCAGTGACACTTTGCTGTGTTTCAAGATTCATAAGTTTGTGTTAAGGAATCCTCGGCCTTGAATCTCGCCCCCCCGCCGCCCCAAGTGCTTAATCTGCTATTCCATGTAAGCAGTGGATCAAAAGCAATTCATATATTCAAGGCAAACCACATGAAGAAACAACAATTTAGCTATATAAAGCTGAAAGAAATTTTTGGCTTTTTTAAGAAAAGAAGCCTTCCTTTTCCTGTATGAAGTTTATAACCACAAAAGTATTGACATTCACATTCAAATGTTGATAATTCTTTAAAAGGTGGAAATGACTTTTTTTTATAATCAGACACCAGACATGAGATTGGTTATGTTGAAAGCTGTCCTGGTTTCAGCTGGGATGTAGTTAGCTGTCTTCCTAGTAGCTGGTACAGTGCTATGTTTTGAGTTCAGTATGCGAAGAATGTTGATAACACTGATGTTTTCAGTTGTTGCTCAGTAGTGTTTAGACTACAGTCAAGGATTTTTCAGCTTCTCATGCCCAGCCAGGGCACCTGACCCAAACTGGCCAACAGTGTATTCCATACCATGTGACGTCCCATCTAGTTTAGGAACTGGGAAGTGGGGGGGCAGGGATTTCGCCGCTTGGGGACTGGCTGGGTGTCGGTTGGCGGGTGGTGAGCAATTGCCCTGTGCATCATTTGTACATTTCAATCCTTTTATTACTACTGTTGTCATTTTATTAGTGTTATCATTATCATTATTAGTCTCTTCTTTTCTGTTCTATTAAATCGTTCTTATCTCAACCCAGGAGTTTTACTTCTTTTCCTGATTTTCTCCCCCATCCCACTGGATGGGGGGGGAGTGAGTGAGCGGCTGCGTGGTGCTTAGTTGCTGGCTGGGGTTAAACCACGACATAAGTCTTTGTCTTTAATGAAATTGTGTTACATGTTACCCAGATTTTCCCATCATTGAATTTCCAGGCACAGCTGAATGTTACCAATTATGTCATTAAGGAATGTCTGGGGGCTGTTTTTTAAGGCTGGGAGGAGACAGCTACTTGTGGTGGTTTCTTTTTTAATATATGCTTTTCTTATCTGTTTGGACATTCATTACATCATATAAGTGGCTCTAAAGTTATTCTGCTACCTTGTGGCTGTAACGATATACCATATCCTCAGTGGTTTAATTTATAAAATTCTCCATTATACTGATACTCATTCCACTTGGCACTTCTGAAGCTGTATCCAGAATACTGTATTCAGTTTTAGACCCCTCTCCAGTAGAAGAGAGAACTCTCTTGTACTAGAGGCTGAGTAGCAGAGATGATAAATTTTCCTTTTCTCCTCACCCTTCTTCTGTCTCACCTTTGAAGCATAGAAACAGAACATGGAGGGGAAATCTGCACTGCTGCTGTTCTTGTGCCTGAACATATGGCAGACTTTGATGAGAGCAGTCCAGGGATGATGGAGAATGTCACACAGAATCCTGGAGAACTGAAAAAATGTACATCTTTAATGTTTAGATGACACAGAAACTGTATGTCTTGAGGATCAGAATTTTATGTGCCTTAATGTTGCATAGATCCCACCTTAGATACCCTTTCTTTTGATCTCTTCTTACATATGCTCCTTTTGAATATTTTTGGACTTTTCTTGAAATGCAAGTCATTTAGTTCAGAGGAATCATCTATTATTAGGCACTTGCAGTGACCATGTGTGTCATACTTCTCTGTCAGTGGTGGGCAATGTACAGCGTAAATCATTTGTCCGGTCTATGTGAATAATTGACACATAGCTCTCTTCTAGACACTTCTAGAAAGGTCTTCCTGTGGACCTTTAAGCATGAGAAAGATAAAATTTTTGGAAAGCCGAACTCTTCCATTAGCCTGTTCTTGTCCTGAGGACTTTGTAGTCTGATGTCCATCATGTGCCCGGATATATGTTCGTCTAGTAGTAAAAAGGGACTGTATAGCTCATTTTAACTGAAACTTTTCCTATCCTGACTTAATTAAAATGAGTATAAATGGCTTATAAGAATTACTATGCTGAGACTTTGAACCTCTGGGCCTTTCTAATTACCTAATTTTGAACAGATTATGCAAATGTTATTGAAATCCCTTATTGTTCAGAATTCCCTATTTGTGGTGTCCAATTGTAGATATGCTGACATTAAAGCATCACTGACTTAATACTTAAATAGCATAGAAATAGTGAGATAGTCTCTAGCCTCAGTCTAATCATAATAATAGTAAGATAATTTGAATATCCAGGATCCCATTCTGTTGCAGGTATTTTGAGAAATACTTTATATAGCTCTATTTGCTAGTCCATCTTCAGATGACCTCAAAAGACCTTTTCTCATTGAAACCAGCTTTAGGTCTGTCCTGGTATTTGTAGCTATTCTTAGCAGGGAGAGTTTGAATAACTCAATTGGCTTTTAAAATAGTATAGAATACTGACAGAATAGCTTCTTAACAACGTTAACTTTCAGGCCATATTCTAGAGCAATATTTTCTTAGTGCTAATATTGACAATAATCATAAATAACTACAATGAATTATTATTGTTTATCATATTCCAAATATGCAGAGAAGCCATTCCTTTATAATCTCCAAACTGTGTTGCACTGAATCAGATTTGCTGGATGAACTGTCTTCATCTTGTATTTTATATAAAAACACATTAACTAAACTTCTCAACAGTGTTTTTCTGCAAATGTTTTTTATTATACTAACAGATATTAAGGGTCATGCTGGATAAAGAGAGAGCTTTAGAAGTTCTCTGTTTAACATAAGAGAAGAAAAAAACCTTTACTTATGAGTTATCAATTCAAAATTTCATTGGAGGACCAAAATACTTGTTTCAGTACTATTTTGTACTTTAAGCCTTGAACAACTTTTTGCTTTTTAAACTGAAGGACAAAGTCCCAATCTCTGTTGTCAGAAGCACATCTAACACAGAAGTAAGTACAGATCAACATCAGACATTGAGAAATTAAGGAAACATTATGCAGCAGAAGTTGTTTCAGGAAGTGGCTGTGTCTGGGGAAGCTGCTGATAGAAAAGGAAAAAAATCTTCCATTCATGTTACAACTAAAGCATTCAGGTATGGAATGATAATATAATGTAAAACAGAAGCCAAGTAATTGTGGATTTGTATGGGAAAATACTGAACACCATATTTGTACAAGAATATAAATTTGTATACATTTTCTTATATTTTTATATGAAGGAGATGTTCAGCTGGCATACGAACTATTGGTTCATCTTACTGTAGTAGACAAACACACAGTATAGGCTTTACCTCACTATGGAATGTCATTCACAATTTACTTCGCTGCTTACTTTCAGTGCCAAGATACTTCTGCAATATAGAAAACAAATCTTCTTAAGGGGAGGGGCATGTACATTATTTAGTACAAAATCAACATATGTTCTTTACTGCCATTGATCAAATTACATACCAAGTTTTTCTCAATAACTACATCATGTTGACAAAGTTATTTATTATCAATAATGTTGAAAGTGGCCAAAACTCTACAATTAAAAAAACTGATTTACTTTTCTTATAGAAAATCTGTAACTCCATCTATAGTGGCAGGGTACCAGTAATACTCAGACTGGAATGATAACACAGCAAACCCATGAATCTGAAATTCCATTTTTTCAAAACTTTCAAAATAAAATGTCTTCCTTAAAACATGGCTGTTGCGTAGCTTGGATTTAAAATCGCTTAATATGCATATTAATCCAGTCTAGCTTGATGGGCTATGTTAGCACAGAAGCTAATGTGCCTAGTTAATTTTTGACACAGCATTATATCTTTTGTCTCTTCAGTCTACAGCAAGAGTTCCTTAAAGGGTAGAGAGAAAATTATTTTTTTATGGATGGGCATTGGACAATAATAGGACAAAGCTTAAGATTGTGAACTAGATATGAAAGTTATGAATTTCAAAAGAGAAGACCAAAGGGTTTTCCTTTGGATGCTAAATCCTAAATCATAGATTAAAATTTTGCCACCACAAAAGAGAGAAATAGAAAATGCTCTCACCCAGACTTTTCCATACAACCTGTTTTAAGTAGCTGAACAGCAGTTGCATTCAGCTGTTCCTTTATAAATACAATCATCTTTACATGATTGAGTGAAAGCTCTTTTATTTTAAGCTTCCATTATTTTAATTACATATGTAGTCTGTCATGAAAACTGGGTTTATTCTTTAAAACATCTTTGGGACTGTCTGGCGCTTGAAGCATTCTCTTTGATGTTCATACTTTTTATATTCATCAGTGGACCAACTAAAGCAACTAAAATCAATTAAGATCCAAAGTTTTCCAAATGGAGGGGATTTTATTGTAATTATATTTTGATGCAAAGGGTGCATTCATTTCAGACTTGTGACTGTTCTATAGGTCATGGGCTTCTCCTCAAGTTAGTTCTCATTCCTCAGCAGGGGAAAAAAAATCTAAAAATTCCCATCCTTCTCATCAGAAGGATCTGTTCTCATGAAAGATGGAGGTAACTGTTGCTGGGTTGAGTTCCTTGGCTATGTAGGATAAGCAATAGAACAATATCATATCTGGAAAGATTTCCCAGAAGTCTATGGTACTGCAGCATTATGTGACTATTGTAGATGCAAACTCCTCTGTTTTTATGTGGTTTTTACAGCTATGAGCATTTACTTTTTCAGAGAAAAATGTATACAATTTCCAGTCAGGATGTTTTTTAATTTGTTATTAAAAAAGTCTCTAACTTTTTTTAAGCTAATGGTAGGCAAGAAGGGCCACTTTCCTCCTGTACTGGATTTGCGTGGCAAGGTTTCGGTAGTGGGGGGGGCTACAGGGGTGGCTTCTGTAAAAAGCTGCTAGAAGCTTCCCCTATGTCCAACAGAGCCAATGCCAGCTGGCTCCAAGATGGACCCACCGCTGGCCAAGGCCAAGCCAATCAGTGGTAATGCATCTGTGATAACATATTTAAGAAGGGAAAAAAAGTCACTGTGGGACAGAAACTGCAGCCAGAGAGAGGAATGAGAATATGTGAGAGCTACATCCCTGCAGACACCAAGGTCAGTGAAGAAGGAGGGGGAGGAGGTGCTCCAGGCGCCAGAGCAGAGATTCCCCTGCAGCCTGTGGTGAAGACCATGGTGAGGCAGGCTGTCCCCCTGCAGCCCAGGGAGGTCCACGGTGGAGCAGATCTCCACCTGCAGCCCGTGGAGGACCCCACGCCAGAGCAGGTGGGTTCCCGAAGGAGGCTGTGACCCCGTGGGAAGCGCATGCTGGAGCAGGCTCCTGGCAGGACCTGTAGACATGTGGAGAGAGGAGCCCACACTGGAGCAGGTTTTCTGGCAGGACTTGTGACCCCACGGGGGACCCATGCTGGAGCTGTTTGTGAGGAACTGCAGCTTATGGGAAGGACCCACGTTGGAGAAGTTCATGGAGAACTGTCTCCTGTGGGACGGACCCCACGCTGGAGCAGGGGAAGAGTGTGAGGAGTCCTGCCCCTGAAGAGGATGAAGCGGCAGAGACAACGTGTGATGAACTGACCGTAAACCCCATTCCCCATCCCCCTGCGCTGCTGGGGGGTGTAGGTAAAGAATTCAGGAGTGGAGCTGTGCCTGGGAAGAAGGGAGGGGTGGGGGGAAGGTGTTTTAAGATTTGGTTTTATTTCTCATTACCCTACTCTGGCTTGATTGGCAATAAATTAATTTAATTTTCCCCAAGTCGAGTCTGTTTTGCCCATGACGGTGATTGGCTGAGTGATCTCTCCCTGTCCTTATCTTGACCCACGAGCCTTTTGTTATATTTTCTCTCCCTTGTCCAGTTGAGGAGGGGGAGTGATAGAGCGGCTGCATGGTGCTTAGTTGATGGCTGGGGTTAAACCATGACACCTCCTTTGCCCAAGTACCATCAATGGCCAAGAATTGGCCAACTGATTCTTGACCAGAGTGCAGTTTTTTCTATTAGATATAGGACTGGTCATGAATATTTGAGTCTTGGGTTTTTTTTTGTAATGCACTCTGAAATTAAAGAGCAAACCTGTCCAAGTGGCTGCTGGAATAGATGAGGCTGTACTGCTGAGTTTGGGAGAAAAAAGCTGAAATGGGGACTGAATGTTTCCAGCCCACTCTTCTGGAATATCCCAGACTCAGAAACAGTCTTGTCTGGGTAGTCTTGGACATCCTTGGGAAATCAGGTCCCAGACAATGCTCTTAGTCTGACAGATAAGATATGGGAAAGAAACAGCAAGGAGGATCCAAGCAGAGACTGAAGCTGGCAAAGCAACTTAACATAGTTTAAACAGAGCAGGACAGATGCTAGTAGTGTTTTCTAGAGTTCTGACTAGTTGCTTTTTGCCCTGAGCAGATCAGCTAGGTGATCCAGTCCCTTCATACCTTTCTTTCTTCTCATCTGTTTAGTCCACCTTCACTTGTCTTTGTTTAGGTTATCTAAACAGTTTTACAGTATATATTGCTTGTATTTATTTATTTGTTTTTCTCCAGCTTTTCACTTGTCTTGCTTGTGTGAAGGTGGTGTTTATAGAGTGTCATGTTCACTATGGATGGTCCTGTTCTTGTTCCTACTTGGGCACTGCCATAAACGCAATTAATAATGATGCAGAAATTGCACAGTGTGATTGCCCACACATGGCATAAGGGTAGGATAGTGCAAACTGTAATTTTTTCAATTGAAAGGCTCAGTGAGGCAGTAATAAAAAAAAAACCAACCAAACATTTAGTGTATAATAATAATAGTCAAATTTCTACATTGAATAATGTAAAATTACTCAGCCCAAGAATAACATTATGTTCACATGGATAATGGAAATTATTAGCCAAAGTTTCCTTAGCATGAAAGGTTCATCTGGGTACAGGTAGACATTTGCCTTTAAGCTACTCTAAGCTCTGTGAAATAATCACAGAGGAATGTGGTGGTTAATGTCATTCTAAAACAGGTGTCTACAACTGGTTAGATGAATCATGTCTTAAAAGTGTCTGTTTCTCACCACTGACTATATAGACAGCCTACAAGTATTTTCTCAGATGTAAAAGCTACATTATAGAAATCTGAAGTTAGGTGAAATGAGTCGCACTTGAAAGATCTTGTTTCTGTTTTCATTATTGTTAACAAACAAATCAACAATTAACAATCTTTGGCTGGGATAAAGTTATTTTTCTTCTTAGTAGCTGGTATAGTGCTGTGTTTTGGATTTAGGATGAGAACAATGTTGAGAACAACACTGATGTTTTAGTTATTGCTAAGCAGTGTTTATACTAAGTCAAGGACTTCTCAGCTTCTCATACTGCCCTGCCAGCGGAGGCTGGGAGTGCACAAGAAACTGGGAGGGGACACAGCTGACCCAAATGAGCCAAAGGGGTATTCCATACCATATTATGCCATGCCCAGTATATAAACTGGGGGGAGTTGGCCAGGGGGCACCACGGCTCGGGGATTGTGCATCACTTGTTTTGTATATTCTAGTAGTAGTATCCCTTCCTTTTCTGTCCTATTAAACTGTCTTTATCTCAACCTATGAGTTTTACTTTCTTTTTTTTCCCCGATTCTCTCCCCTATCTCACTGGGAGTGGGGAGGAGTAAGTGGCTGTGTGGTGCTTAGTTGCTGGCTGGGGTTAAACCACAACAAAAGAGTTAAAGCATTCTGACTTTTTCTGCTCTTTCAATATTTCCTAGCAATATGAAAATGAAACACAGTGTTCTTCAGTTCAAATTACTTGTCATTTGAAATAAATGACAGGCTATAAATACAGCTTGCCTGACTCAAAGTAACATTTTGAAAAATTCTGTTTCATGGTAGAATCGGTTTTTGTTCTGATTTCTAATGGAAAAAAATGTCATGGTCAGAATTTCTTCTCAGCTGTCTTTTACCTTGCATGAATGCTATGATTAAAATCAGTATAAATATTTGTATTGAGCCTAGAAAAAAAAGCTTATGTCATCGATAGTTTGCTAGTACATCCTAGGATTTGAAATTGCTAGCTAATTTCAACTACATTTAAAGGGGGGAAGAAGTTTCAACAATAAGTGTGTTACTATAAATTTTACAAATACAGCAGCTGGATAGAGGAGTGGAACCCAGATCATTGTGTCCCCAGAACAAAGTTGAGACAGAACTCGACTGTTACACATTTTATTTGGCAGCAGATGGCTGCCAGCTAGCGCTTCAGACCAGCCACAGTACTGCTGATTCTTTCCCTGGTGAGGATATGAAAGATGTGTGTTGAATGATATGAGGGAGCAAAGAACACAAATTCTTCTGAAACAAGGCTTCACTAGTTCTGCTGACCACAAAAACAGTTTTTAATTGTTAAGATATCATTCTTAGCCTATAGTCAGCAAGTAAATGATTAGCCTCAGTTTATCTTTGGCATCTATCACATTGGACTAAGGTTATCACGTTGGATTGGGATAAGGTTGATGTGATTTATGATGATCTTATGTGAGACTAGACCTAGGTGTTTTGACCTGTGTACTTACAGAGTAGTGTGGAGAATTAACGATGTTGTTATTGTTCCTGCTATTCTTGTGCCTATCTCCTTTTTTACAGTCTGTATCCTATGAGTATGTGTCGTAGTTTAACCCCAGCCATCAACTAAGCACCATGCAGCCGCTCTATCACTCCCCCTCCTCAACTGGACAAGGGAGAGAAAATATAACAAAAGGCTCGTGGGTCAAGATAAGGACAGGGAGAGATCACTCAGCCAATCACCGTCATGGGCAAAACAGACTCGACTTGGGGAAAATTAAATTAATTTATTGCCAATCAAGCCAGAGTAGGGTAATGAGAAATAAAACCAAATCTTAAAACACCTTCCCCCCACCCCTCCCTTCTTCCCAGGCACAGCTCCACTCCTGAATTCTTTACCTACACCCCCCAGCAGCGCAGGGGGATGGGGAATGGGGTTTACGGTCAGTTCATCACACGTTGTCTCTGCCGCTTCATCCTCTTCAGGGGCAGGACTCCTCACACTCTTCCCTTGCTCCAGCATGGGGTCCTTCCCACGGGCTGCAGTTCCTCACAAACTGCTCCAGCATGGGTCCCTTCCACAGCGTGCAGTCCTTCAGGAGCGCACTGCTCCAGCATGGGTCCCCCGTGGAGTCACAAGTCCTGCCAGAAAACCTGCTCCAGTGTGGGCTCCTCTCTCCATGCGTCCACGTGTCCTGCCAGGAGCTTGCTCCAGTGTGTGCTTCCCACAGGGTCACAGCCTCCTTTGGGCATCCATCTGCTCTGGCGTGGGGTCCTCCACAGGCTGCAGGTGGATATCTGACATGCTCTAACTTCAGTGTTGTGCTCCTTCATAACTTTACACTGCTTTGGGGGTCTGGTTTATGAGCAAATTTGCAGACAGAGAACTCCATTCACCTGAGGAGTTGTAATTCCTGGGTTAGGAAATTTAGCTGAGCTCTTCTGTTGAGACATTTTGCCAGCAGGCTTGTTAGCAAACAATTAGAGCCCTCCTGACTGGTTGTTGTCTTTGAAAATACAGTTCATGAATCTTCTGCTTTGAAATGTTACATCCCACATGTCTGTTGAACACTAAGGTTGCTCTCAAGGCCAGCTTCACCTGCTGCCCATGCTGTTAACCTGCTGGAGAGCTCCCTGTGTTTCACCCTTTCCACTTTGGTAAGACACAACCCCTTACTACATGCAGGGTTCACATATTTCCAAGTAGTCCCATTTCTAAGTCAGTAGATTGGGCCTTGGTTTCATTTCAATCACATGGGGAGATAGACAAGCACAAAAATATAGTGTATATGAGCTTGAGCCTTAATCTTCCCTAAATCTTCCCATTCTATATGTTTAGTCGTATGATGTGACCCAGCATATTTAAATGATGTTCAAGCTTCTTTTAGAAGGTTTTTTCTTTCCATATTTGATCCTTCTCGTTAAGATGATACTACTTGACTCATCATCTGGATAATTGTCATCCATTCCATCCTTACAACCATGCTTCCAGCTGTGTTTCCACTGAGAGCATTATCTTCTGAAACTGTATGCTTGGCATTTCCCAGGAAATGGCTATGTCCAAACATTAAAGAAAATAGCTCTGTTACTGAAACCATTCCAAATGTTTTTGGTGTCAGTGTGTTCCAAACAAGTTTTAATCTAGAGGAGCAGAAACACTCTCACATTGGTATTGGCATTAGCACACATTATTAATTATCACTGGTTTTACTTTGAGATGCTAATCTAGGATAAGGATACATACTATCTTAGGACCTGTATGGACACAGTGAAATGATAGAGGAAACAAGTTTATTCAGCAATAATTTGTGTAAGTAGAATATATGGGTACTTTACAAGATAGACCTTTAAGAAGGTATATCCTGCCTTCATTCAGCACCAATTGAATTCAAAGTATGGCAAAAGAGGATTTCATCCTCCCAGCTTCCTGCAATTGGGAATTTGCTACAGAAACTCCACGTCTTGTGGCTAAGTGTGGATGAAAAAAACCCCTACATCCTTCCTTCTCTGAAACACTGACAGTTCTAAGATCCAAATTTAATTATGACACGGAAGAAAAATTCTATTCAACTAAATTTTCATTTATAATCTGCATGAAACTATAATTTTTTTCATTTTTATTTAGGCATGTGCATTTTCTCATCAGCCATGAGATGGGAGTATTGACCTTTAAGGCTGTATTTTAGGGGTTTTGTTTTTTTTTTCCTTGTGCTGTGTCAAGCAAGGACTTTGAGAAAATGTTTTGTTCCCTCCTGAACAAGTTCTCTGCAATGAATTAAACTGGAGAGAGTTTCTGGATTTTTTTAGAAAATATTAGTCAGCTTTGTTCCCGATATGAATCCAGGAGTCAAATATCATGTGCACATTAAAAGAATTTCTTGTGACTAAGCATCACATTACTCTGATAGAGCAGTTCTTTTTCAGTTCTGCACTGACCTGACACCTTTTCAGATAATGGTTTCCCCTTAGCACTCTCACTAGGCTGTAAGGATAAGTGGAATAACAGCTCAAATCACTTCATGCTGTATTTACAGGTCACCATCTGCAAGCCTGATAGAGCGCAGCTTACTTGCTAAAATGACCATCTCTGAGGAATTTTGGGAATGAGAACTCATGTTAAGAAGGCATCAAGAAATAGAAAATCCCACAGTTAAATTTTACTACATGGGCAATTGGAGGACTATTTGTTCTGCCTTTAGGGTTATTTCTGAAAGGTGTGAGCATGCAGTGATGTCCTATTTGTCACATGATACATAGTGAAATGCTGCCTGCGATGGCACTAAAAGAAAATAGACCAATCCCAAACTTGATTCTAAAATTTCTGAGCATTGAGGAAGTTCAGATATGAACCTCCTTGGCCTGTATTCAAAGCTTTCATAACTTTTGGGAAACTTTTATCTGCGCATAAGCTATGATGTGATCCATAACCCTCTTACATCTGAAACACAGCATCATACAAGCTGCCTTTTTTTTGTTTGTTCAGGTTTTTTAAGGAGTATGTAGGAGGTACTTGCATACATTGTTACCTGTTAATGGAGTTTGCATATGTATACAGATGTCTGTGAATAACATTGAAAAATTGTGAAGCATAAGCAGGCATGTACTTATTTTGAACCAGCTGGTGCAAAGAGAGGAAATGACTTAACCATTACATACTGTATGCAGGTATTAAAGCAAGAGTATTCAGACAAAATATCATTTCTAGTTTGGCTCATTAGATGAATGTTATAAACAAGAGCTGATTAATGCTTTTCAGAGGTAATATCCTAATACATTTTCCAAAGCATTTGGCTCCTATTCAAATACTGAAGAGAAAAAACAGATTTTTTCAGAAGCCCAGTACTTGCCATTGAGAAATTTTAAGTCAGACTATATTGTGCACTGTTACTGTTTTTTTTAAAGTAAAATTCTAAAGTTTCATTCTGTTTTATTCTTTTCCATTAAAAACTCTTAAAATTGATGCTGGATTTAAATTAGTTTAATGAAGGTAGATGTAGTAGGAAAGAACAACCCCTTATTTGGTATAGCTGATACTAGTAAAAAAAATTGATTAGCCATTACATTTTGCATTGGTAAAACTCATCTTTTCAGGGTTTGTCAAGTGTACCTAGCTGTAAATTATTAGCCAACTTTTGGCTGCATTTGAACAAACTGAAAACTTGAATCTTCTTGCTCCTGTATTGCAGGCACACTGAAAACTTTTGGGCTTCTGCTCCTTCCATGCCTACAATAAGGAACAGAAAGGCTGAGCTGACTTGTGACGAGCAGTAACAAAACTGCGGTAGAGATATTCATGCTCTCCCCATATGTCTGGGCCTCCTGTTAAATCTAAAATGTTGTCTTTCCTCACTGCGCTCCTGCTAGGAACTTGATATTATGGCCTCTCCCCAAGGATAAAAGAGACTAGTCATAGACATATACAAATAGCTGAGGAAATATGGCCTTAGACATAGTGCTGCATTTAAAGAAATAAATAAAAGTCTCACTAAGAAAGGAGAAAAGGAAATGCAGCATTTTCATGGCAAATAGCATGCTGTCCCTTTGGCAGAAGTGAGCTTGGAAGATGACACTTTCTGCCTCTGTTCCATAGTTGCCTGTTTTCTCCCTGAGTGCAGTTATACTATGAAAAATGGTTGATGCCTTTTTGGACCGCATCTTTACTCCTTCTATATATTCAGAATCACACCTGTTTGCCTTCAGGTCAGTAAAACATTTATTTTTGTTTTCCATTTCTGTTAACAGTGTAACTACATAGCTATGTGAGAATCTTTCCCTTAGTGTCCATTCACAACATAGTTTATTGACTTGCAGTCGGTTTAATCCTTTCCAGTCTCCCACACAGAATTAAGGTCATTTCCAGAGGAAGAGCCCAGAGACAATAAGTTTCATGAAAGAATACTCAGTACCTCCTGAATGTGACACTACAGCTCTTCTGTAGCACACCCTTTCAGGCCCTTCTAAGCCACCTGGTGCATATTTATGGGGGAGAAGAAGGATTGATTCCCAGGTGGGAGGCAGATCTAGCTCAAGGAGTACAGACAATTTAAACCTAATTGTTTGCTGGGTTATTCCCTTAGCAGGGAATTCTTGAAAAAATGTAGAACTGTTTTTCTTTCCTTTCCCAGTATATTTTACCAGGGATTTGGAGTTTCAGGATGTTAAACTGCCTGGTAGGAAGGCAGCCAAAGACCTTTGCCAGCTTTGAATTGTCTTGATTAAATTAGAACTCCTTTGATGTAGATGTAGAAAGAATGAATCAGACAATATAATATTGGAGATGCCGCTTTATTTAAAAATGTTACCTGCATGAAAGAACCACCTTACAGTACCAGATCATGCTACTTCTGTAACAGTTTCATTAGGATCAATGATCTCTACATACAGTAAAATTGAAGGTAATAATGAAAATCATGCTCCTATGTGCCCACAGGCCTGAAAGGCTGAATTCAAGTCTATTTCCACCCTCTGTGATAAGACGGGAGCAAAAGGAAAATCACAAGCTGAGTGAGACGGGAGTCCCAAGTCTCTAGGTGATGCCATGTCTGGATCAATAAATGGCCGTTAGAGGCTTCAGTGCACATCTCATTCATTTGGGGATTTATTAAAGTGTTTCTCATTGCCTTGTATAGCAGAATTTCCACTGGATAAGTTGACTTTTGTGGATTGTATTATAAGGCAAACAATTCCACACAAGCATTTTCTAGAGGTACCTCGGCACCTACCTCAGAGCTCATGGGACAATTCAATCTCATAGCTAGTGGCATTAAAGTCAGGTATTAAAAGACTTCCATCTTTTTGCCCTGTCTCATTTACAAGTCTGTTCATTTCAAATACACTGGCAGTCCCAAGGAAGCCAATGGTCCTTGTCACATGTGCTTATAGAGTTAGTGTCTAAAAGGGCTTGCTTTCTGTATTCCTGAGATGTTACCAAATGTAAGATATCATGTTATTGCAAGGACAACATTGATAAGATATGACTCCTTACTGCAGTTGAATTCACCTGGTTTTGTTTAGTTATCTCACCACAGCAAACTTTTTTGTCAGTAGAAGTATTTGTTCATGGATTTTATTTTCAGAATGGTGACAGAGTATGTTAATAAAGCAGCATCACAGAGGTGTGAAAGGGCATAATAGTATGAAGAGCTCTAGAGGCATTTCAGTTTTTCATCTGCAATAGTGATTTAAAAGTGGCAAAAAAGAATTTTCTTTAGAGGCCTAACAGGAACTGGGGTAAAATGCTGGTAACATTTTTAATTCACTGAAGGCTGTGGACAAACAAAAATATTTCCCATACCTTGTGCAAGCTCAGAAAGTATTGTGAAACAAATCTTGTGCAAACATTGCAGAGGTGGAACAGAAACATAAAGCATTTCTGATCTTAGTATCTCCTTTACAATGCTGTTTTGGTTTTCTTGTCCCCAGGTTGCAATCTGGGTGTAGCTGCACTGCCTAAGAAGCCTGTCTCTATGCACAGAGATCACGTGTCATGTGCAGCGTAGCCTGTTGTCTTTGCACACTCCCTGGAACAGTCAAGGCAGAGCAGGGAAAAGACAGGGAGAATTGGGGCTGGAGTGGCGCTGGAATTCAATTACATGTCTGCTGTAGACACAACCTCATCATAAAAACCAGCCTGACAATTTTAACTTTAATTGTCCCTATCTGAACTCTCTTTGATGTTAAAGATGGGTTATTCTTATCCCCCTTTCTTGTCATATTGTGGGCAAGCAACACTAAATCAGGTAGCAAGATGCAGACTTTTCAGGAAACCCAGACATGGATTGAATAGTTTTATCCAGCCCTTGAAAGTACATGGGATTGATCTGTTTGCTGTGCAATCCCCAAGCCCCAGGCTAGGGATAAAAATTTCTTAGAAGAGAGGAAAACTAAATCAATTCTCTACTGTTGCTAGCGTAAAGTTGGTCAATAGCTGATATTTTAAAGCACCTCCATCAATAATTTATGAGATTTATTCAGTTTATGAGAAAGAGCACTCGATAATCATCACTACACAGTGATGACCCAACAGGTGTTGCTAACTGGATATCATTTAATAAAAGTTTTTCAAGTGCTCAACATGCTTTCATCAGAGGGTGATTTTTGTTTTTAACCTTGTTTTGTATGAAAATTAGGAGGTAATCAATAAGTAAGATTTATTAAGCTTTTGAAGTGGTGGGTGAAATTGTAGGCTAGATATAATGTTCATATTGATCACGCTGTTGGTAAAAGCATGATAAGACTGTTGGCTAAAAGTACTATTAAAATGAATTTTATGACAGGCTGTTAAATAGAGATTTAGTATTATTTTCATAACTTCATCTTGGTTAATAGTGGCCTTGGTCAACAGTGGGCTGTAAAATGTTGATAGGGGCAGAAACCTCATAAATATTACCAAAACTAGTGGATAATCCTGGTGTATTTTCAGAATTGGAAATGTAGTTAAATAATTATCAAATCACTCCTACACCAGCTCTTCAATTTCTTAGGTTGCCAGCAGTATTCTTGTCTGTTACTGTCGTGGTTTAACCCCAGCCAGCAACTAAGCACCACGCAGCCGCTCACTCACTCCCCTCCATCCAGTGGGATGGGGGAGAAAATCGGGAAAAAGAAGTAAAACTCGTGGGTTGAGATAAGAATGGTTTAATAGAACAGAAAAGAAGAAACTAATAATGATTATGATAATAACACTAATAAAATGACAACAGTAGTAATAAAGGATTGGAATGTACAAATGATGCGCAGGGCAATTGCTCACCACCCACCGACCGACACCCAGCCAGTCCCCGAGCGGCGATTCCCTGCCCCCACTTCCCCGTTCCTATACTAGATGGGACGTCACATGGTATGGAATACACTGTTGGCCACTTTGGGTCAGGTGCCCTGGCTGTGTCCTGTGCCAACTTCTTGTGCCCCTCCAGCTTTCTCGCTGGCTGGGCATGAGAAGCTGAAAAATCCTTGACTATAGTCTAAACACTACTGAGCAACAACTGAAAACATCAGTGTTATCAACATTCTTTGCATACTGAACTCAAAACATAGCACTGTACCAGCTACTAGGAAGACAATTAACTCTATCCCAGCTGAAACCAGGACAGTATCCACCCCTTATTCTATACCATTGATGTCATGCTCAGTTCCCATACCTTTAGTTACATTAGTTACATCCTGATCAATCATCATCACCTTTCCATCCCTTTGAGACATATGAACAATGATATATATATGTATGTCATACCAGTCTGTCTGGGCAGGAGGGATGGTGCAAAGTCCTCTCAGTCGGTAGAGCAGAAATGGGCTTCAGTGCGGTGTGACGAGCAGGTGACATTTGACGCAGCAGGAGGATGGTGTGCACCGTTGGATTGTTGCATGCTGGAGTCAGTTCTGGTTCCATCACTACTGCGCTTTGCTCAGTTTTATCACAGTTCTTTCTTGCTTGATCCAAGTGATTCTTACTCTAGTACTATGGATATAGCATATAACAATTATAGTAATGATAACATACAGTAGCAGGGTTATACAGCAACTAATATCATACAGCTTAATTCTGGCTATTTTCACCTAAAATCAAATCCCCTTGAGGCACACATCGGACTTCCCCATCTTTTCGCATCACCCACCAAGTGCACCCAGGCCCTTGAGCAAAAGCAATCCCATGAATGGGTTTACCTTTGCCTGAGGCAGGAGTAACCCAGACTGTCTTCCCTAACATATTTTTCATGTGCACTACAGGGACTTTATCCCCTTCTACAGTATGTAAAAATTCTGATTGGGCAGGGACACTCCGATTGGCAGATCCTCTGGTGTCGACTAACCAGGTAGCTTTTGCTAAATGTGTATCCCAATGTTTGAAAGTTCCGCCCCCCCCCCCTTTGCTTTCAATGTAGCTTTTAACAGTCCATTGTATCGCTCAATTTTCCCAGAGGCTGGTGCATGACAGGGGATATGATACACCCACTCAATGCCATGCTCTTTGGCCCAGGTGTCTATGAGGTTGTTTCGGAAATGGGTCCCGTTGTCTGACTCAATTCTTTCTGGGGTGCCATGTCACCACAAGACCTGCTTCTCAAGGCCCAGGATAGTGTTCCGGGCGGTGGCATGGGGTACAGAATATGTTTCCAGCCATCCGGTGGTTGCTTCCACCATTGTAAGCACATAGCGCTTGCCTTGGCGAGTTTGTGGGAGTGTGATATAGTCAATCTGCCAGGCTTCCCCATATTTATATTTCAGCCATCGCCCTCCATACCACAGGGGCTTTAACCGCTTGGCTTGCTTAATTGCAGCACATGTTTCACATTCATGGATAACCTGCGCGATAGTGTCCATGGTCAGGTCCACCCCTCGATCTCGAGCCCATCTATATGTTGCATCTCTTCCCAGATGGCCTGAAGTATCATGGGCCCACCAAGCCATAAATAGCTCACCCTTATGTTGCCAGTCCAGGTCCACCTGAGCCACTTCACTCTTGGCAGCCTGATCCACCTGCTGGTTGTTTTGATGTTCTTCAGAGGCCCGACCCTTGGGTACGTGAGCATCTACATGATGTACTTTTACAACCAGATTCTCTAGCCGGGACGCAATATCTTGCCACAGTGTGGCAGCCCAAATGGGTTTGCCTCTGCACTGCCAGTTGCTCTGCTTCCATTGCTGTAGCCACCCCCACAGGGCATTTGCCACCATCCAGGAGTCAGTATAGAGATAGAGCACTGGCCACTTCTCTCAGCAATATCTAACACTAGCTGGATGGCTTTCACCTCTGCAAACTGACTCGATTCACCTTCTCCTTCAGCAGTTTCTGCAACTTGTCATGTAGGACTCCATACAGCAGCTTTCCACCTCTGATGCTTTCCCACAATGCGACAGGATCCGTCAGTGAACAGGGCATATTGCCTCTCATTTTCCGACAGTGTATTATACAGCGGGGCTTCTTCAGCCCGTGCCACCTCCTCCTCTGGCGACATTCCAAAATCTTTGCCTTCTGGCCAGTCCATGACCACTTCCAAAATTCCTGGGTGACTGGGGTTTCCTATGAGAGCCCGTTGTGTGATCAGTGCAATCCACTTACTCCACGTGGCATCAGTTGCGTGATGTGTAGAGGAAACCCTCCCTTTGAACATCCAGCCCAGCACTGGCAGTCGGGGTGCTAAGAGGAGCTGTGTTTCAGTACCAACCACTTCTGAGGCAGCTCGAACTCCTTCATATGCTGCCAATATCTCTTTTTCAGTTGGAGTATAGTGGGACTCGGATCCTCGATATCCTCAACTCCAAAACCCCAGGGGTCGGCCTCGGGTCTCCCCAGGTGCTTTCTGCCAGAGGCTCCAGGTAGGGCCATTCTCCCCAGCTGCAGTATAGAGCACATTTTTAACATCTTGTCCTGTCCAGACTGGTCCAAGGGCTACTGCATGAAAAATCTCCCGCTTAATTTGTTCAAAGGCTTGTTGTTGCTCAGGGCCCCATTTAAAAACATTCTTCTTCCGGGTCACTTGATAGAGAGGGCTTACAATCAGACTGTAATTTGGAATATGCATTCTCCAAAACCCCACGACACCTAAGAAGGCCTGTGTGTCCTTTTTTTTAGTCGGGGGAGACATAGCTGCTATTTTGTTAATCACATCCATTGGGATCTGTCGACGTCCATCTTGCCATTTTATTCCCAAAAACTGGATCTCCTGTGCAGGTCCCTTGACCTTACTTTCTTTTATGGCAAAACCAGCTTTCAGAAGGATTTGGATTATTTTCTTCCCTTTCTCAAAGACTTCTTCTGCTGTGTTGCCCCATACGATGATGTCATCAATGTATTGCAGGTGTTCCGGAGCTTCACCTTTTTCCAGTGCAGTCTGGATTAGTCCATGGCAAATGGTGGGGCTGTGTTTCCACCCCTGGGGCAGTCGATTCCAGGTGTACTGGACACCCCTCCAAGTAAAGGCAAATTGTGGACGACACTCTGCTGCCAGAGGGATTGAGAAAAACGCATTAGCAATGTCAATTGTGGCATACCACTTGGCTGCCTTTGACTCTAGTTCGTATTGAAGTTCTAGCATATCTGGAATGGCAGCACTCAGTGGTGGTGTAACTTCATTCAGGCCGCGATAGTCTACTGTTAGTCTCCACTCCCCATTAGACTTCTGCACTGGCCATATGGGACTATTAAAGGGTGAGCGAGTTTTGCTGATCACTCCTTGGCTCTCCAGTTGGCGAATCAACTTGTGGATGGGAATCAGAGAGTCTCGGTTGGTGCGATATTGCCGCCGGTGCACCGTCGTGGTAGCAATTGGCACTTGTTCTTCAACCTTCAGCAACCCCACAATCGAAGGGTCTTGAGAGAGACCAGGCAGGGTAGACAGCTGTTCAGTGCCCTCCGTCTCCAAGGCAGCTATACCGAAAGCCCATCGATACTTCTTTGGGTCCTTAAAATACCCCCTCCTGAGATAGTCTATGCCAAGGATGCACGGAGCCTCTGGACCAGTCACAATGGGGTGTTTCTGCCATTCATTCCCAGTTAGGCTTACTTCAGCTTCCAATACAGTTAACTTTTGAGATCCCCCTGTCACACCAGAAATACAAATGGGTTCTGCCCCTTTATAACTTGATGGCATTAGAGTGCACTGTGCGCCGGTGTCTACTAGAGCCTTATACTCCTGTGGGTCTGACATGCCAGGCCATCGAATCCGCACAGTCCAATAGACCCAGTTATCCCTTTCCTCCACCTGGCTGGAGGCAGGGCCCCTCTAATTCTGGTCAGAGTATTCAGTATTCACTTCTCGTAAAATTGGCTCAGAATTCCCTTCAAGAGGATTGGAAATAAAATCAGCCCTTCTACTCCGTTTGGAAACTGGAGCGGCATTTTTCCTGGTAGAATCCCCTTTTGTGGTGGTTTTTCCTCGCAGCTCACATACCCGTGCGTTTAGGACCGAGGTAGGTTTTCCGTCCCATTTCCTCATGTCCTCTCCATGATCACATAGGTAAAACCACAGGGCACCTCGCGGTGTGTACCTTCTACGTTCTCTCTATTGGGCAGAAGAACGCTCACTCCTAATAGCTGAGATATTGGTCCTTACAGGTGGGGAGTAGGACATATCCTCTTTGAATTGCTGGAAATCATCGGACAGCTTCTCCACAGCCGAAATGCAGGCTTGTAGGGAGGAGGAGAGATTTTCTTCGTATTGACGGACTTGGCGAGCCACTTCATCCACTGTCAGTGCCTCTTCGTCTTTCCAGCTCATTATTGCCAGTGAGTTGGCATAGGACAATGGTGCGCTCCATACAAACTTCCGCCACATGGGTCGTGTGCATTGGACTTCGTCTGGATCTTTGGGTAATTGTGGGTTGTCCGGGTCATGATGAATCGTCTCTAGCACAGCTAATTCCCTCAGATATTGGATACCTTTTTCCATGGTGGTCCACTTGCTTGATTGACATATAACATCTTCCTTAAAGGGGTACCTTTCCTTCACACTTGACAGGAGTCGCCTCCAGAGGCTGATGGCTTGTGTCCCTCTTCCAATTGCCTTGTCAATGCCACCTTCCCTGGCAAGCGATCCCAGCTGCTTGGCTTCCCTACCTTCTAATTCCAAGCTATTAGCCCCATTATCCCAGCATCGGAGGAACCAGGTGATATGCTCACCTCTACGGCAGCCAAAATCTTTTCGCAAATCCCGCAGCTCACTCAAGGATAGGGACCGGGTTATTACCTCTGGTTCTGCCTCTTCCTCCGGTTCCCGTGATGACCCTGGTTCACCTTCATCCTTCGCTAAGTGAACTGATTTTTTTGTATATTTCTTTTTATGTATGGGGGCAACTGATACTGGTGCAGGTTGGTCCGCTGGTTCAGTTGCAGCATCGCTCACCGGGTTTTGGATAACTGCAGTGTCTGTCGCCGAGGTTTGGGTAGCAGCAGTGCTCGTCGCTGGGGCTGGAGGGACCACAGTGCCCGTTGCCAAGGTTTGGGTAGCTGCTGTGCTCGTTGCCAGGGCTGGAGGGGCTGCAGTGCCTGTCGCCGAGGTTTGGGTAGCAGCAGTGCTCGTCGCTGGGGCTGGAGGGGTCACGGTGCCTGTCACCAAGGTCTGGGTGCCTGCAATGCTCCTCGCCGGGGCTGGAGGGGCCGCAGCACCCGTTGCCGAGGTTTGGGTGGCCGCAGTGCTCATCATTTTGTTGTTAGGTCCAGAGACTTTCTCTTCCCCTTGAGGGTACTGAGTGGTGTCGAACAGGGCTCGATAGGCATGGGCCAGGCCCCAGCACGTTGCAGTGATTTGTATCTCTCTGGAGCTGCCGGGGTGACAGCATACCTTTTCCCAATATTTTACCAGTTCTTCTGGATTCTGCACTTGTTCAGGGGTTAATTTCCAAAACACTGGAGGTGCCCACTTCTCTAGGTACTTGCCCATACTACCCCACACACCCTGCCACTCATAATTATCCAGCCTTGGGGCAGATCTCTGGGTGATCTTCTTAAATAGTTGTTTAACCTTAAACGAGAGCTGAACCACATTCAGAAGTATGCTAATTCCTAGCAGTAGGGCTAGGACCGTGCTGGTCTCAACATCCCAGGAGTATTCAAATTTTTCAAATTTCTCAAACACCATTGTAACTGGACTGAAGGAGAAAGGAGAGGGGAAGAAAGGTACCCCACCCATAGACTGGTTTTCCAAGGAGGAAAGGTAAATGGTATAATTATTAATAGTTTCCCACAGATGGCTCCCGCAGTATAAAGGTGACAATGCTGAGTGCAAATACCGGATTAATCCCACAGCCGAAGACTTTATCATACCATAAACCAGAGTTATACAATACATCAAAGCGAAAACCTTAATCCACCTCCCACGGATGATAAGCAGCAGAAGAGGAACTACATACAGCAAGCGAGGTGATACATAACAGAGCTTTAAAAACCAGAGCAACAACTCTAAGAACACATAAATCAACATAATGACCAGCGACTATTAGACCAATATAATGAATGCTTAGAACAAATTTGTTTTAATAAGCTCTGGTCAGGTTTGTCGTTATCTCAACCCTTCGTGCCCCACGTTGGGCGCCAAAATGGACTGTCGTGGTTTAATCCCAGCCAGCAACTAAGCACCACGCAGCTGCTCACTCACTCCCCCCCATCCAGTGGGATGGGGGAGAAAATCGGGAAAAAGAAGTAAAACTCTTGGGTTGAGATAAGAACGGTTTAATAGAACAGAGAAGAAGAAACTAATAATAATGATAATGATAACACTAATAAAATGACAACAGTAGTAATAAAAGGATTGGAATGTACAAATGATGCGCAGGGCAATTGCTCACCACCCGCCGACCGACACCCCGCTAGTCCCTGAGCAGCGATTCCCTGCCCCCACTTCCCAGTTCCTATACTAGATGGGACGTCACATGGTATGGAATACCCTATTGGCCACTTTGGGTCAGCTGCCCTGGCTGTGTCCCCTCCCAACTTCTTGTGCCCCTCCAGCTTTCTCGCTGGCTGGGCATGAGAAGCTGAAAAATCCTTGACTATAGTCTAAACACTACTGAGCAACAACTGAAAACATCAGTGTTATCAACATTCTTCGCATACTGAACTCAAAACATAGCACTGTACCAGCTACTAGGAAGACAATTAACTCTATCCCAGCTGAAACCAGGACATACTGTTAGCCCCCAAACTGCTCTAGGAATTAGAAGTTTTCAAGAACACCTTAGAATTCAGATAATCACAGCAATTGATAAAAGGGACTTGAAGTATAATTGAAAGCATATAGTTCAACCAATGAAAGTTATATAGCAGTGTAATAAAATGTTTTATAAAGGGGAAATGAAAGATAAAGAAGGACTTCTGCCAGTGAAGTGTTTTATAATGAGATTAAATCTCTGATAGAAAATATGAGTCATCGTTTGTGGGTTTTCACAGCATGAATGAACAAAATTTTCATTAGATTATTGCATATGATTAGAGATGTCTTTAAATAGTGCTTTCTATTTTCTTCCTGCTATGTCTGCTAATCAGAGAAGGTATGTTTCTCAGATTGCAGTAGGAATTATGTAAATTGCTTAAAGTAAAAATTTTCACCCATGTGTAACCTAGTTTTCCAACTTTACATTAAACAGTTCAAAATATATGCAAATCCCAATGTAACTATATATATAAAATGTGTGACATTTATATTTACTGTGAGAAAGTTGTTTGGTATTGATTACTTTAGGAAAAAAAAATTAAAATAGGCAAGCATCACAGTGAACACCATAGTAATGAGATGAGAAAGGCTCCACAACTTTAAAAATATTGGCATTAATAAGCTGTCCTCAATGTTATATTGTACAAGCTAATTAAAACAGAAGTCATACTTAATTTTTGAAAACCTTTACTATGATTGCCTTAGTATTTCTTAATGTTGTTACCTTTCTATTCTCTTCGGAGACAAAGCAACTGCATAGCCAACTAAATGAATTTACTGCACAGTATCTACTAGTTTATTGGTGAACTGAGTAACAATTTCTACTATTTCTTTTCCACTACAATAAATTTGAATTAATTTGTTATTATCTGGAAGGAAAACCCATGCACAAAAGGTGCGCAGAGGAAGATGTGCAACCAGAAAAAAAAATTCACTGTAAGTAAGTTTGTCCATTTTTGCCTTCCCCAAAGACAGAAAAAGTTCAAGGAAAATGGATGAAATGCTGAAGTCAAAACTACATAGGAAAATATTTTAATAAGCATATCTCATTTGAAAAGTGTAGCTGCATGTTTTAGATACTTTTGAACTGAGTAGCATTTTTCTGTACTATGAGTGAAACAGTGAGTAAACTGTTTTGCTTCTCTTAACAAGGACTATGTTTTCTGCATATAAAAAAATAAGAATTGCACTTTAAAAATAAATGTTATTCTATCATTTATGCTACATTATGACCCAAGAGATGTGTGTTACTTGGATGTGACACTTCCTGGGTATTCACAGAAGATTCACCTCTGTGTCAAGCTGTCACGGAGGTTTCCATATCACTCTCAGGAGAAGTAGGGCACTGTTAAAGTGTCACTGGAAGCTGGCACAGTCCTTAGCTGTCCCCTGGGGACATTCTTCTCCTCAAACTTATGCTGGAGGACTCAGTGGCATACAGAGAGCTCAAGATCACAAGGTCACAAAAAAGGCTTCAAATCAGTTTTGGAGGTACACACCAAAAGCTACGTGCTCAGCAGCATAGCTGTAGCAATCTGTGGGCAAAAAATGAGAAGTACAGAGTTTTATCAGTTCCAGCCGAAATTGTCACTAATATGATATAAATTTGTGCAAGTAAACATCAGCCAGTGGCAGTGTTTGTCTGAAGACATAAGTCTGCAGCTAAAATGTGTTTAATATTCAAAGTAGCCCTACATTCACAAAGGGTTAAGGCTTTGAGAAGGTCATTAGTATAGAAGTGGAAGCAGTTTGAGATGAAGTCCTCAGAACATACCTAAACATGCAAGTACTTGCAGATGCGGCAGTTCATGCTTGGCTCTTGCTTGTCACCATGTATCCCTAATGTTTCCAGATGCTGTCAGATGATCAGCCTCAGACAGGACAACCTATTGCAGGCTGCTCTTTTAGACAGGCTGGCACTGCAAGCAAGGCTAGACAGGAAGACTAACACTGGGCTTCCCTAAAACTAATGTGACAGGCTGTAGCTGAGGGTAGATGTCCTAAAGGAGAGAGGCTGCATGCATGCAGTAAAGACCTTAGAGTGCCATGTTCATAAAGAAGAAAAACACCCTGCTGGGTCAGACCAGTGATCCTTCTTCTAGCCCAGTATTCAGTCTGAGGGTGGCAATACAAGATGCTACTTTGGGAAAGCATGTGAGCCACACCACTGCTGAGGGCCATTCCTCTCGTAATTCCCCAGCAACCTGAAATATTAGACAATATAGCCCTGCTTAGCCCTTCTGCTGTCCTTATAAGGACCTGCATAATTTGTCTAAATTCTTTCTGAACCTGCTAGTAATGCCTATCTCCACAATCCCTGCGGCAGCAAGTTCCAGAAATTCACAGACTGCTGTATAAAGAGGTATTTTATCTCCTTTGAATTATCTCCTATGAGTTTCATAAATTGCCCCTAGTTGTATCATCATGGGATTTGATGACTGCAATCATTCTACTTTCACCTTATCCACTGTCTTCATGACTTCGTAATTCTCAATACTTCTATATGAGCTCAGCAGGTACAAGAGATTCAGAATCTCTGACTCTAGGATCTTATGTAAGGGCTCCTACAGAAATGTCTTAGGGTACATTGACAAATTAGATATCATCTTAAATTACAATATGCATTTGCGAAGGAAATGTTATAGTGTCATGGTTTAACCCCAGCCAGCAACTAAGCACCACGCAGCCACTTACTCACTGCCCCGACCACCCAGTGGGATGGGGGAGAGAATCAGAAAAAAAACTAAAACTCGTGGGTTGAGATAAGAACAGTTTAATAGAACAGAAAAGAAGAAACTAATAATGATAATGATAGCACTAATAAAATGACAACAGTAGTAATAAAAGGATTGGAATGTACAAATGATGCACAGAGCAATTGCTCACCACCCGTCGATCGATGACCAGTTAGTCCCCGAGCTATGATCCCCCTGCCCCCCCTCCACCCAGTTTATATACTAGATGTGATGTCACATGGTATGGAATACCCCGTTGGCCACTTTGGGTCAGCTGCCCTGGCTGTGTCCTGTGCCAACTTCTTGTGCCCCTCCAGCTTTCTTGCTGGCTGGGCATCAGAAGCTGAGAAATCCTTGACTTTAGACTAAACACTACTGAGCAACAACTGAAAACATCAGTGTTATCAACATTCTTCGCATACTGAACTCAAAACTTAGCACTGTACCAGCTACTAGGAAGACAATTAACTCTATCCCAGCTGAAACCAGGACAGATAGGAGGATAGTTGTAAATAGATGCATATCACAGCTCATAAATGACACACTTTACAAAAAGAAAACAGTAAAAATGGCAGGAGAAATTCTACAATGTTAAATACCAACAGTAGAATATTTTAATTGAAATAAGATCATTGAAAAAGATTAAGATATTTAAAAAATAAGAAATGTCTGTTTCTGTTGTTTCTCTTCCCTCTTCTTTAAAGAAATCACTTAAAATTGAGCAATTTTGAAGTCCGTAACTTTGTGGTTTTAAGCAATGAATTATCATTTTCATCCTTTTAAAAATGAAATTAAAAAAAATTCATTACAACAAATTATCATGGTTTCAGCCCAGCCCGTAACAAAGCACCACAAAGCCGCTTGCTCACTCCTCCCCCCTGGCCCCAGTGGGATGAGGAGAAAATATAAAGAAAAGCTCGTGGGTCGAGATAAGGACTGGGAGGGATCACTCACCACTTATGGTCACGGGCAAAAGACAGGCTCAACTTGGGGAAGAAACAAGATCAATTTAATTTACTACCAATCAAATCAAAACAAGGATATTAGGAAGTAAATCCAAACCTTAAAACACCTTCTCCCCACCCCTCCCTTCTTCCTGGGCACAGCTTCACTCCCGAATTCTCTACCTACCTGCCCTCAGCAGCGCAGGGGGATAGGGAATGGGGGTTGGGGTCAGTTCATTACACATTGTCCCTGCCGCTCCTTCCTCCTCAGGGGCAGGACTCTTCACACTCGTCCCCTGCTCTAGTGTGGGGTCCCTCCCACAGGAGACAGTCCTCCACGAACTTCTCCAACATGGGTCCTTCCCACGGGCTGCAGTTCTTCATGAACTGCTCCAGCATGGGTCCTTCCTGCGGGCCAATCTTCAGTGACAGGCTGCTCCAGCGTGGGCTTTCCCATGGAGTCACGGCCATCTTCGGGGGCGTCCACTCCACCATTCACCTCCATGGGCTGCAGGGGGACAGCCTGCTGTCTCACCATGGGCTGCAGGGGCATCACCTCCTCAGGCACACCTCCTCCCCCTCCTGCTTCACTGCCCTCCGTATCTGCGTAGGTGTTTCTCTCACATTCCAATCTCCTCCCCCTCTGCAGGTTCCCCTTCTTAAATCTGTTCTCCCAGAGGCACTACCACCGTCGCTGATTGGGTCAGCCTTGGCCAGAGGCAGGTCCGACTTGGAGCCAGGGAATCTTCTAGCAGCTTCTCACAGGAGCCACCCCTCCAGCCCCTCCCCCTCTACCAAAAACCTCACTACACAAACCCAAAACACAAATAAAAGGAAATAAAATGGTATGCAAGAATAATAAATACTTATGTTTTTCTGTTTGCATATTGGATAACATATGTAAGGGTTGGTCTCTGTGACATAGGATGAAAGCATCAAAATTTCAAAGGAACATGATTTGCAGTGATTAAGGAATCATGGTAAATACTGAGATTCTCACAAGTTCTAATCTCTTCCTACATATAGGTTTAATTTTTGTGAAGTTAATTTCAGCCAAATCTCATGTAGGTGAACATGCTACACAGACATACATTTATTAGTCTGACAGAGGCTTTTGATACCTTTTTCCTGTCAGTTGAATAAAAAGTAGACGTGAAGGGACAGAGAGAGAGGAAGTCTGACACAGACTTAAAATCATGTGCTTGCATGAGGAGATTGAAGTAGACGGATGCCTGTAATCTTGAAAGCAGATGACAGATGACCCTTTATTGCTAAAACACACACATACTTATAGTCACATATTCTGCAAAGTCACTGTCCACGCGCACAAGCATAGAATATGATTGGTTATACTAACTCTGTACACGCGCATAAACATAGGACATAATTGGTTATACCAACTAAAACATGCAAAACTTTTCTCAGTCTAATTGGTCAAGATAAACTGCCGAATTGAGGTTCTTTGTGCCAAGTTCCCTTTATCGTGGAATGCGCACCTGTGTTCTTCTAATTGGCATCTTTCTTTTTTTGTCTTCTTGTTTATTCTGTTCAAGGCCTTCTAAAAGCGTCTGGAATGCTCTTGTGACCGTTAGCTAAATATGTGTCCACACTTGCGCTTATAAAGAAGCCATAGCTTTGATTAGAGGCCTGGTGTTTCTCTCTGTGTGCAGGGTTAGGCCCTATGCTATAAATGCTTACTTCATCATGGGGGACAGTCTTCATCTGTATTTGGAAGCTTCAGTTCAGAAGCAGTAAGGCAAGTTGAGAGGGTCAAATTTATACTTGATGTAACTCCTTGGCAGTAAACCAAGGATAAATTTGGCCTATGTGTACAAACAGAAGTAACTAAATATATAAGTGTTACAGAGCCACATAAAGCAGCAAGTCAAGGGAGAACAGAGGGCATCAGCTTGAGAGGTAATCGATATGTGTGGGAAGCTGGAAAAGATAAGGAACACCAGTGTCAACAGAAAGTCTTCTCCTTGTGCCTCATACCTTTGTCTCATCTACGTCAGGCTGCTACATGGACAGCTCAAGCAAGGCAGGGAATAATCCCTTGGAGCAATAGGAGTGCTGTGTTGTTTAGGCTCCACAGCAGAGATGGGGCAGGATTTTCACTGTTCTTCCCTCTTATTATTGCATGGCTATCACCAATCACATGCAACCCAAACTCTGTGCTACCCTTAGCAGCAGTGAGCTATTTCTTTAATTGTGTCTCCTTGTTAACTTCATCTCAAAATAATTGGAAAGTTTATGGAAAGTTTTTCTGTCAAAACGATACCTCCAAAAGAACAGCGTAGAGTAAGCACGGGCTGCCAATGTGAGAAAATCACTCATAATACTGAATAGCATTCAATTTCCGATCTGTCATATCTATCATTTCCTATCTGTCACTAAACAAACTACACAGGACACACTGACATTTTGGCATTCATTGTAAAAATGGACTGAAATACAGGAAGGTTTAAAAAAATGCATTTGCTATAAGTGTCCTCATGTGCCTAGCAATATCAGTGTTAGAATAACTTAGTGTTAAGAACTTCAACAGCTGGATGGATGTTTGACTGCTTCTTCTATCTATGTAGGTGCACATCTTTCATGTGGACATAGCAGAATATGGTCCTGCAATGAAACAATCTTAAAACTGCACTCAATATCACTGAGTGAAAATGTCCTCCTTGGAGAGAACCTGAAGAGAACCTCTGAGATTTTGGAAGTGATATGAAAGCTTTTCTCTCAGGGTATAAGTGTGGGTTTGTATTGGGTTTGCGTGGCAAGGTTTTGGTAGTGGGGGGGCTACAGGGGTAGCTTTTATGAGAAGATGCCAGAAGCTTCCTGTTTTAGAGTGGTTTTGAGGATTCCCAAGAAGGCAAACACACACACACTGACTATAAGGGAAAAAGCAAGCATTTATTAACTACAGACATGCATTATGCTAAGGGTATCTTGTAAAGGAAATTAACATACCGACCAGAGGACCGTGAGGAAGATGGACCATCCATACATTCTTGTGCCATCTTGCGCCGCGAGCTCAGCCCAGCAATCGGTAGGTGCCAGCTTTACGTGGGCGTCCCCACGGAGGCAACGGTGGCCTTCCCGTACACCAGCCCGATGCTCTTTGGAAAATCCCGGTATTTATACATTTGCAGAGGAAGAGGTTTTGGCACATGTGGCCAGCAGGTGCCAAAACACACCTCGGTTGCAACACAGGGAGCCTATGACGCATGTGCTCGCTGGCCAGGCGCGCTGCACGCGCCATAGCCATCCTGTCTATTGGTTCATGGGCTTTGTACACGCGGCATATTGTCATCATCCAGCAGTCACGCGCCAACCATGCTCACAGCTGTACTGTGCAACAGCCTGCTGCACATCCTCCCCCAGTATTGCTCAGCTTTCTTATCTCCGTGGTCAGCATTCCAAGCAACGGGCAACAAACCATCTGTTTTCTGTGCTGACTGCATTTTTCTCGGCTGTCTACTTCTCCCCCAGTGTTCATCCACGGACCAAAATTCCATCTTTTAACCCTTCCGTATACACTTCCCCTATGTCCAATAGAGACAGTGCCAGCCAGCTCCAAGACGGACCCACTGCTGGCCAAGGCCGAGCCAATCAGTGACAGTGGTAGTGCCTCTGGGATAGCATATTTAAGAAGGGGAAAAAGTTGATACACAACAGCAGCTGGAAGAAAGTGAGTGAGAATATGCGAGAGCAACAACTCTACAGACAGCAAGGTCAGTGAAGAAGGATGAGGAGGAGGTGTTCCAGGTGCCGGAGCAGAGATTCCCCTGCAGCCCATGAGGAAGACCATGGTGAGGCAGGCTGTCCCCCTGCAGCCCAGGGAGGTCCACAGTGGAGCAGATCTCCACCTGCAGCCTGTGGAACACCCCAGGCCAGAGCAGATGGATGCCCAAAGGAGGCTGTGACCCCATGGGAAGCCCACGCTGGAGCAGGCTCCTGGCAGGACCTATGGACCCATGGAGAGAGGAGCCCACGCTGGAGCAGGTTTTCTGGCAGGACTTGTGACCCCGCGGGGGACTCACGCTGGAGCAGTCCATTCCTGAAGGACCGCACCCTGTAGAAAGGACCCATGCCGGAGCAGTTCATGAAGTGCAGCCTGTGGGAAGGACCCACTTCGGAGAAGTTCGAGGAGGACTGTCTCCTGTGGGAGGGACCCCACGTTGGAGCAGGGTAAGAGTGTGAGGAGGAAGGAGCAGCAGAGACAATGTGTCATGAACTGACCCCAAGCTCCATTCCCTGTCCCCCTGTGCCACTCGGGGGGAGGAGGTAGAAAATTTGGTAGTGAAGTTGACCCCAGGAAGAAGGGAGGGGTGGGGGTAAGGTGTTTTTTAAGATTTTGTTTTTATTTCTCATTACCCTACTCTCATTTGATTTGTAATAAATTAAATTAATTTCCCCAATGTAGGGTAATAGGGTTATTCCATGCGGGACCCGGACGACAGGACACCAATATGATGATTAAAGTCGCCAGTTTATTGAGCCTAGCTGATCATTCTCATACAATTTTCTAAGTTCCTTAGAAGCTTTGATTGGCTGCTGCATGCAAGCATTTGGTGTCCACGCGCACAAGCATAAAATGTGATTGGTTATATTGACACTGTACATGTGCATAAACATAAGATACAGTTAGTTATACTCACTCTGTACACACGCATAAACACAGGACATAATTGGCTATATTAACTAGAGCATGCGAAACTTGTCTCAGTCTAATTGGTCAAGATAAACTGCTGAATTGAGGTTCTTTGTGCCAAGTTCCCTTTATCGTGGAATGCGCACCTGTGTTTTTCTAATTGGGATCTTTCTTTTTCTGTCTTCTTGTTTATTCTGTTCAAGGCCTTCTAAAGGCATCTGGAATGCTCTTGCAACCATGAGCTACTTTCAGGCCCAGTAACTAAGTAAGTTCCATATAATTGACCCCAACATCTCCCCCCCCTTTTTTGTTTTTCGTCAATTAACACAGCCTTACTTGATCTATCAATTAATTTTTAAACACATTGCAACATACAAGGATGGACCATCTGTACATTCTTGTGCTGTCTTGCTCGGCAATCTCAGCCCAGCAATCAGTAGGTGTCAGCTTTATGTGGGCGTCCCCACGAAGGCAACAGTGGCCTTCCCGTACACCAGCCCGATGCTCTTCGGAAAATCCCGGTATTTATAGATTTGCAGAGGAACGGGTTTCAGCACACATGGCCAGCGGGTGCCAAAATCCGCCTCAATTGCAACAAGGAGAGCCTATGACGCATGCGCTCGCTGGCCAGGCGCACTGCATGAGTCATAGCCATCCTGTCTATTGGTTCATGGGCTTTGTGATGCGGTTGCAATGCACAGAGAATCTTGACCTGTTATGGTAGCCAAGATGACCTACACGTTAGTTTTTGGCTGAGGTGGTATTCATATTGCCGCACCATCTGGGATGTTCCAGATGATGATGGTCGTACAAATCGAGCGGGAGTCCACTGTGGGCCTGCATCTGTGGAAACACAAGCATAATCTCGCCCCCAGGTTATTAATGAAAATGGACCTTCCCATTGCCCTGTTTCTAGATTCTTAACTAAGACCATGACCTTAACTCTAATTTTGGCTGTAGCTAACTTTTCTTGTGGAGAGAGATTCCCTACTCTTTTTTTTTTTTTTTTTAAAGGAGCATTAACAGATCTAGTCACCATCATTCACGAGCATCGAATTATACATGGGATAATAGCTAAGAGTATGAATATAGGAGACACCAAGAAAATCGACCACTTTAATATTTGCCGTATCCAAGGCCCAAACCCCAATGATTCTAACCAGTCACTAAACTGGTCAGTATAGTATCCAATCTTGTTTAGGTTCTCTTGTAATTGACTTAACTGTGAATGCTTATAGAATGGTCCGACAGGTTCATGCAACACATTCCTTCAAACTCTTCACACTCATGTCCTATCTCCACAAATCAAAAACTCTCCTGGGGGCAACAACTTTCCCCCCGCAGTATTTACATCCAAACTTGCAGTATCAACATCAGGCCATAAAGGTAACCCTGTTATGTTCTGCCATCCTATAAAGTATGACCCTGATCGCTCTTTCTCCTTCTTTACCAAAACGGTGTCCCCCCCAAAAATATCACTCCTATACCCTTATATGGTTGTAATTGTGATCGGAGATATCGACAATCTTCTAAATGGGAAATATTGGCTACCTCAACTGGGGGTAAAGAAAACATTAGATCCAATTCCTGAAGGGGCAAGCTCGCACTAATCAGAAGGTTTTCCACAAACAATTGTTGCTGTTTAGCTCCTATCAAAGAGGGCCACCACTTTTCGCCAATCTTTATGCACATCACCACATCGCTTGTTGTCATCATGTTGAATTTCTCAAATTCTATATTGTAATTAGTCTGGTTGTACCATGAGCTGTAAAATTTAGGGTTAAAGTCTGGATACCCTATTAGACATGTGCGAAAAGGATCCCCTGGTGTAGCTAAGGACAGACAAAAATCAGTCCGTCCGGTACTGTTTGCCCAAGTTACCCATATATTCTGTCGGGGGTCAATTTTAAATACAGATCCCGTGACTAAGGTCATCGCAATCATTATCACTACCATTTGCTTTTTCAAATCCCTCTTTTTTTTTTCTTTTTTTTTTTTTTTGTCTTTATCATAAATGACTACATATTGGGGTATCTTAATACTACTTCCACACTCGGCTTTTATGAGTAATATTTCACCAGATGCCGATCAACATTAAATCATATATATTTGCTGCAATAGCTCTAAGCTGCTTATTCTCTATACTATTAGTAGCATACACAAAGCCAAAATCAGTAAGCGATCTATTGAAAAATCCTCTGCCCACTCACGCAAGGTTAGTTGGTTAGTTAAATTTCTATCACAATGATCACACAAAAAAATTTTCTATCCCTTTCACCCACTCGCACTAAGATGCCTATCCAGGGCTGGCACCGTACTCTGTGTTTTTCACACGCGTTCTTAATTTCCGCATTGACTGCCGGTCTCCGTCGTGATTTGTCTAGGCAGTCTATCTAGGGCTTCGGGACTTGCTGAAGTCTCCACTGCCTCTTGTTTTCGATCTTCTGAGTTGTTTGTGATATCTGGTTGCTCAATCCATGGCTTGACCCATTTCGCCGCTATCCAATAGGGCTGTTCGTTACCTGTGGAAATACAAGCATACCCTCTTCCCCACGTGAATAACTTGCAAGGTCCCTGCCATTGCTGTAAAACTGGATTGAATATTGAAACTTGCAGCTGTTTTTTATCAACATTTTTGCTCCCACACTGTCGTGGTTTCAGCCCAGCCGGTAACAAAGGACCACGCGGCCGCTCGCTCACTCCTCCCGCCCCCCTCCGGTGGGATGAGGGGAAGACGGAGGAGAGAAAAAAAAAACAAAACTGGAACCTCGAGGGTTGAGATAAAGGCAGTTTACTGGAACAACACAAAGAAATTGCAACAACAACAACGGTACTAATGAAAAAAGTATACAAAAAGAGTGATGCACAGTGCAACTGCTCACCACCCGGGACCCGACGCTCTGCCACTTCCCCCACCGAAAAGAAGAGCCCACCCCCCGGCCCGCTCCCCCTTTATATACTGAGCATGATGTCACATGGTATGGAATAGCTCCTTGGCCAGTTCAGGTCAGCTGCCCCGGCTATGCCCCCCACCTCCCAGGTTCCTGTAAAAAAAAATTAACTCTATCCCAGCTGAACCCAGGACATTATCCACCCCTTATTCTATACCATCTACATCATGCCCAGATCTTACATTTTCCAATCGACCACTACCACTTCCTTGTCTTATATATATAAGTATATGGACTTGCGTCCGTCCCCATCGCCCCTCCGCGCACACACACACACGCAAATGGTATTCCTTTAGCCTATGGGCTATCCCTCTAATGTGTCCATTGATTTTATTTAGTCCATGACTTTGGGGCTCCATCTGTTGTAACAGTTCTTCAGGATAAGAGAGATGGTGTGAGATGGTGGGTTGTTGTATGCTGCCTCTGGAACTTGTGGCTAGTACATTTGGTGCAACTCACGCCCTTAGTCTGCAGGTCGAAGATGTTGATCTTGAGGAAATTGCTGGGTGTCAGTTCAAGTTCTGTCGCTGTTGTACTTGGCTCAGTTTCAAAGTCCATCCTGCAGTCATTTGGGTAATTCTTACAGTAATACCCTTGATATGGCATATAGACACTATAGATACAATGACATGCATTGGCAGGGTATTTAGCAGTTAGGTATCATACAGCCCAATTCATTGGCTATTCTCTCCCAAAATCAAATCTCCCTGAGGTACACATCGAACTTCCCCATCCTTCTGCATCACCCACCAGGTGTACCCAGGTCCCTGAGCAAAAACAACCCCTTGAATGGGTTTGCCTCTGTTTGAGGGAGGACTAACCCAGACTGTCTTTCCTAACATACTCCTCATGCGCACTACAGGGACTTTATCGCCTTCTACAGTATGTGGAAGTCTTGGTTGGGCGGGGCCAGCCCGATTGGCGGATCCTCTAGTATTAACTAACCAGGTGGCTTTTGTTAAATGAGTATCCCAATGTTTGAAAGTCCCACCCCCCATCGCTCTCAATGTAGTTTTCAGCAGTCTGTTGTATCGTTCGATTTTTCCGGAGGCCGGTGCATGATAAGGGATGTGATATACCCACTCAATGCCATGTTCTTTGGCCCAGGTGTCTATGAGGTTGTTTCGGAAGTGAGTCCCGTTGTCCGACTCGATTCTTTCTGGGGTGCCGTGTTGCCATAAAATTTTCTCTTCAAGGCCCAGGATAGTGTTCTGGGCAGTGGCATGGGACACAGGGTATGTTTCCAGCCATCCAGTGGTTGCTTCCACCATTGTAAGCACATGGCACTTGCCTTGGCGTGTTCGTGGGAGTGTGATATAGTCAATCTGCCAGGCCTCCCACTGTTTATATTTCAGCCATCGCCCCCCATGCGACAGGGGTTTTTGCCGCTTGGCTTGCTTAATTGCGGCACATGTTTCACATTCGTGGATGACCTGTGCGATAGTGTCCATGGTCAAGTCCACCCCTCGATCTCGAGCCCATCTATATGTTGCATCTCTCCCCTGATGGCCTGAGGTATCGTGGGCCCACTGAGCCATAAAAAGCTCACCCCTACGTTGCCAGTCCAGGTCTACCTGAGACACTTCAATCTTGGCGGCCTGATCTGCCTGCTGATTGTTTTGATGTTCTTCAGTGGCCCGACTCTTGGGTACATGAGCATCTACGTGACGTACTTTTACCACTAGCTTCTCTATCCGAACAGCGATATCTTGCCACAGTGCGGCAGCCCAAATGGGTTTACCTCTGCGTTGCCAGTTGCCCTTCTTCCATTGCTGTAGCCACCCCCACAGGGCATTTGCCACCATCCATGAGTCAGTATAGAGATAGAGCACTGGCCACTTTTCTCTTTCAGCAATATCTAATGCTAGCTGGATGGCTTTCACCTCTGCAAACTGACTCGATTCGCCTTCTCCTTCAGCAGTTTCTGCAACTAGTCGTGTAGGACTCCATACAGCAGCCTTCCACCTCCGATGTTTTCCCACGATGCGACAGGACCCATCAGTGAACAGGGCATATTGCCTCTCATTTTCTGGCAGTTTATTATACAGCGGGGCCTCTTCAGCCCGTGTCACCTCCTCCTCTGGCAACATTCCAAAGTCTTTGTCTTCTGGCCAGTCCGTGATCACTTCTAAAATTCCTGGGCGACTGGGGTTTCCTATGAGAGCCCGTTGTGTGATCAGTGCAATCTACTTACTCCACGTGGCATCAGTCGCGTGATGTGTAGAGGAAACTTTCCCTTTGAACATCCAGCCCAGCACTGGCAGTCGGGGTGCTAAGAAGAGCTGTGTTTCAGTACCAACCACTTCTGAGGCAGCTCGAACTCCTTCATATGCTGCCAATATCTCTTTTTCAGTTGGAGTATAGCGAGCCTCGGATCCTCGATATCCCCGACTCCAAAACCCCAGGGGTCAGCCTCGGGTCTCTCCAGGTGCTTTCTGCCAGAGGCTCCAGGTAGGGCCATTCTCCCCAGCTGCAGTATAGAGCACATTTTTAACATCTGGTCCTGTCCGGACTGGCCCAAGGGCTACTGCATGAACAATCTCCCGCTTAATTTGTTCAAAGGCTTGTCGTTGCTCAGGCCCCCATTTAAAATCGTTCTTCTTCCGGGTCACTTGGTAGAGAGGACTTACAATTTGACTGTAATTTGGAATATGCATTCTCCAAAAGCCCACAACACCTAAGAAAGCCTGTGTTTCCTTTTTATTAGTCGGTGAGGACATAGCTGCTATTTTGCTGATCACGTCCACAGGGATCTGACGACGCCCGTCTTGCCATTTTACTCCTAAGAACTGGATCTCCTGCGCAGGTCCCTTGACCTTACTTTCTTTTATGGCAAAACCGGCTTTCAGAAGGATTTGGAATATTTTCTTCCCTTTCTCAAAAACTTCTTCTGCCGTGCTGCCCCATATGATGATGTCATCAATGTATTGCAGGTGTTCTGGAGCTTCACCTTTTTCTAGTGCAGTCTGGATCAGTCCATGGCAAATAGTGGGGCTGTGTTTCCACCCCTGGGGCAGTCGATTCCAGGTGTACTGGACACCCCTCCAAGTGAAAGCAAACTGTGGCCTGCACTCCGCTGCCAAAGGAATGGAGAAAAATGCATTAGCAATGTCAGTTGTGGCATACCACTTAGCTGTCTTTGATTCCAGTTCATATTGAAGCTCTAACATATCTGGCACAGCAGCGCTCAGCGGTGGCGTGAGTTCATTCAGCCCACGATAATCTACTGTTAGTCTCCAATCCCCATTAGATTTCCGCATGGGCCATATGGGACTATTAAAGGGTGAGTGAGTCTTGCTGATCACTCCTTGGCTCTCCAATTGGCAAATCAGCTTATGGATGGGGATCAGGGAGTCTCGGTTGGTGCGATATTGCCGCTGGTGCACCGTCGTGGTAGCAATTGGCACCTGTTGTTCTTCAACCCTCAGCAACCCCACAACCGAAGGGTTTTGGGAGAGACCAGGCAGGGTAGACAGCTGTTCTATTCCCTCCGTCTCCAATGCAGCTATACCAAAGGCCCAACGGTACCCTTTTGGGTCCTTGAAATACCCCCTTCTGAGATAATCTCTACCAAGGATGCACGGGGCCTCTGGGCCAGTTGCAATGGGGTGTTTATGCCACTCATTCCCGGTTAGACTCATTTCGGCTTCCAATACGGTTAGCTCTTGGGATCCCCCTGTCACACCAGAGATACAGATGGGTTCTGCCCCTTTATAACTTGATGGCATTAGGGTACATTGTGCACCAGTGTCTACTAGAGCCTTATATTCCTGTGGGTCTGACGTGCCAGGCCATCGAATCCACACTGTCCAGTAGACTCGGTTGTCCCTCTCCTCCACCTGGCTGGAGGCAGGGCCCCTCTAATCCTGGTTAGAATATCTGTTACCCACTTTTTGCACATGTGAATCAGAAGTCCCTTCAAGAGGATCAGAAATGAGATCGGCCCATCTACTGCGCCCGGGGGACTGCTCACGGGAAACTGGAGCAGCAGTTTTCCAAGAAGAATCCTCTTTTCTGGTTGCTTTTTCTCGCAACTCCCGTACCCGTGAATCCAAGACTGAGGTAGGTTTTCCATCCCACTTCCTCATGTCCTCTCCATGGTCACGCAGGTAAAACCACAGGTTAGCCTGTTGTGTGTACTTTCTCTCTCCTCTCTCTTGGGCAGAGGAACGCTTACTCCCAATAACTGCAATGCGGGCCTGTACAGGTGAGGAGGAGGACGTATCCACTTTGAATTGCTGGAACTCTCGGGACAATTCCTCTACAGCTGAGACACAGGCCCGTAGGGAGGAAGAGAGACTTCCTTCGTATTGCCGGAGTTGGACAGCCAATTCATCCACCGTTTGTCCATAGCCTTCTTTCCAGGACATTACTGCCAATGAGTTGGCATAGGTTGGTGGTGCACTTCGTAGAAACTTCCGCCACATGGGTTGTGTGCATTGGACTTCATCTGGATCTGTGGGTGACTGCGCATTTTCTGGATCATTATAAATCACCTCCAGCACGGCTAATTCCCTCAGGTACTGAATACCTCTCTCCATGGTGGTCCACTTGCCTTGGTGACATGTAACTTCATCCCTGAAGGGGTATCTTTCCTTTA
Organism: Haliaeetus albicilla; assembly: GCF_947461875.1. NCBI lineage: Eukaryota > Metazoa > Chordata > Aves > Accipitriformes > Accipitridae > Haliaeetus > Haliaeetus albicilla. The sequence goes on along the minus strand of NC_091515.1, from coordinate 26,688,216 downwards.
CACCTAACAGAATTCGCCTCCAGAGGTTGAGGACTTGTGTTTTTCTCCCAATCGCCTTGTCAATACCCCCTTCTCTAGACAGAGATCCCAACTGCTTGGCTTCCTTACCCTCTAATTCCACACTACTAGCCCCATTATCCCAGCATCGGAGCAGCCAGGTAACAATGTGCTCACCTGGGTGGCGGCTAAAATCTTTTCGCATGTCACGCAACTCACTCAGGGATAGAGATCGGGTAATTATTTCAGGTTCTGCCTCTTCCTCCTTTTCTCGCGATGACCCTGGTTCATCTTCATCTCTCACTGAGCGAACTGATTTCTTTGTGTGTTTCTTTTTCTGTACAGGGGCGACTGATACTGGCACAGGTTGGTTCTCTGGTTTAGCTGCAGTATCTGTCACCGGGGTAGGGGCAGCCACGGTACCTGTTGTCAGGGTTTGGGTAGCCACGGTGCATGTTGTTGGGGTTGGGGTAGCCCCGGTGCATGTTGTCAGGGTTTGGGTAGCCACGGTGCATGTTGTCTTGTTTTCCATCTTTTCCCCCTTTTCCCCCTGGGGGTGCTGCATAATATCAAGCAGGGTTTGGTAGATACCGGCCAGGGCCCAGCACAGTGTAGTGAGTTGTGTGTCTCTGGGATAGCCACAGCATTTTCCTTTCAAAAATTCTATCACTTCATGAGGGTTCTGCAGTTGTTTGGGAGTGAACTTCCAAGTCACTGGAGGTGAGAAGTTCTCTAGATACCTGCCCACATCCTCCCACACGCCGTGCCACCCATAAATATCCAGCTTTGGGACAGATCTCTGGGTGGTACTCTTAAAGAGCCTTTTTGTAGCCCTAGACAAGACCTGAAACATAGTCAGGAGGCATAGCACTAACAGCACACAGGCTTGCGCATCCCAAGGATATTCAAAATTCTCGAAAACTGTTGTAATTAGTTGGAAAGAGAAAAGGGAGGGGAACGGATGGGGGGAAGTATCCCCCCCTGACTTCCCCATGGGTTGGGTGTAATTACCAATAAAATCCGACAGAAGGTGCCCAAAGTGTGGGAATGATATCACTGCCTCATACAGATACCAGCTTAACCTCATGACCAGTGATGTAATCATTTCACAAGTCGACATTGCCCAGTACAGCAAAATGATAATCCCAATCACTCTCCCAGAGATGAGATACGCAACTACAGGCAATACATAAAGCATATAAGAACTTACAAAACGCCACCATGTAAACAGCTGAATCAACATTGTGACTAACATCTATTTATCTAGTATAAGAAATGCGTATGACAAATTTGTTTCAACACGCTCTGGCCAGATCTGTCGTTATCTCAACCCTTCGTGCCCCACGTTGGGCGCCAAAAAGGACTGTCGTGGTTTCAGCCCAGCCGGTAACAAAGGACCACGCGGCCGCTCGCTCACTCCTCCCGCCCCCCTCCGGTGGGATGAGGGGAAGACGGAGGAGAGAAAAAAAAAAACAAAACTGGAACCTCGAGGGTTGAGATAAAGGCAGTTTACTGGAACAACACAAAGAAATTGCAACAACAACAACGGTACTAATGAAAAAAGTATACAAAAAGAGTGATGCACAGTGCAACTGCTCACCACCCGGGACCCGACGCTCTGCCACTTCCCCCACCGAAAAAGAAGAGCCCAGCCCCCGGCCCGCTCCCCATTTATATACTGAGCATGATGTCACATGGTATGGAATAGCTCCTTGGCCAGTTCAGGTCAGCTGCCCCGGCTATGCCCCCCACCTCCCAGGTTCCTGTAAAAAAAATTAACTCTATCCCAGCTGAACCCAGGACACACACATATGCCTAGTAATTGGGATCTGATCCTCAGACCACGTGGCTGTAGCCAATTCAAAACATATAGTGCTTTGCTTATTAACTCTTGGGGGGTACAATGCTGCATGTCTTCCCCCATTTTTAAAATGTTTAAACGATCCTTTAAGGTCCGATGTGCACGTTCAACGATAGCTTGACCAGTAGAATTAAGGGGTATGCCAAAATTATGAGTTACCCCCTACAGCTGTAAAAATGTTTCTAATGACTGTGCGCGATATCCCGGGCCATTGTCTGTTTTAATTTCTGTTGGCATTCCCAGTTTATTGAGCCTAGCTGATCATTCTTATACAATTCTCTAAGTTCCTTAGAAGCTTTGATTGGCTGCTGCATGCAAGCATTTAGTGTCCACGTGCACAAGCATAAAATGTGATTGGTTATATTGACACTGTACATGTGCATAAACATAAGATACATTTAGTTATACTCACTCTGTACACACGCATAAACACAGGACATAATTGGCTATATTAACTAGAGCTTACAAAACTTGTCTCAGTCTAATTGGTCAAGATAAACTGCTGAATTGAGGTTGTTTGTGCCAAGTTCCCTTTATCGTGGAATGTGCACCTGTGTTTTTCTAATTGGGATCTTTCTTTTTCTGTCTTCTTGTTTATTCTGTTCAAGGCCTTCTAAAGGCATCTGGAATGCTCTTGCAACCATGAGCTACTTTCAGGCCCAGTCACTAAGTTCCATATAATTGAACCCTACACCCCAAGTCCAGTCTGTTTTGCCTGTGACGGTAATTGTTGAGCGATCTACCTGTCCTTATCTTGACCCATGAGCCTTTTGTTATATTTTCTCTCCCCTGTCCAGTTGAGGATGAGGAGTGATAGAATGGCTTGGTGTGCACCTGGTGTCCAGCCAAGGTCAACCCAGCACAGGGTTAAATCCTGCTCATCTGCAGTCCTCTTTATGCTTGAGAAAGGGGTGGGGAATATGGTACATAATTGCTGCCTATGCATTTCTAAACACTGCTCAGGACTTCTTTTGTCTTGTATAGTGTTTATTTGATCCTGAACCTCTTCAATTACAGGGTGTTATACAAAAGGCAGAAAGGATAAATGGATTCTCAATTAGGCTGTCCTTTGGGTAGTCATCAACCTGATCCTGACTAGCTTCAGAATTAGACATTGAAGGTTCATTTCAGGCTGTGATTAGATGCAAGAGTTTGTGGTGATTCATAGTGTGTTTTAATCATTCATCATTATCTTAAATTTTGACACAAAAAAGTTTGAGTCCAACATGCTATTCTAAGCGGACAAAATTAGTAGTCTGTGTAAATGAAAATGCTTTACAATGTGCCAAACTGTGCTTAGTATTATATTTTTTGGTCAACAACATTAAGGTTTAAAGCTACTTATGTGTGTGTTCAGATCATGCAGGACCTTCTGAATGTGCTTATTCATACCACTTTATCTACACTTGGAGTCCACATCAATGCCCATTCTTTTTTAATAACTACTAATTCAGAATAACACAAATAATTTCCATGACTCTGTCTGCCATAGCTCATTGATGGTGCTTTAAACAAAGCTAGTCTGAGATATTGTCAACAAAATAAAAATGTTGCCATAAAGATAACAAAAAGTCTAGATGTTTTCTGCTTGTTTTCAGTGGACTTCTGGATTCCACTAGGTGGAATTCAGTCCAGTAGACTCTTTGAACCGTAAAACAAATTCACATTTACATGCATAGCATTTCTAAAGGATTCTGACCTACCACTACAAATTTTTGAGAGGGTCCACAAATCTCAAACAACTAGGAAAACTCTAGCATTTACAAGTGGGATTTTCAAAATATTCACTGCTAACTTTATTGACTTCCCACTGGAGACAATCCCACTGTGACTTTTGTCATTGACTTTACCAGGAGCAGAGCCAGGCCTGAGTGTTTTCAGAATTATATTCTAATATATATACACAATGGTCATATTTCTGGCAGTGTTTTAACTTTTTTTTCCCCAACACCCAAGAACTTGGTAATTTAACTAAAAAGTTCTAATAGAATTTTTCAGATTTGCTCTGGAGAAACAAGTGTGTTAAAAGAAGGATGACTCAACAAGACAGATTTGTTACATTAGCAATGACTAGTTTACTATGTGACTAGTGCAGCAGACAAGCGATGGCTTGAAAATCTTTGTACTGGCAGAAACTATGGGACATGGCAATCTAGAGTATATTATTTTGCACTGTGCAAGGACTAAGATTCACTTGAAATTCAAGATATACAATAATGCAGCAGCATCTATAAATCAGAAAAACAATGGAAAGAAAGCAAAGCTTTCTATCTGATTATTAATATATTTCATTTCACTCAGCAAATAAAATTCAAATTATTGATTTTATGGAACTATTGGCATGAAATCACTTAGAACAAAAATGTATTACTGCAAAAAAAAAAAAAACTATTCCTGTGTAACTATTGCATTTATAGTGTTATGTGAGCTCAGGAATAGGGTCTTTTTTTTTTTTTTTTTTTTTTAGTTAATTTAGTTATTTGGGGGTTGGATCTTTAAAGACCCCTTTGAACTCAAACCATTCTGTGATTCTGTGATTCATTTACAAAAAAAGACATATTTACCAAAGGGAATTATAAGTTGTTCCACCTTAAAGTAAAAATAAGATACCTGGTATCCAATTTATAGCTTTTGCTTTGTTTATTTTTCATAATTATACTTCTGATTGATTTAAAATCCCATTTGAAATGTTGAATATTGGAAGGGCAGCACAGATGCTAATTCTGTTTGCAATGGCCTAAAAAAGAAAAGTGCAAGCTTTAATCTGATGTCTAGGCTGCATTAAAAAAAATTGGATGGAAAAGGATTAGATTAGATTAGACATTCTGGATTTAAAAATGTTAAAACTCCATTTATGCTTTAACATAATCTCCTTCCACTCTCTGGAGCCATCAAGCTGAGCACTGTCCATTACAAGTATTTATTATTATTATTATTAAATTTGCTTCTTTTTCATTTTAACATCCTAGTTTCATATTTGTAATAGCGAGAAATCCTCTGAGACACATCTAAAAGTTCTTTCTGACCTGGTGAATGGAAGGGAAGTCACTTAAACCTCTGGTTTTTACAATGATTTTATGTATTTGTGCACAGTCATAAATGTAAATATTAATAGCTAGTTTTTAAAAGCCAAATAAGAGTGAGTGTTTTTAAGGACTTTAGAGGCTTGTGAGAGAGTGGTGATGTTTTACAGTACAACAATTTATTTACAATGCATTATTATGAAGAAATGCTCAGTTTAAAAAGCAATCATGCACTTTACTAAACCTGAAGTACCTATTATATACAGCATCTATAAATAAAAAAGGTGTTATAATATTTGCAAGCTGATGCCTGATGCTTCAGAATGCAGATTGGATTTTATTTCTCATAAAAATAAAACCAAAATATTATTTGGGGGTTATAGGACAGCATCTCTCAGGAGCAAAATGGAGGAATAATAATATCTTTGCTGGGATCAACGCAATGTTTTCAGTGATGATGACGACTCTACTGCCGAATTTCTGAGCATTCCACACCATGGGTGGGACTATCAGTTTTTCCACCATCACTCACTCTCTATTAAAAATATTCCAGGCAAACCAAAGATATCTAAAAATATTAGATAATACTATCTAATATGTGAGAGAGATTATATCAAACCATTGACTCCATCTCTATTCAGCCATGGTGAATCAGCCCTTTCTGTTCATCCATGGAGCTGTGATAAGTCATGTGACAGGGCACACCATCACATGTACCTTATTTTCTGCCACTAGGCACAGGCTCTGGATAACATCTAGAAGAGCCAGTATCATGACTTGGTCTGACCTAGCAATACAAATAACTCTGTGCTATTAGCAGAAGGGTGGTGTTTGCTGAGCTGGGCTGGAGATTCCTTGTTTAATTCAGGATATCTGGTAGGACCCAGCAAGGAACTATGTTTGCTCTAATTAATGAACACCACTGGGGAACCTGGTTCAGGATATTAAAAGTGAACTGTCCAAACCAGTGTGAGTCTTTGTTGTGACACCATCATAAAATGAACAAATAATCTGATCAACAATCCCCATTCTCAATGTAGCCATCATTATCAGTTCATCCAATAACTGAAAACATATTTATCACATCCATAAAAAATAGTAGGGGTCACTAGCTAAAAAGTTTTGTTACCCAATTTTCTATGCTACTTGTGAGGTTCAAAGCTGTCAGGAAGGTGTAACTAGCAGAACACCATTTGCCCTTAGCGCCACCAGAGAAAATGAAATATTTGATCACTTCGGTGTTTTTTCAACTCTTAATCTCCTTGGTTTTATATACTTTCTTGATAGCCACATTTGAAAACACAGACAATTGTGTTCATAGCACACATTCAAGTCCAGTACCTGAGCCAGATTGCCTCTAATAAAGACTGGGTTGGGTTTCCAGACTTCATTTTCATCATCCCTCAGATATGGGTCATTATATACTGTCCACACTTTCTCAGCTTCTTCAGCTAAAGAAGAACACTGTTAGGTTATTTAGTACAGGAATCCTGTACTGCTGGATAGACCACCAAAATATGAGCAAAACTACAGTGGGCCCATGAGGAGGAGTAATCTCAGATGTAAAACCCAGCTGTCAACTAAGAGTAGTTCCTATTAAGAGTCATAGTTACTCCCCCTGTAAAATGTACAAAAATTTGTGACTAGCCACAGGAAAAGAGTAACACTGTTCATCAAAACATGAGAAAGAAAAACTGTATGAATTGAAGACAGCTATGGAGTATCATTAACTTACTTATCCAATTCATTTAATTTAGCACTGATAACTAGAAAACTGGGAAAATCCGACATGCACTGGTCCTAGGAAATGTATTTCTCGTCAGCTATTATGAAATCAGAGAAACATATTTTAACATATGTTAATAGCAAAAGGAGAATCAGAGATAACATTGGGCCGATGCTTGATGAGGTCGGTCACCTCACAAATAGGGACGTAGACAAAGTGGAGACATTTAATGCCTTCTTCGCCTCCATCTTCAACACTGATGATGGGCCCTGGGACCCCTGGAGCCCTGTGTTGGAAGACCATGACTGGGGGAATGATAAACTCCCAGCTGACCCTGAACTTGTTCGCGACTTGCTGCTCCAGCTAGATGCGCATAAATCTATGGGGCCCGATGGGATTCATCCCAGGGTACTGAAACAGCTGGTTGATGTTATTGTGGGACCTCTCTCCATTATTTTTCAATGGTCTGGGGAGTCTGGAGAGGTCCCAGTCGACTGGAAGCTGACAAATGTCATCCCAATTTTCAAGAAGGGTAAGAAGGAAGACCCTAGTAATTACAGGCCTGTCAGTCTCAGTTCAGTCCCGGGTAAAATTATCCCTTACGCTCCCAGTCCAGGTCCACCTGAGCTACTTCTATTTTAGCAGCCTCATCTACCTGTTCATTGTTTTGATGTTCTTCAGTGGCGCGGCTTTTGGGCATGTGAGCATCTACATGACATACCTTTAGAGCCATGTGTTCGACACGGGCAGCAATGTCCTGCCACAATGCAGCTGCCCAGATGGGTTTACCCCTGTGCTGCCAATTGGTCTTCTTCCACTGCTGTAGCCACCCCCACAGGGCATTAGCAACCATCCAGGAGTCGGTATAGAGGTAGAGTACCAGCCACTTTTCTCGTTCAGCAATGTCTAGGGCTAATTGGATGGCTTTCACTTCTGCAAGCTGACTTGACTCACCTTCTCCTTCAGTGGCCTCAACGACTTGTCGTGTGGGACTCCACACAGCAGCTTTCCACTTCTGATGGTGCCCTACCACATGACAGGATCCATCAGTAAACAAAGCATAACGCCTTTCGTCTTCTGATAACTCATTATATGGTGGTGCCTCTTGGGCACGAGCCACCTCCTCAGGCAATGCTCCAAAATCTCTGCCTTCTGGCCAGTCCATGATCTCTTCCAGAATTCCTGGGCGGTTAGATTTCCCCAGTCGAGCCCGTTGCGTGATCAATGCTATCCACTTACTCCATGTAGCGCTGCTTGCATGATGTGTAGAGGGGATGTTTCCTTTGAACATCCAGTGTAGCACAGGCAATGGTGGTGCCAAGAGGAGATATGCTTCTGTACCAATAACTTCTGAAGCGGCTCGAACCCCCTCATATGCTGCTAGTATCTCTTTCTCAGTTGAGGTGTAGTGGGCTTCTGATCCTCGGTACCCCCAGCTCCAAAACCCTAATGGTTGACCTCGGGTTTCTCCTGGTGTTTTCTGCCACAGGCTCCAGGTGAGACCATGCTCCCCAGCTGCAGTGTAGAGTACATTTTGTACATCTGGTCCTGTCCGGACAGGCCCAAGAGCTACTGCACGAGCTATTTCCTGTCTGATATGCTCAAAGGCTTGTTGTTGTTGTTCAGGGCCCCATTCAAAATAGTTCTTCTTTCAGGTTACTTGATAGAAAGGGCTCACAAGCTGACTATAACCTGGAATATGCATTCTCCAGAACCCCACAAGGCCTAGGAAAGCTTGTGTTTCCTTCTTGTTAGCTGGTGGAGACATAGTTGCTATCTTGTTAACCACATCCATAGGCACATGACAGCGTCCATCCTGCCATTTTATTCCCAAGAACTGAATCTCCTGTGCAAGTCCCTTGACCTTGCTTTTCTTTATGGTGAAACCAGCTTTCAGAAGAATCTGAATTATTCTTTTTCCCTTCTAGAACACTTCTTCTGCCTCGTTGCCCCACACGATGATGTCATCTATGTATTGTAAATGTTCAGGGGCATCGCCTTGTTCCAGTGCTGTTTGGATTAGTCCGTGACAAATGGTAGGGCTGTGCTTCCACCCCTTGGGCAGTCGATTCCAGGTGTATTGGACACCTCTCCATGTGAAAGCAAACTGTGGCCTGCACTCTGCTGCCAAAGGAATGGAGAAAAACGCATTGGCAATATCAATTGCAGCATACCACATGGCTGCCTTTGATGCCAGTTCATGTTGGAGCTCTACCATGTCTGGTACAGCAGAACTCAGTGGCGGTGTCACTTCATTCCGGCTGCGATAATCTACTGTTAACCTCCATCCTCCATCAGACTTTTGCACTGGCCATATGGGACTATTAAAGGTGAGTGAGTCTTGCTGATGACTCCTTGGCTCTCTAGTTGATGAATCAGCTCATGGATGGGAGCCAGGGAGTCTCGGTTTGTGTGATATTGCCCATGGTGCACCGTCCTGGTAGCGATTGGCACCTGCTGTTCTTCAACTTGCAGCAATCCCACAATGAAGGAATCTTCCGAGAGGCCAGGCAGGGTAGATAGCTGTTTGATCTTCTCTGTGTTCACAGTGGCTACACCAAAAGCCCATCGGTACCCCTTTGGGTCCTTGAAGTACCCTCTCCTGAGGTAGTCTATGCCACAGATACAGGGGGCCTCTGGGCCGGTCACAATGGGGTGCTTTTCCCACTTGTCCCCTGTCAAGCTCACCTCAGCCTCCAATATAGTCAATTCTTGGCATCCCCCTGTCACTCCAGAGATCCAGAAGGGTTCTGTGCCCCTGTACCCTGATGGCACCAGCATACACTGTGCACCAGTGTCTACCAAAGCCTTATACTTCTGTGGGTCTGATGTGCCAGGCCATCGAATCCACACAGTCCAGTATATCTGGTCATCCCTTTCCTCCTCCTGGCTGAAGGCAGGGACCCTCTATTGCTGTTCCTCATCAGAATATTCACTGTCTGACCCTTGCAGTGCCAGACCAGAAGTCCCCTCACCAGAATCAAGGGAGGTGGTTTCAGTTCTTCTATGCCTGGAGGATCGCTGATTGCTGCCTTGTGTCTCTACAGCAACTATGCTGACAGCCTTCTTCTTGGGTGACTCCTTCTTAACAGCTGTCTTCCCTCTCAGTTCACGTACACGGGCTTCCAGCTTAAAGGTGGGTTCACCATCCCACTTCCTCATGTCCTCCCCTTGGTCACGCAGGAAGAACCAGAGTGTACCACGTGGCATACGCCTTGGGCTCCCTTTCCCTCTGACCAGGGCAGGAGAGGACTGATTTCTTGGAGCGCCCCTGACAGCCAAGGCACTGTCCTGTAGGGATGAGGAGACACAGAGATTTTCCTCAAAGTTTTGGAGCCAAGACGACATTCTCTCCACAGTTGGTGTTTCCATATCTGGACAATACATTGCTGCCAAGCTGTTAGAATATGATGCTGGGGCACCTTGAATCACCTTTCTCCACATGGCCCATGTGCACAGGACATCCTCTGGATCTTTGGAGACCTCATCATCATCTAGATCACTGTAGATGACATCCAGCACTGCTAACTCTCTCAGGTACTGGATGCCTTCATCTGCGATAGTCCACTTTCCTGAGGAGTTCACAAGATCTTCCTTGAATGGATATCTTGCCCTCACACTTGAGAGGAGCCGGCTCCAGAGACTGCAAATTGCTGCCTCTTTTCCAATTCCTCTCTCAATTCCCCAGTTTCTAGCGAGGGATCCCAGCTGTTGGGCTTCCTTGCCTTCCAATTGCTGACTGTCGGCCTCGTTATCTCAGCATCAGAGCAGCCAGGCAGCAATCCGCTCACCTGGCTGGCAGCTGTAATCTTTCTGCATGTCCCGAAGTTCTGAGCAGGTCAGGGACCGGGTAGTTTCCGCTTCCTGTTTAAGTTCTCTCACTCCTTCCTCCAATTTCTTTGTTGAAGGACCGGCTTCTAGATTAAACCTTTCCTCTTCTTCTTCTTCCCTTACTCATCAACGATATGGACCCATTGATCTCCTTGTCCACTGTTTCTTTTTCACTACTGGGGCAATTACTGTAGTTGTTGTTGTTGTTTGGGTCCCTATCTCGAGCATGGTGTCCTCAGATGCAGTTTGGGTCCCTGCCTCAACCGTGGTCCTCTGAGAGTGTTGAACTATGCCTCGGTAGGCATAGGCCAGGCCCCAGTACAGTGCGAGAAGCTGCTGGTTTTCATTGGGGTAGGCAAGGCACCCTTCTATCAGGTGGTGCGTCAGTTTCCCAGGGTTACTTGCCTGTTTGGGTGTAAAGTCCCAGGTTATGGGAGGTGATAACCGTCCTAGGAATCTGCCCATATCCTTCCATATACCCTGCCACCCAGGGACCGGTTGCTTGAGGGCACATTTCAGTATTGCCTCACCTAAAACTTGCCTTCTCTTATACCAGGACGAGACCAGATTCCACAAAACCCATAATATACCACCGGTATTAATTATTAGTATTGAACAGCTCACATAAGGGTGAACAAGGACCTCGGGGGCCTGCAGAATAAAACCATTCACATCAATGCCTGGTAGGGAGAGGGAGATGTGTTCCCTCATCTCCTCCACAAGATAGCTCCCACAACACAACAAAGCCATCAGTGCCAGGACAAAGCACATATAGCCATTATTTGCATTACCATGTTCCCAAATTCAGCAAGATAGAGATAAGCAAGCAGCCAACAGGCTCCATGACCTGCACAGGAGCTTGCCTCTTAATAACTATCTATGGCACGCTTAATGCAAAACTGCCGTTGTCATGCCCCACGTTGGGCGCCAAAAAGGACTGTGGTGGGTTGACCCTGTGTGGCAGTACATTCCCCCCCCCCAATCCTGCCATCAGGAAACAAAACTTCTCCAGGAAGGGAGAAGGGGAAGGAAATCCTGGAGGCTGCAGGTTGAAATTTGAACTGGCCAATCGAGATGCGCCAGGTACACTGAGGTGACTTTCCTAGCCAGTAGAATTAAATGACCACAGGTCAGATTCGCCAGGGGTATAAACGGGGTCCTGCCGGAGGACATGTTGGCAGTCCTCCTTGGAGCAGCGGGTCTGCAGTTGGGGACTCCCCCTCGGGTCAGGGCACCGCCCGAGGTAACTCCTCGAGGGAGAGAGCCCTCAGCTTTTAGGTGAGTGATATGCGCGTTTTGAGCCATCACTTTAAATCTTGGGGATTCTTAAGTCAGCCGTGTAGTATTAATTCTCTTTACATCATTGAGCCTGTGGTTTTACAAAATGTTACCAGACTTCTAACTAACTTTTACTGAAGAATAAATCTGAGTCTTAACACCTGTTGGATTTGGTTATTCGTGCATCCATAACACCCTGGCTGGCTGCCAGGTGCCCACCAAAGCTGCTCTATCACTCCCCCTCCTCAGCTGGACAGGGGGGAGAAAATATAACAAAAGGCTCGTGGGTCAAGATAAGGACAGTTTAATAAAGTGAAAGCAAAGGCCGCGTGTGAAAGCAAAGGAAAACAAAAGTTTTTATTCTCTACTTCCCATCAGCAGGCGATGTCTAGCCACTTCCTGGGAAGCAGGGCTTCAGTAAAAGTAGTGGTTGCTCCGGAAGACAAAAATGCCCCCCTTCCATCTCCCTTTACTTAGCTTTTATATCTGAGTTGATGTTATATGGTATGGAATATCTGTTTGGTTAGTTTAGGTCAGCTGTCCTGGTTATGTCCCCTCCCAAGATCTTGCCCTGCCCCAGCCTGCCATTGAGAGGGGGGCAAAAATGTTGGAGAGACAGCCTTGATGCTGTGCCAGCACTGCTCAGCAGTAGCCAAAACACTGGTGTGTTATCAACACCTTTCTAGCTACTGATGCAGAGCACAGCACTACGAGGGCTGCTATGGCGACAATTAACTCCATCTCTGCCAGACCCAATACAACCACATGTAAGCCTTATTTATTTCAGGATCAATTCAGAGAAGAAAATAAGGAGAGCCCTCTTGTTGAGTGAGTCACGAGGTTCAGAGCAGACCCCCTTGCTTTCTAGACTCTTTCTCAGAGGAGCCCAGGGGCGGCTAGATCCACTCTGAGTCCCAGACTTGGTCAACGGTTTATGTTTAAAAGGATGAGGTGTAGGGACGGTGGAAAAAAGAGAGAGAAGAAAAAAAAGAGAGAGAGAGAAAGAAAGAGAGAAGAAAAGGGTTTCACCAGTGTTGGGTACAGCATTGGTCCAGCCAGTCTAGAGATCCAGTTCCGGAGGGCACCCCAAAAACTCGTCCTCCCTTCTTTTATACCTAAAGAGTCTGCTCCTGTAGGTGGGGATTTGCCATCATTGAGCAAGCGCAGTGTGTGCTCAGGAATGTTCCAAAAATGAGTCGGTGCTCTCGACATGCGCAGTTCACGTTCCCAGGATTCTCTGGAAATGGGTCAGTGTGCTTGGGGGGTCATCGAGGAGTTGCTTCTCCCTCCCTGCAGGCATGACCGCTGTCTGACTTTTCCTTCTGGTGCATACGTTGTGCTGCTTCTCATGGTTGCTTAAGATAAGGAGGCATGGCTTTGGAGAAGCACGGTCCCACTCCCCGTGGGGCCTTCTCCTCCAGCCACATTTTCCTGTTCACACAACTCCAGTGCTTTTACAGAGGCTGTCTTCTCCACCAAAGTTCTTTAATGAATGTTTGAGACATTGGCTATAATTTGTCAGACTGTCACACATGGTGATAAGGTCTCCCCTAAGCCTTCTTTTCTCAAGGCTGAACAAACCCAGTTCTCTCAGCCTTTCGTCATATGGCAGGCTTCCCAGTCCTTTGATCATCTTTGTGGTCCTTCTCTGGACCCTCTCCAGCCTGTCCACATCTTTTTTGCATAGCAGGAACCAAAACTGAACACAGTATTCCAGGTGTGGCCTGACAAGCGCTGAGTGGGATAATGACTTCTTTATCTCTGCTGGTGATGCCCTTGTTGACACAACCCAGCATCCTGTTGGCTTGCTTTGCTGCAGCAGCACACTGTTCACTCATATTGAGCTTGTTGTCCACCAGGACCCCCAGGTCCTTTTCCACAGAGCTGCTCCCCAGCCAGGTAGATCCCAGCCTGTGCTGCACTCTTGGATTATGTTTTCCCAGGTGCAAGACCTTACATTTGTCTTTGTTGAACTTCATAAGGTTCTTGTTAGCCCACTCTTCCAGCCTATCCAGGTCTTCCTGCAGGGTGGCTGTCCCTTCTGAAGTGTCCACTTCCCCACTCAGTTTGGTATCATCAGCAAACTTCATCAGGGTACACTTGATCCCATCATCCAGATCACTTATGAAAATATTAAACATCATTGGGCCCAATATCGATCCCTGGGGGACCCCACTTCTGACAGGTTGCCAGTTTGAAAAGGAGCTATTTACCACCACCCTCTGGGTGCGGCCTGTCAGCCAGTTCCCCACCCACCGAACAGACCACTTGTCTAGACCGTAACACATCAGCTTCTCTGAGAGGATGCTGTGGGAAACCATATTGAAAGCCTTGGAGAAATCCAGGTAGGCAATGTCCACCGCTCACCCCACATCAACCAAGCAGGTTACTTTGTCGTAGAAGGCAATCAGGTTTGTGAAGCACAATTTGCCCTTGCATGCTGGCTTTTCCCAATCACGTGATTCATTGGACTTGTGATAGCCCCCAGGGGGATTTGTTCCATAACTTTCCCAGGGACTGAAGTAAGACTGATGGGCCTATAATTTCCTGGATCCTCCTTTAAGCCCTTCTTGTAGATGGGGGTGACATTAGCCTTCTTCCAGTCTTCTGGGATGTCCCCTGATCTCCATGACTTCTCAAAGATTATGGAGAGCAGCCTCGCAACAACATCAGCCAGCTCTCTTAACAGCCTCAGGTGGATATTGTCAGGGCCCATCAATTTGTAGGGGTCAAGCTCCTGTAATAGTTCACATACCAACTCTTCCTTCACTGACAGTGGGTCTGTGTTTGCATCAACCTGGATTTTTGTTCCCAAGGCCTGGGGCCCAATAGTGCTGGTAAAGACAGAGGTGAAGAAAGTGTTGAAAACCTCTGCCTTTTCAGTGTTGTTAGTGACTAATTCACCTCTCCTGTTTAACGGTGGGCCAATATTTTCCTTCTGTTTCTGCTTGTTGTTTACATACCTGAAGAACCCTTTCTTGTAGTTTTTGACATCTCTGACCAATTTCAATTCGAGCTGCGCTTTTACTTTTCTAACTGCATCTCTGCACACCCTGGCAATGCCCTTGTTCTCAACAGGTATTCATCTGCTTTCCTATCTCTGGTACACTTCTCTTTTGGTTTTGAGCAGACTCAGAAGCTCGCAGTTAAGCCAAGGGGGTCTCTTGCTCTGCCTACTTCCCTGTTATGGAGCCTCGCACAATCAAATCCAACAGCTGTTAAAACTCGGATTTATTCTTCAGTAAAAAGTTAGTTAGAACTCCAGTAACATTTGTAAACCACAGGCTCAATGATGTAATGGGAATTAGTACTACACAGCCGACTTAAGAATTCTTAAGATTTAAAATGATGACTCAAAATGCGCATATCACTCACCTAAAAGCTGAGGGCTCTCAACCTTGAGGAGTTACCTAGGGTGGCATCCCAACCCAAGGGGGAGTCCCTGACTGCAGACCCACTGCTCCAAGTGATACCAAGTGATTTTACCAAATCTCACTTTTACAGTAACCTAGCAGCAAACCAGTTTCCACGGCTGGTACAAAATATTAAAACCATCAAAATATTTAGACATACCATACAAAATGTATGGAAATATGCTATCAATTCCTCCCTTTCTGTTTGAGGCTACTAATTCTTTTAGTAGTCTCACTTGAACATAGATTGTGTCACAGCTCGTTTAAGACAGCTAAAAGTGACACAGATTATAACGATGATGATAACTACTTCTCTTGCTTTGTTGGTGCAACAAGGGAAAGCTTCAGGCTACTCAGTAAAGGTATCAACTAGAACTAGGATATATCAGTATCCCTCTTTTTGAGGCAATTCTGTAAAATCAATTTGCCAATATTTTCCTGGAGAATTTCCCTGCTTAGTAAATCCAAAAATGATTTTATTATTGGTTTTGGGATTATTACGTATATAAATTTCACATCTACTTTTAATTGTTTGAATAATTTTTGTCCTATCTCTATTCAAAATACACTTTTGTAAACGTTTAACAAGGTTTTCTGTTCCCCAATGTACTTTGCTATGTTCAGCTTAGGCAATTTCTCTCATTATTGTGGGTGGGACTATTATTTGACCTGTCAGTGTTACAGCCCATCCTGTCTAATTTTTGTTAGCCTGCAATTTAATAATTAATTCTTCATCTTTTTGATTATAATTTGGAGCTTCTTTAGGCAAATTTACACTGTTCTCTGGAACTAGTGTTAGGATGCCTTTTTCTGCAGCCTCTTTAGCAGCTCTATCAGCCAATCGGTTACCTGTTTCAGGGACAGTCCTACTTGACTGATGTGTTTATACAGTGCATTATCGCGACTGCTGCTGGCTTTTGAATGGCTTCTTACAATTTCAGTATTTGTTCTGCATGCTGAATGGTGGTTCCTTGTGCAGATAACAGTCCTCTTTCTTTCCATATTGTTTCCATGTGCATGTACTACTCCAAAAGCATACTTTGAGTCTGTCCAAATGTTGACTCACTTTCCTTGACTTAGTTCCAGTGCTCAAGTAAGAGCTATGAACTCAGCCTTTTGGGCAGATACATTCGAAGGCAAAGCTCATGATTCAATTACCTTCTCAGTAGTGGTTACCATATATCCTGATAAACGTTTTCCTTCACGGATGAAACTGCTTCCATCGGTATATAGTTCCCAATCTGTTTCTTCCAGTGGTGCATCTCGGAGATCTGGTCGGCTGGAATAGACTTCTTCAGTTGTCTGCAGGCAGTCATGTTCCGGTTCTCCTTCAACTTGGTCAGTTGTTAAAAACACAGCAGGGTTAACGATAGTAGTAGTTTTTAAGTAAACATCATCTTGCTCCAACAACACCACTTGATATTTCAGTATTCTACTAAGGGATAACCAATGCCCCCCTCTCTGTTCAAGCACAGTGATCACCATGTGGGGAATATACACTGTAATTCTCTGTCCTAGGGTGAACTTGCGAGCTTCTTGGATCAATAGCACAGTTGCAGAGACAGCTCTCGGACAACCAGGCCATCCCAGACTCACATTGTCTAATTGCTTTGAGAAGTAGGCCACAGCTCGCCAACTTGGTCCCAGATATTGGGCCAGGACACCCAGAGCTATACCTCTTCTTTCATGAGTAAAGAGTTCAAATGTCTTTGTGAGATCTGGCAGGCCTAGGGCTGGCGCCTCCATTAAAGCCTGTTTTAGTTGTTTGAAAGCAGCTTTCCCAGCATCAGTCCAATCTATAAATCCATTGTTTGAGGTTTTGAGCCGCTGGTATAAAGGTCGGACCAGCAAGCCATAATTTGCAATCCACAATTTGCAATCCACAGGCGACACCACCCAACCATTCCCAGAAATGCTCGCAATTCTTTTAGAGTCTTAGGTTCAGGGAGATGACAAATTGCCTCCTTTCTCTCAGTTCCTAATTGTCTCTGTCCTTTCAGGATTTCAAAACCCAAATAAGTTACTTCTCTCTGGGTTATTTGGGCTTTTTCTTTTGACACTTGATATCCACTGATTCCCAAAAAGTTCAAAAAGGCTAATAGTTATCTTTGTGCATTGTTCTTCCGTCTCAGCTGCAAGTAATAAATTATCCACATATTGCAACAAGATCCCTTCATTATTTTCTTTCTTCCAAATCTCTAATTCTCATGCCAATTGATTTCCAAAAATGGTAGGACTGTTCTTAAAGCCTTGAGGCAAGACTGTCCATGTATATTGTGTTTTTCTCCCAGTCTCAGGATTTTCCCATTCACACGCAAAAAGCTCTTGACTATTGGGATCCAAGGGAATACAGAAAAAGGCATCTTTTAAGTCTAACACTGTGAACCATTCTTGTTTCTCTGTTAGGATTGTTAACAAAGTATAAGGATTTGCCACTACCGGATTAATATCTTGTACTATTTGATTTATTGCTCTGAGGTCTTGAACCAGCCTGTAATCTTTTCCATTAGCCTTTTTAACAGGCAAGATTGGGGTGTTATATTTGGATTCACATTCTATTAACAATTTGTACTTTAGAAATTTTTGTATTATCGGTACTAACCCTTTCCGACTTTCCAGTTTTAGGGGGTATTGTTTAATTCTTACCAGACTCGATCCTGGCTTTAAATCAATTCTCACAGGCTCTGCTCTTTTGGATTTACCAGGAACTTCCCCAGCCCAGACGCCTGGAATTACAGCATTATTTACTTTGACTGGTATGATCCTCTGCTTTTGGTGACCGTCCTGTAACAACAAAGCCACTGCTTCGATATGTTTAGTTTCTGGAATTAAAATTTTAATCTCACCATTTTAAAATTTAATTCCTGCCTCCAATTTCTCAAGTAGGTCTCTCCCTAACAGGGGTTTAGGAGAATTTGTCACATACAAAAACTGATGAGTGACACATTGCTTTCCTAATTTCATTGTCAAAGGTTTAAAAAAGGGTCTAGTCTCTTGTTCACCTGTCGCACCAACAACACTAATTTCTTCGGAACTCAATTCCCCCTCTAAGGTGTTTAAAACTGAAAAGGTGGCTCCAGTGTCAACTAAAAATTCAATTTTCTGTTCTCCCAGGTTAGCTGTAACCAGAGGTTCTGCTGGGAGACTCCCCTCTGGTCCCTGTCAGATACTTTCACTCAACTTTCCCAAGAAAGGGGGAACTTGCTGAGATCGTGTGGTCGAAATTGGGATCACTTGTGACCTTGTAGGTCTCAGGGGACATTGCCCTTTCCAGTGTCCTTCTTGTTTACAGTATGCACACTGATTTGGTCCCAGGGGCTGGTTTAATCCCACTGGTACCCCAATCCAGTTCCTCTCCCTCATCCCATGCCAGCTCCTACTTCCAGAGCAGCTACTAACCTTGCATTCATTTTACTCTGTAATTTATCTCTATTTCTATATGCCACCCAAGCAACTTCTAATAATTTTCCCCAGTCTCGAGAATCTGCTCCTTGTAATTTTTGTAATTTCCTTCTGATATCATCAGAGGATTGTCCTATAAATAATGGAGCCAATTGAGCTTTTCCTTCTTCAGACTCAGGATCCATATTAGTATATTTCCTAGCATCTTTCCAATCAGGATCCTGAGTCTTAATCATTGTTTCAAAAGCGTGGGCTCTTTGATCAGGGTTTTCCCGATAGCTCCCGGCTGCTACTTTCCAATTATTTAAATCCACAATAGAAAAGGGTACTTTAATAGTTGCCACACCCTCAGTCCCAAGCGCCTGATGAAGAGGAGCTTGAATAACTTTGCTCTGTTTAGCTCTTGTTCGCCCTGTGACAGGGCTTTTCATGGGCTCTCTTTCATCACTATTTCTGGGAGCACTTCTAGGTGGGGCCCTTTGAGATCCAATTATCATTTCAGTATCATCCTCTCGTTCTTGCTCGTATAACTTTAAAAATCTTTGCCCAATACTACATGCAGAGCAGTACCTTTTGAGCTTATTGTCACCTTTTTTTTTCCTTCTCTTTCTCCAAAGATAGCACAAAAGGATCGCTGGGTGGCATATTAATTCCACAATCCTTTTGCCACTCAGGATGATTCTTTAAGGTAAAGAACAAATCACAATGCATAACTTCATCCCATATCTGCTCACGTCTCAAAAATAACGTTGTAACATGGTGTTATAATTTAGTGTCCCATTCACAGGCCACTTTTCCCCTTCATCAAGCTTATACAGAGGCCACCAATGATTACAATATTTAATCAAATCTTCTCTCTTCATGTTACCACCTGGGACACCCCCCAGCTACTTCCAGTGCTTCAAAACACACCCCAGAGATGATTTTTTAGGGAGTTCACTTGACTGTCCTGTTCCCATTATCAACACCTTCAATATACAAAAATCAAAAAATCAGAAAGTCAAATATCAGAGCCTAAGTCAAGATACCAAACAGAATCAGAGATCAAAAGGTCATATCCAAAATCAATAGTCAAATCCCAAAGCCTTAATCAAAGTACCGAGACCAAATTAAAAGGGTATCTCTGCCTTCAACCAGCGAGACGAATACCCTTTACCAGAGAAGTACTTCTACCAGAATACCAGATTTTTAAGGGTCCTTTTATATCTTTTCCTTGCTGACTTCTCTTAGTGAGGCTTACAGGTAAGAGTACCAGACCAGACCAGAATACCAGAACCAGGTTAATCAAAAGAATGCCTTTAAATAAAATCTTACCAGTGGCCTTGGCTTCTGAGCCCGGGGAACGGGGATCCAGGGTCTCCCCAAGAAATCTCGGTGCCGGCTGGAGGTCCTGCGATCCCATGTCTGTCGAGTCTCAGAAGCCTTGTCCCATCTGGGTCGCAAAAATGATACCAAAAAGCCGGTCAAAGAAACTCTCTAAGACTCATTTTGGAGTTTTAGAAAGCAGGCATTGTTTATTGCAGCGCTGGATGCACGGGGGATAGTTCCACCTAGCGTGCATACCACAGCTTTAGCACTAACAGGTTATACAGAATAACTAATTGCATATTAATCAGATTAGTATACATATACATAACAATGATTATAACTGATTATCATAGTACTGCCTACATCCGATCATGCGCAATGAAGGATCCATTTGAGTCGAAGGGCTGCTTTTGCAACCACTGACCCATTTGAAGTTCTTGTTGGCTGTCCTTGAAGTCTTTGTTCTTGTCCTTGTTCTTTGATCTTGAAGCTTAACGCAGCTTCAATCCCATGTGGTCAGTTTCAACATTGTTCTCATCTGGCATACAGGAACATCTAGTCATAAGAGAAAAGAACTGCAAAACTTAGGAGTAACTACCTCTACTAGTTAATTGCTTGGCTATACTTTTGTCTATTGTTTCAATCATAGTGTTAGTATAAGATTTCTAATCATTATTTACCAAATCTCACTTTTCCAGTCACCTAGCAGCAAACCAGTTTCCACGGCTGGTACAAAATATTAAAACAATCAAAATATTTAGACATACCATACAGAATGTATGGACATATGCTATCACAAGGAGGACTGATTCCAAAATGTCCTCCAACGGGACCCCGTTTATACCCTTGTTGAATCTGATCTGTGGTCATTTTAATCCCTATTGGCCAAAAGGTCACTTCAGTGTACCTGGCACATCTCAATCGGTCAGTTCAATTTTCAACCTGCGGCCTCTAGGGTTTGGGGTTTTTTTCCTCTCCTCCCTGCCTGGAGAAGTTTCATTTCCTGTCGGGGGGGTGGGTGTACTGCCACACCTTTAAAGGGGATGAACTGTTTTTGTGCTTCCAGGAGAGCGTTCTTGAAAAACTCCCAGCACTCGCTAGCTCCTTTATCCTCTATGGTAGCTTCCCACGGAATCCCTCCCAACTGAGCTCTGAGCGAGCTGAAGTTTGCTCTTCTAAAATCTAAAACCTTTGTCTTAGTACTAACCTTCAGCAGGGTCCCAAACTCCACAATATTGTGATCACTGCAGCCAAGGCTATCACTAACCGAGATATTACAAAGCAGGTTTTCTTGGTTTGTGAGTAGCAAGTCCAGCAGTGCCTCATTCCTGGTTGGCACATCTAACATTTATATGAGGAAGCAGTCCTCTACACATTCCAGGAACTTGATGGATGACACGTGAGCTGCTGTTCTTCCAGCAAATGTCTGGGTAGTTGAAGTCACCCATAAGAACCAGGTTCTGTTGACCCAAAGCTTGCCTAAGTGACCCAAATGTTGCTTCGTTGGCCTTATCGTCTTGGTTTGGAGGTCGGTAGCAGATGTCTACTGTAAGATCCCCCTTGGAGACGACCCCTCTGATCTTGACCCAGAGGCATTCGATAGGGCTTCCACAATCACTGTAGTTGACTTCTATACATTCAAGGTTCTTAACATAGAGCACGACTTCTCTTCCTCTTCTTCCCTGCCTGTCTTTACAAAACAGCCTATAGCCATCCATCACTATCTTCCAGTCATGTGAGTTGTCCTACCATGTTTCAGTTATTCCTATGATATCATCACTTTCTGACTGGGCGTGGAGCTCCGGTTCCTACTGTTTGTTCCCCAGGCTGCGTGCATTGGTATACATACACTTGAGGTGGTTGGTCTTCTGGTTCTCATCTTGGGAGGCAGCTAAGGAACATTTGTTGCTGCTCTGGTTGGCCTGGCTTATTGCCCAGTTGGTTGCAATGGCGTGAGCGTTGCCATTTTGGACACCCCCCCCCCCCCGAGTCCTTCAGTTTAAAGCCCGCCTCACCAAGCCGGCCAGACTGCTACCAAAGATTCCCTTGCCTCTTTCTAAACAGGTGGGTACCATCCCTCCCTAACAGGCTATAGTCATCGAAGAATGTCCCATTGTCATAAAAGCCAAAACCCTCACAACGGCACCAGCCACGAAGCCAGAAGTTGATTTACATTATACATCTATTTCTGGCTACACCCTTTCCTCTAACTGGTAAAATGGAAGAAAAGATAACTTGGGCACCAATACTTTTTGCTTGCATCCCCAGGGCTTTGTAGTCTTCCTTGATTCTGCCCAGGTTCTGGCTTGTGGTGTCATTCGTGCCCACATGAAAGAGTAGCAATGGATAGTAGTCTGTGCTCTTGACAAGTTGTGGCACCCTCTCGGCAACATCTCAGACCTTAGCTCCCAGAAGGCAGCATACCTCTTGTGACTCCCTGTCAGGCCGGCAGATGGGCGCCTCAGTGCCCCTTAACAGAGAGTCACTCACTACGAGCACTCGTCATTTCTTTTTGCAGCATCCACTGTGTGCTGCTGGTGCAGTTTCTCCTTGCAGATCTTGCTCGTGGGTGTCTACAGCTGTTAAAGCTTCATATCTGGTTTTGTTTGTAATGCTGGAGGGTGGGGACTGAAGCAGAGTCCTGCTTTTGGGGGTCACCAGGGTCCAAGGTGCCTCATTCTCTGTGGTGTCCGCCACAGGAGCATGGTTCTGAAACCACTTATCTATCTCCATCTCGGCCCCTCTAATACTGTGCAGCCTTTTAACTGTTTCCTGCAACTCGGCCACCTGATGCAACAGATCATTAACCTGTGCACATCTTTTGCAGGTACTTACCTTTTTTCCAGGAGAAGAGTCTGGGCACTCATTGCAACCTACCATCTGTACTGAAGTCTCCTTCTGTTTCAGAGGATCCACAGGGGCATCACACACAGACCAATGTGATCAAGTGAAGTCCATTTACTACAACGTTTGACACAGTTATATATCTTATGTGCTTGTGCACGCGCCTTATACAATACTCTAATTGGTACAATACCCCATTTCACGCAAGACTATCTTATCCTCTATTGGCTGTGCAAGCTTCTTCACGAGGTGTCCAGCAGTTACTTATCTCATTCTTCGGCATCCAGGAGTTGTTTGTCAGGCTCTTCTTATCTTCCTTTTTCCCAGCGTACAAGGACACAGCGTCCTTGTCTGCTCCAGCACTTTGTAAACTTATGCTTTGTTCCCATCTAACGGCTGGATTGCTCACATGCCTTCACCCAGCCAAGAAATCCTCAACAATTCCCCCTTTTTGTTTTTGAGCAATCCAGGCTTGCTTAATAACTTGGGATGCCATTTTTTCTTAACAAGCTGAACAAGGTGAAATTATTACAATAGCTAAAATCACAATAACTACAACAATGCCCATAATTCTTTGAGCCAACCCGTTACCCCTAATGACCCGAACCATGAGGACTATGAGGAAGATGAACCATCCATACATTCTTGTGCCATCTTGCTCCGCGAACTCAGCCCAGCAATCGGTAGGTGCCAGCTTTGCGTGGGCGTCCCCACAGAGGCAACGATGGCCTCACCGTACACCAGCCTGATGCTCTTCGGAAAATCCCGGTATTTATACATTTGCAGAGGAACGGGTTTCAGCACACGTGGCTAGGGGGTGCCAAAAGACCGCCTCGGTTGCAATCTATGACGCATGCGCTCGCTGGCCAGGCGCACTGCATGAGTCATGGCCATCTTGTCTATTGGTTCGTGGGCTTTATGATGCGGTTGCGGTGCACAGAGAATCTTGACCTGTTATGTTAGCCAAGGTGACCTATACATTAGTTTTTGACTGAGGTGGTATTCATATTGCCACACCATCTATGATGCTCCAGATGATGATGATGATCGTGCAAATTCAACAGGAGTCCGTCGTGGGCCTGTATCTGTGGAAACACAATCAACCTCGTTCCCAGGTTATTAATGGAAATAGACCTTACCCCTAATTTTGGCTTCAACTAACTTTTACGTTTACCCCACACTGTCTTCCCGTAATCACACTATGTTTAATCAAACTATGCTTAACACACTTTTTACCTAAAGCAAGTTCTATATACAATAAGGCATGCTGTTCTAAAAACCTCCCTGAAGGACTCAATGTCTGCTGGTCCTCTAAGGTGTAATACTCTATTAGTCAGAATCTGTCGGATCAGTGGCTCCAGCACCCGCCGGTGCCATGCCAGTTGCCATTGGGACAATTCCGGGTCAAGCATCAGTGCGAAGCCATGGCTTGACCCACTTAGCCGGGATCCAGTGAAGGCCTCGATCTGTAAGCAGACACATATACCCTCTCCCAGTAAGTTTTACTTCTGCTGGTCCGCACCATTTCCCGGATTCTGGGTCCTTATACATTACCATGATTCCTGTACTTTGTTGCGTCCTTTCCGCCTGTAAAAGAGCATGATGCACTACCATTGGTGGGTCTTTGTGATCACCTGTCAATCTAAGATAATTTAGCACAAATAAGGCTTTGGCCAATCGCTCCTCTGGGAGTAAGCCCTGTTTTTGCAGCATGCTCTTTAAGGTTTGGTTGGCCCGTTCGACAATAGCCTGTCCTGTGGGAAGATGTGGAATACTTGTACCATGGTGAATTCCCCACAAATTACAAAATCGAGCAAATCGTGTAGAACCATAGGCTGGGCCGTTGTCCGTCTTAATTTCTTTAGGCACACCCAGCACTGCAAAAGAAGCGTGAAGATGTCATTCAATATGTAAGGCCTTTTCTCCAGTTTGTGCCGTGGCCCACATGGCAGCAGGATAGGTATCAATACACACATGCACATAATGCTTTGCACCAAACCACATGACATGGGTGACATCCATTTGCCACAACTGCAATGGCAAAAGACCTCGTGGGTTAACCCCACAGCCCAAGCCCAGCCCTTCCTTTTGACAGTCGGGACATGCTTTGACGATACCTTGGGCATCAGTGAGTGGTAAGTCAAATTGCTTTGCTAACATCCTAGCGGGTTGGTGCAAGAACGCATGTGATTGCCGTGCTTGTTGAAAACAATTCCCTGGAGGAGGCTCCCATGCCGCTGCAACCAATTGGTCAGCTCTGTCATTTCCTGTTTCTCATCTGCACATGCGCTCGTACCCAAGAGTTCTACCAGAGGGTCCATATCGTCATTAGTGATACTGCAAAGATTCCGCACCCACTGGATATCTCCCACAAGCTTCTGGACATCATGTACCATTGAAATTTCTGATGTTATTTGAACCTTCTGAGGTTTAACATTGCTAGCATCTATGTGCCACCCCAAATACTTCCAAGGTGCTGCCTTTTGCACCTTTTCAGGAGCGATTATTACTCCGCGATGGCTTAAGATGTCCTGCAATTGAGTTAAAATTTCATCCTGTGGCAAGTTCCTTCCCGCTATCAAAATGTCATCCATATAATGATAAATAATTAACTGAGGAAACTGCTTTCTTACAGGCTCTAATGCCCAGGCCACATATACCTGACACATCGTGGGGGAATTGCGCATTCCTTGTGGTAACACGACCCAATGGTATCTCTTATAGGGCTCTGTCTTGTTAATCGATGGTACCGAAAAGGCGAACCGTTCAGCGTCATCTGGGTACAAGGGAATGGTGAAAAAACAATCCTTTAGATCTATAATTAACAAATCCCATTCTTCTGGAAGCATAACTGGAGACGGCAAACCTGGCTGCAGGGCTCCCATACTGTGCATCACTGCATTCACAGCTCTGAGATCATGTAACAGTCTCCATTTCCCACTTTTCTTGGGAATGGTAAATATTGGTGTATTCCATGGACTAGTAGAAGGAACAACATGTCCCGCTCTCAATTGGTCCTCAACTAACTCTTGTATTTTTAGCAGCCTTTCAGAATTTAGCGGCTACTGATCAATCCAAACAGGCTCATCTGTTTTCCAGCTAATTTTCAGGATTGGCTGCCCCTCAGTGACTGCTCCTAAAAAGGATGGGTCACTAACATTGCCTTCATTTGGCTCAATAAATCACGGCCTATGAGGCCAAACAATTCCTTTGGGGTAGTCATGACATACGGATGTGTCGTAACGTGTTCACCGTCGGGAAACACAAATGTAATGGGTAGCTGACTTATTAAGGTGGCTTGTGTGCCCCCTATCCCTGCAATGCCAAAATTTGGATTGATCAATGGCCATGATGGAGGCCAAATATATTGTGAAATAATCGTAACATCAGCTCCTGTATCGATTGTCATCAGTTTCTTGACGATAACTCTGTCAGGCCCTTCCAATTGCACTACCTTTTCTGGTTTACCTTTTGTTATGTCCATGGCAAGGTATACCTGCGGTTTCCCTGTGGAGCCGAATCCACCATCTCCACGTTGT
The DNA here is from genome assembly GCF_947461875.1 of Haliaeetus albicilla. Taxonomy (NCBI): domain Eukaryota; kingdom Metazoa; phylum Chordata; class Aves; order Accipitriformes; family Accipitridae; genus Haliaeetus; species Haliaeetus albicilla. The sequence continues at coordinate 26,661,994 of NC_091515.1, read as the reverse complement.
ACTTCATCTGGGTTTGGAACACACGACCTGAATGGAACTAATTGTGCTATTCTGGTACCTTTAGGAAGAGAAACAGGAGGGATTAAAACATGAATCATAATTTTCACAGTCCCACAATAATCTGCATCAATAAGCCCTGGGACTACCAGAATTCCTTTTAGAGGTGTTGAAGATCGTCCCATCACAAATGCACTAAGCCCGAGCCCCAATGGTCCCTTTATGTTGCTATCCACCAAGTGTACCCCTGCATCCACCAACGTAATGTCTACTGCAGTTTCCACATCCACTCTAGAGCTTCCTGCAGTGGCGGATCTGGTGGTTGCGAGGCTGCCTGAGGGCTGGCAGCCCAAAACCCTTGCATTTGTGTCATCGCACAAGGGGCCTTCGCGGTCGGTGTAGTTTCCCTTCTTCCTGTATTCTTGGTGGTATGGTTATCTTTCTTACAATTGTTGCAGCACTTAGTGTTAGCAGAAACTGTACATTGGCTCCTAATGTGTCCACATTTACCACAGTTAAAACACTTGACCAAGGGTGTCTTACTGGCCTTGTGCTTCTTTGTAGCTCCTTGTAGAGCTGCGGCAACATAGGCTACTTTCTTTGAGTCCACTGATCGATCCATGTATTCTATCATATCAACGACGTCTGCATTTTTCAGCAAATTACACAATGCTTTGCGTGTCTTTTCAGTAGCATTTTCAAAAGCGAGCATTTTGAACATGTTTTCTTTCATGTCCTCGTTCATGTCAGGGTGGTCATAGATTGCCCTATGCAGTCTATTAATAAACTGTGTGAAAGGTTTGTTATGCTCCTGTTTCACCTGAGTAAAAGTATGGCTTCGCATTTTGTCTGGTATGGTAAGAAAAGCTTGATACGCCAAGATCTGCGATAGGTGATGAACCTCAGTGATACATTGCAACTGAGCATTCCCTGATGCGAAGGGTCCAGAACCCATCAGCATCTGCGTGGTTACTCCCCACAAGGGATCTGTTTGTTGTCGTGGTGTTGCTTGTTCCCGATCACAGAACGTCTCCCACTGTCGGAAAAACACTAACATTTGGGAGGGCTCCAAAACCAACTGTGCTATCTGTTTAATATCTTGAAGTATTAGCGTATCAGAAGAAAAAATGAATTGCAGCATTTGTTGAGCTAACGCAGACTTAATTCCGTACTGACTCACAGCATTCTTTAATTTCTCAATGACCTTTTAGTCAAACGCCTCCCATTTTTTCTGTCCATTTGGTGCAATAACTGGGAATGCTTGGAGCATAGTCCCTTCTATAATGGCATCTTTTATTACTCCCCTCCAATGTCTCTGCCTTTCTTCTGCAGCGGCTATTACAGACGACTCCGCGTCTATCGCGGGCGCAGTTGGTTTCACCGTCTCTGGTTCCGAGAGGCGGGATGGATGAAAGGGCGGTGGTGGGGGCGCGGATGGTTCTGCCCGGGGGCCGGCCACGGCTGGCGGCGGCCACTCCATGGCCGGCTGACACGCGCCGTTGCAAGTGGGCGGAGGGGGGGGCGGAAAGGGAGGGGAGGAGGGAGGGGGCGGGAGGGGAGGGGCCGGAGGAAGTGCCGGAGAGGGCGGTGAGAAGGGGGCGGGAGGGGGAGGTGGAGGGGGCGGGAGGGGAGGGGCCGGGGGAGGGGCCGATGGAGGCGCCAGAGGGGGTGGTGAGAAGGGGGCGGGAGGGGGAAGCGGGGCCGGTATACGGCGGGAATCTTCGTTCTCTTGTCCTCTCGGTTCATCCTTTCGGGAGGATGACTGTTTCTCCCTCACTTCTGGTTCTTCCGACCGTACTGTCAGTTTTTGTAATTGGTTCACCACCTCCCTCAGGAGCTCTTCCGACCGTACTGTCAGTTTTTGTAATTGGTTCACCACCTCCCTCAGCTCTTCCATCGCACTACCCGATGGAGATGGTTCCCTGTCCCCTGCAATCTGTTTATCCGCATTAGTCACCCCCGAGTCTGTCGGCTTCAAATCTGTCGGGCGACAATCAGCCCCCCCTAATTCCCCTGTTTCTTGTGGAGTGACAGACGGGGGAATTTTTTCGGCACCAACGGCCTGGCTGGGTATAGGCAAAGGCTGTGTCTGTGCAGGCGTCTCAGCGTTAACGGAGATGGATGTTAGGGGGGGTGGAGATAGTTGTGTAGAGAATGTCCCCCCAACTCCAGCGGGGTAGGCTGACGCGGCAGCCGTGGAGGCAGCAGAGGGGGTCACTGCCGCGCAGACAGCGGCGGCTGCCTGCCGGTCCGCCCTCATTGTCTCCAGCATGTCTCAAATTACCTTCCAGTGCGCTGCGTATTTGTTTGCCTCCTTTTCCTTATCCCCCCTGCAGCTAATAGCATCCCACAGCGCCTTGTCTATATTATCCCAGGTCGCTTCTTCAAATGCGACATTTATACTCGGGATAAGTTCTTTCTTCCAGGCCCATAAAAGCAACCTCTTTAACACAGAATTATCGAATTTCAGTCCTCTCTCAGAGAGAAAATAACAAAGGAGCTTTAGGACTGCTTCCTGCTCTTTGTCCAACCCCATCTCCTTCTCCGACCGCTCACCTGATCAGGGCGAGATTCAAGCTTACGCGCGTCTCCTCGTCTTCCCAGCTCAGCTAAGGCTCATGTCGTTCTTCCCAGCTTAGCTGAAGCTCATGCCATCCTGCCGGGGCAGCAGGAACACTCTCGGCCGGCTCCTCTACTCCCTCGTCGGTTCAGCTGCACCAGAAATTCTCGTAGAGACGATAAAGTGCTGATCTGAGGGTCCCTGTTCGGGCACCAAATGTTGCGGAGGATCCACAGGGGACATCACACACAGACCAATGTGATCAAGTGAAGCCCCTTTACTACAACTTTTAGCACAGTTATATACCTTATGCGTTTATGCACACGCCTTATACAATACTCTAATTGGTACAATACCCCGTTTCACGCGACACTATCTTATCCTCTATTGGCTGTGCAAGCTTCTTCACGAGGTGTCCAGCAGTTACTTATCTCATTCTTCGGCATCCAGGAGTTGTTTGTCAGGCTCTTCTTATCTTCCTTTTCCCAGCGTACAAGGACACAGCGTCCTTGTCTGCTCCAGCACTTTGTAAACTTATGCTTTGTTCCCATCTAACGGCTGGATTGCTCACATGCCCTTGCCCAGCCAAGAAATCCTCAACATCCTTCCTTACCAGTTTCATCTGGGTGGAAGCATCAGACATCTCAGGAGCTTTCTCTGTAGAAACACTGGTTTTAACTCTGAGGCAAGTGCCCACTATCCTGGCAGAGACCTAGAGCACTTCCCTGGGCTGTGGGCCTACAAGCAGGGTGCATGGCCCTTCTCACGGGCCCTTCTGTGCAAACTGCTGCACAAACTGTGGCGCCCTCTCTGTGTGCCCTCTTGATCCCTGTTTGCATGCCCTGTTCACAGCAGTCTTGATCGATAGTGCTCCCTAGGGCCATTTCAGTGTCCCGCGGTTGCTTCTGGCATCGCTCAAGCCGTCAGCCTCTCTGTGAGAGACTGAATTGTTATCTTGAGCTGTTTGTCTCAAAGATTGTTAGGTGTGAGACACTTCTCGAGCCATTCATCTCAAGAATTGTGGACTGCTTATCTCGAGCCCTTTGTCTCTGAGATGGCCTGTCTAAGCAGGACATTCCTCCATCCATAAGGAGGATCACTAGGCCACTGAGGCATTCAGGAGAGGAAACGGGCTGAAGCCGACAAGCATGTAAGAATGTGGAGGCTACCATTCTCACAGAAACTGTAGTCTTTGAGATAAGATACTGGTTTCTGGTGTTGATCACGCAAAGGTCGTTGTCAGGGGATGCAATGAGTCTACGGAATTCCTGACAGTTCGAGAACAGCGCGACCTTGAGCAGCTTGTAGTATATCCTTGAAGAGTCTGGAAAGATCCGAGAAGACCAGTACAAAAACAAGATACTGATAAGAAGAACCGTCCTAACGAACTCACCAATCATGAATTGTTAGTTACTAACCAAACCAATCATTTACTAACACATACTCTAAAGAAGGGTATAAAAAGCTGTGTTAGAACAATAAAGTAGCCATTTTGCATGATCTATTACTTGTCGTGTCCGTCTCTACTGCGACAAATAGTGACCCCGATGCGTCTGAGTGAACAGATCATTTAAAGGCGATAAATCCAGCACTAGCAAGAAGTATACCGGCAGCGACGAGAGCTGCGAAAGAGTATACCGGCAGTGAGACAAGCTGTGGAGACGGAGCCCGGTGAAGCTGAGAGCAGTGGAATCTGCCTGGTCCGGACCTGAGCCTAGACACCTAATAAGGTGAGCCACCGGGGACAAAACTGTTAGAATGGGGCAGGACTTAACAAAAGAAAAGGAGATGATTTTGTCTACCTGGAAAGCCCTATTAAAAAGAAAAGGGGTTAAAACCCCAGAACAAAGCCTGAAAAGGATTTTAATATGGTGTAAGATGCAAGGCTTTCAAGCCACAACAGTTACTGCATTCAGTGTGGGTGCATGGCAAGCAGTGGGATGGAAAATGTTTGGTGAGATCTCTAAAGGACAGAAAGAGCTGTGTAAGTTGGCGATCGTATGGCGTCTATTACGCGAGACCCTGAAGGAATGGAAAGCAGAATGTGATGCGAAAGATCAGCAAAAGAAAGATGAGGACTCAGAAAATGTTAGCAATGAAAAAGTTTCTGCTCAAGTAACAGCTGCAGCCAATGCTGCAATCTCAGCAGTTGCAGGCAGAAAACCCCTCACGGGCAAAATCAGATCATACCCTTATTCACCTCCTCCTCCTCCGCCATTAATTACTTTACCGGGCGATGAGGGGCCCTCCTCACCTACTGGTGCGGCAGCGGAAGGGGTGACTCCATCAGCCCCCCCCGAGGAGAAAAATGTGGCGATTAACACCGAGCCGGAAAGTGTGGGCCGTACTGAAATTGAGGGCCGAAAGGACAGTGAGAGTCAAACTGAATGTGAGGGCCGAACGGAAAGTGAGAGCCAAAATGAAACTGAGGCAGAAAAATCTCTAATTGACGCTATGCGATCTCTGCAGCTCGCAGATAAAACCATACCGAAAGAACCCCTGCCATGCACTCTCCCTCCATCCACAATAACTGTAGTCCCGAGATCCCCTGATCAATTCTGGGAGGGAGTTAGAAGATATGCTGCCGACTCTGGCAACTGGGATCTAGTAGAACGCCTCAGCCCGTGCTCTCTAACACCAGCATTTCTAAAGCCTCTAGATAAAGCAGCAGAGGCTCCTGTTACATTTCCTGTTTTCAAAGCTGCTGCAGGCACAAACCGGCACGATGAGCACAATCCAATCGGCTGGAGAGTAGTGCAGGATTTGCAGAATAAAGTACAAAAATTTGGAATCAATTCTCCTGAGGTGATGCAACTTATTCGTATAATCAGCACAGATCTGCTGTGTCCATATGACATTATGCATCTGGCACAAGTGCTGTTTCAGCCCGTACAATTGCAAGTATTTCAATCTACTTGGAGGCAGATGGCACGCACAGCAGCACAGCATAATTTACGACTGCTACAGGGTGACCCGAGATTAGGCCTTGGAGAGGATGCTTTGCTTGGTGAAGGGCCATATAGTAACCCTCAGCTGCAGGCTACATGGCCTCCGATTGTTCTTGAACAGGCACAAAATATAGGCCTTATGGCATTAAAGCGAACCATGGACATGGCAGCTCCGAAGCAAAAATATGCCACTATCCACCAAGGCCCCAGAGAACCCTTTTTACAGTTTGTAGAAAAAATATCTGCCGCCCTGGAAAAACAGGTAGAAGATGAGGTCTTAAGGCAAATGCTATGCAAACGGTTGGCAAGAGATAATGCTAATGAGGACTGTCAAAAGATCATACAGGCTTTACCAGGAGATCCTTCTGTCCCCGACATGGTAGCTGCATGTTCTAAAGTTGGGACACTGGAACACACGGTGACCACCATAGCCAATGCTATGAGAAATTCTGGAAAGTGCTGTGGGTGTGGCAGCGAAGGGCACATCAATGTAACTTCTCCACACAAAACATCATCAGGTAAACAACCGGTGCACCACTCACCGGAGATTATTTGCAAGAAATGCGGAAAATTAGGATATTTTGCAAAACAATGTCGTTCCAAATTTCATGCTAATGGGCAGCCGCTACAGGGAAACCACAAAACGAGCGCGAGAGGGCGCGCGAGGACAACAAGTCCCCTCCCGACAGCCGGCCACCTCCCCTCTGCGAACAAGTGTCAGCCGCAACAGCTGGCTCAGCAGGGCTGGATGTATCCACCGCCGACACAGTAACTCTAGTCACGAACGACATCGTTAAGGTCCCTTTTAATGCAAGGGGTCCTATCGGACGAGGACTGAGTGCATTGCTATTGGGAAGATCAAGTAGCACGTTAAATGGAATAATTGTACGTGTGGGAGTTATTGATGCTGATTTTACAGGTCAAATTTGCGCGATGGTTTTGACCCCCTACCCACCAGTAACAATCCCAAAAGGTACTCGCATTGCTCAATTTGTTCCTTTTTCGAGTTCTATTTCAAAAGCAGAACAGTGACTGCGATGCAATGGAGGCTTCGGCTCTACGGGACCCCCTCAGTTCTGCTGGTCTCAGACTGTCTCATCATCCCAACCACATATGACGTGCATGCTGTCGAATCATGGAAGATCGCCGACTACAGTAAGGCTTGCAGGGCTCCTGGACACCGGAGCTGATGTGACTATTATTGCCGATTATCTGTGGCTGTCCACCTGGCCCACAGAGGAGGCTGGTATGGGAGTAGTGGGGCTGGGAGGCTCTGCGCGAGCAAAGACGGCAGACACACCAGTTCTGATTACCAATCCTGAGGGCCAACAAGCAGTTATTAAACCATATGTGACGGCAGCTCCCCTCAATTTATGGGGGAGGGATTGCTTGTCGCAATGGGGGGTGAGAATTACCACGGATTTTTAACGAGGGCCACTGTGCTGCAGGGTGTTAGACAACCCACGCTTGTTTTAACCTGGTTAACAAATAACCCTGTGTGGGTGGATCAGTGGCCCCTACCAATTGAAAAATTAAAGGCCCTGCAAGAATTGGTAGCAGAACAACTAGCTGCCGGACACATTGAACCATCTCACAGTCCGTGGAATACTCCAGTGTTTGTGATAAAAAAGAAATCAGGTAAATGGCGATTTTTGCATGACCTGCGGCAAGTCAATGCTGTCATGGCCACGATGGGGGCTCTGCAACCAGGCATGCCTTCACTTGCCATGATCCCTCAAGATTGGGAAATCATTGTCATGGACCTTAAGGGTTGGTTTTTTTTACAATTCCATTAGCTCCCCAAGATAAAGAAAAATTTGCATTTTCTGTGCCTTCTATCAATCATGCAGAACCAGCAAAAAGGTATCAATGGAGAGTTCTGCCGCAGGGCATGAAAAATTCACCAACCATTTGTCAATGGTTTGTAGCACAAGCTCTGTCACCTGTAAGGGAAAAATTCCCTACTAGTTATTGTTATCACTATATGGATGACATTCTGTTAGCATCAGACAACAAGGAGCAGTTGAATGACATGAAAAATTTGGCCATGAATTCGCTACAACAATATGGGTTAGTTATTGCCCCTGAAAAAGTGCAAAAAATAGCACCCTGGAAATATTTGGGAATGACAATTACAAGCAAGCAGGTTGTGCACCAACCTGTGAAACTTAACCTTGCGGTTAAGATACTCAATGATGTACAGAAATTAATGGGATCCTTGAACTGGATCAGGCCCTATCTTGAACTGACCAATTCTCAGTTACAACCTTTATTGGACTTATTAAAACATTCCAATGATCCAACAGAACCCAGAATATTAAATAAGGAAGCGTTAAATGTAATTCACATGGTGGAACAATGTATATACAAGAAATTTGTTTCTCGAATTGATCTGTCTCAATTGGTACAATTCTTTGTACTAATTGACAAAACCGTGCCATTTGGTGCCTTGGTGCAGTGGAATTCTGAGTGGGATGACCCATTACATATTTTAGAATGGATGTTTTTGTCATTCCGGCCACGAAAAACTGCTTCTGGCTTGTTTGAACTTATTGCTGATGTAATCATAAAAACCAGAAAACGATGTGTAGAACTAATAGGACGTGATCCAGCTACGATTGTTTTACCTGTTCAAAATTGGTATTTTGAATGGTGTCTGGCAAACAATTACGAGCTGCAAGCGGCCATGGCGGGTTTTCAAGGGCAGATCTCGTATCATCTACCGTCACACCCGCTACTGAAATTTGCTCAAGAAATACCACTTGGTCAGAAATCTTTAAGCCAGCCAGAACCTGTGAAAGGCCCCACTGTCTTTACAGATGGTTCTGGAAAAAACAGGTAAAGCAGCAGTATTGTGGTATGAAAACAACAACTGGAACAGCAAAGTAGTATATCAAAATGGTTCTCCACAAGTAGTAGAGCTGCGTGCACATGGCACATTGAAGCGGCTGCTTCAAAAAACAAAAAGGGGGAATGATTGGGGAGCCACCACAGGCATGTTTAGATAAAGCAGTTTATGTTCTTAACTCTCTCCGTTATGGGGATAATTCTTCCCTACCTCCTCTTTCTCAACACTTCTCTCTTTTCAACACAGAATTTACAAAAGGGTATCAAAGTACATGTTAAAGATTTAGTTAACTGGTCAGTGGAATGGACCATGTGAGCTATTAACCTGGGGGCAAGGTTATGCTTGTGTTTCCACAGATGCAGGCCCACAATGGACTCCCGCTCGATTTGTGCGACCGTCATCATCTGGAACATCCCAGAGGGTGCGGCAATATAAATACCACCTCAACCAAAAACTAAGTGTAGGTCACCTTGGCCAATATAACAGGTCAAGATTCTCTGTGCATTGCAACCGCATCACAAAGCCCATGAACCAATAGACAGGATGGCTATGACTCGTGCAGCGCACCTGGCCAGCGAGCACATGTGTCATAGGTTGCAACTGAGGCGGATTTTGGCACCCGCTGGCCACGTGTGCTGAAATCCGTTCCTCTGCAAATGTATAAATACCGGGATTTTCCAAAGAGCATCGGGCTGGTGTACAGCAAGGCCATCGTTGCCTCTGTGGGGACGCCCACGGAAAGCTGGCACCTACCGATTGCTGGGCTGAGTTCACGGAGCAAGACAGCACAAGAATATACAGATGGTTCATCTACCTCACAGTCCTCGGATGGACGTACTCATGGATACTGCCGCAAACCAAAGAACAAGCAATCCCTTTTTCATAGGTTTAATAGGGGGTCCCACTGACATCAACAAAGTTTAAGAACTTATTGATGGAGACCCCTGTGCAGCAGGTCATGGACTCAATGGATGGGAATGCCTGGTTTCCACAGATCGGGCATTCACCCTCATTGCCACCCCAGGAATCACAAACTCTGGGGTCCCTGAATACAGACTGGTGTAGTATTATCTGATTTACTGCTAGACTTTGATAGTGTCAGACATGCTATGCTACAAAATAGAGCTGTAATTGATTTCTTGCTTTTAGCACAAGGACATGGTTGTGATGAGTTTGAAGGGATGTGTTGTATGAATTTATCCGATCACTCAGAATCCATTTTCAGCAGTATTCAACAATTAAAGAAGGGAGTCAAGAAGCTGACAGAAAGTGATGAGTTAGATTGGCTGACGAAGATGTTTGAGGGTTGGGGATTGTCTGGATGGTTGATATCTCTGCTCAAGACTGTGGGGGTAGTGATCTTGGTTGTGATAACTATGCTCCTGATGTTGCCCTGTCTTTTCAGCCTTCTGCAAAGGGCCCTGCAGAGGGCAGCCGGGACAATATTTTTAGCACAAATACAAAAAGGGGGAATTGTCGGGGGATGCAAGAGTCTACGGAATTCCTGACAGTTCGAGAACAGCGCGACCTTGAGCAGCTTGTAGTATATCCTTGAAGAGTCTGGAAAGAGCCGAGAAGACCAGTACAAAAACAAGATACTGATAAGAAGAACCGTCCTAACGAACTCACCAATCATGAATTGTTAGTTACTAACCAAACCAATCATTTACTAACACATACTCTAAAGAAGGGTATAAAAAGCTGTGTTAGAACAATAAAGTAGCCATTTTGCATGATCTATTACTTGTCGTGTCCGTCTCTACTGCGACAGGTCGTGTGATAGATGAAACCTGCAGTGCGTGAACGGTGCATGAACAATATGTATGTGCATACCTCATCGAAATACGCCCTATAAAAAAATGTGGAGACAAGCTGTGGTGTGCGCCCACCACCGAAGAATTGAAGACTGAGGACCAATGGGATGCTGCTGGATCCATGGTGGTGACTATTGCAACTCTATCCTGACTGCTTGCTTTATTTCTGCCTTTTCTTCCATTCTATTCTATCGCTACTATTTTCTACTTTGGATAATAAAAGCTCTTTTGGGTATATGGCATTTGACCTCGTTTGTGTCTTAATCTCGCTCTTGGGATCATATCGAAACCTTCCCTGACATTGGATCGGGACACTCTCTTGCAAGAGCTGCCAGCTCCTGGCGGGATCTCTGCTCTTCCTCCTGTTTCCCTGGCTCCCGGAACCCCCCTGTATACCATTATGAGTCAGAAGAACTTGTTACATCCTGCTAATACATAAATGCCACTGAGCTGACTGAAATGTTCTGTTTAAGCATTGAAAACTGCTTATTGCAGGATTGTTTCTTCTAAAACATTTGACATATCTACTGTAAGAGGCTTTTCACAAGATGGACTACCAGCCTTATCTGATACAGTAATTTAAATATTTGCAATCTGATATTCTGGGATGTTTTAGGATCTACATGATATGGAAGTTTAAAAACTTCATAGATGTGTCTAGGCCTTACCAAGGGACAGCTCACCCAAGGGTTTAACCTTGCCCTGCATGCCTGGCCAGCTCAGTACATAACAGTATTTCTGCTCCCCCCCCATACCTGACAAACTTCATAGGTAGGAGGACAATAGGTAAGTGCCAAGTATCTAATTAGCAGCACCAAATGATGAGCAATAGAGACAATTTTATATGCTTCTAGCATAGTCCAGTGCAACTAATCAAAAGTACAGAAGTGGTACAAATATTTATGAGATGGTTTATTTGTAATATGAGAATGTTGCACAGCTGTGAGTCTTTCTAATACTACCAGGCAGCTAATGTCTTCTTGCCTCCTCTGGTAACTCCATAGCAGAAGCATGGGGATGAACTGCATCCACAAAGCCATGTAAGAAAAAAACTGTGAAAGGAATAGGGAGTAGGTCAAATACAGCTGAATAAAACAGTTTTTCAGGGTTCAGGTGTTCATGACAAAATCTTATAGAACAAGGATGGAGGAAGCCAGTCTAGCAGTTGCACACATCTTTATCACTTTCTACTCAATTGCCTGTGCTCCAGATCATGCCACATAGGAGTATCTACATGACTCTGCACATCTCTATCTAGATATCGCTGGATCTGCCAAGTGATAAAACACTATTTTTGGTGTGTTTGAGTAGCCAAACAAAGAGTTTTGACAGAAAGATGGCAGTTCTGTGAGACAGCCTGTGAGGGACTGAGAGACTGTGAGAGACTGGCAACCACTTTGTCTCAAACAACCAAGTAGGTAGCCGTAAGCAGCTGAAACAGGACATGCCCTGCTGAGGTGGGGTAGTGAACTGTTTCTGGGAGGCTTTCTAGCAGTTGTGCCTCGAAGAGGCTTTCTGGCGATTGTCTTTCTGGGAAGTTTTCTAGCGGTTTCACTTTGGATGTTTTGCCACAGGCCCTTACCATGGCAGGTGTGTAAACAAGTTAAATGGGATAAGGGGACATCAGCGACAACCCCCCCCCCCCCAAGAACTTTTGAGAAAATCCCACAACGCATGTGCAAAGGGGGCTCAGACAAGGGTATAAAAGAGGGGGAGACCAACCCCAGGCGTGCACCTGCCGCCTGAGGAATCCAGACAGCTACTACTGAGACTCTTTCCTTGCTGGATCCAAGGGTGGTGATACTTACCTCTCCTTTTTTCTCTTTCTTCTCTCTCTCTTTCTTATCTCTTCTCCTCCTCCTACCTTGCTGTTAGGAATATTTTGCTATGGCTGTTAGGTGTCAAGTTTTTTATTCGAAATATCTGCTATTCCAAATTTAGCCACACTTGTGTTCTAAGTCAACGTTAAATAAAACATATTTTGAGCATTTAGGAGCCACTGTTGTGACTCCTGCCCTGGGATTCAATGAGCAAAATGGGGTATTGAAATTGTTCCTGTCCTTCCTGAGTCATTGCTGTGACTCCTGTGTGCAGCAACAGACTATCCAGAAGATCGCCTCCCCCGAGCCCACTAAGTGGGACAGGACACAGCCTGAGATGGCAGGGCCTGAAAGTCAGGTTGGTGAGGAAGGAACGTCAGGACAAACAGCATCTTCAAGCTGACCAAATTCCCTAGACTTTAAACCTAACCCAGAGCTTGCAGCTTCCCTCTTTACCCAGATACAATATTCAAGCTGTTACTGATATTTGCAAAAGGGCCACAACCTATTTATCTCTTCAAAACCTCTAATTTCCCTGTATTTACCTTCACTAATGTGTGGTAAATGTGGCATGGTAAAAGCACATAGACCCTGTAAAAGATACTTCCTTTTCAGCCTGCACGTTTGTACTCTATGGAGGATTTAGGACTTATCACCCACTCACTGGACTCACACGGGAATGCACAGCACATATTTGTCATTCAGTTAACCATTAACTGAAAACCCTTATGAACCTGGACACCAAATTTTGTGGCTTTTACAGCTTAGTCATCATCCACCTTGAAGGAAGCGAGGGGGACCTATAAATCACTCCAATTAATCACACCACCACCCCAAAAAAGTGGTCAAAGCACTCCAGAAACAAAACCATATGGCACAACCATGTCAGATCTGTTTATATAAGGTGTTCCTAGAAACAGCAGTAGTGTAATACCAGATTTCCATGTACTGAATCAATATTTGAGCTTTTGAGACCAGATGTTTTATAAGATGCCATTAAGTGAGCAGGTTCAAAACAGGCTGTGGAGGGTTCCTCAGACCCTGTGCCTCCATTTGCTTTCCTCAATCTCATAGCATCAACATGCACTGATTGATTGGATTCAGCAGACCCAAACAGATTGCAACTGTCGTGCCTTGTTTTTTCTCAAAGAGTTTTATACATTTAGGACCAGCAATAACAAGCTAATGAACTGCTTGTTTACTTGAATAACAGCTCCTGGTCGATATGCTTGTTGGATTACACAGGCTTTCAGAGGTCTCATTTTTGCATTGCACTGTTTCTAGGCTGTGATACAAGGTTTTAGCTATACATTAATGAACACCTGCATGGCTGGTGGCATTTGTCTGTCATTCTTAATACAGAAAAACATAGACTGTGATGACTGGCTTACCATGCAAATTAATCTGTATGTTGTAACTCCATTATGTCATACTGCATATGACAGTATGTATTTTGCATTATCTGGCATTTTAAGCCACTATCTGAAAACCAGAATGCTTTACAGTTGTGGCAGGTTGACCCTGGCTGGACGCCAGGTGCCCACCAAAGCCGTTCTATCACCCCCCCCTCCTCAGCTGAACAGGGGAGAGAAAATATAACAAAGGGCTTGTGGGTCCAGATAAGGACAGAAGAGATCGCTCACCAATTACTGTCACGGGCAAAACAGACTCAGCTTGGGGAAAATTAACTTAATTTATTAGCAATCAACCAGAGTAGGGTAATGAGAAATAAAACCAAATCTCAAAACACCTTCCCTCCACCCCTCCCTTCTTCCCAGGCACAACTTCACTCCCGGATTCTCTACCTACCCCTGCCAGCGGCGCAGGGGGATGGGGAATGGGGTTTACGGTCAGTTCATCACGTTGTCTCTGCCGCTTCATCCACTTCAGGGGCAGGACTCATCACACTCTTCCCTTGCTCCAGCATGGGGTCCCTCCCATGGGAGACAGTCCTCCATGAGCTTCTCCAATGTGGGTCCTTCCCACAGGCTGCAGTTCTTCATGAATTGCTCCAGCATGGGTCCCTTCCACAGGGTGCAGTCCTTCAGGAGCACACTGCTCCAGCATGGGTCCCCCATGGGGTCACAAGTCCTGCCAGAAAACCTGCTCCGTGGGCTCCTCTCTCCACAGATCTGCAGGTCCTGCCAGGAGCCTGGTCCAGCGTGGGCTTCCCATGGGGTCACAGCCTCCTTCGGGAACACACCTGCTCCAGCGTGGGGTCCTCCACGGGCTGCAGGTGGAGATCTGCTTCACCGTGGACCTCCCTGGGCTGCAGGGGGACAGCCTGCCTCACCATGGTCTTCCTCATGGGCTGCAGGGGAATCTCTGCTCCGGCGCCTGGAGCACCTCTTCCCCCTCTTTCTTCACGGACCTTGGTGTCTGCAGGGATGTTTCTCTAACATGTTCTCACTCCTCTCTCTGGCTGCCGTTTCTGTATGTCCCAGCAACTTTTTTTTCCTTCTTAAAAATGTTATTACGGAGGCGTTACCACTATCGCTGATTGGCTTGGCCTTGGCCAGCCAGCGGCGGGTCCTTCCCAGAGCCGGCTGGTATTGGCTCTGTCAGACACAGGGGAAGCTTCCAGCAGCTTCTTACAGAAGCCACCCCTGTAACCCCCCCTGCTACCAAAACCTTGCCACACAAAGCCAATACAACAGTCTACTGAGAATTTTATATCTTCATAAAATACGGTGCTTTGTATGAATAAAATCCAAGTTACCTATATCCTGCTGTGTAGCAGGGTGGATTAATTCAAGAGAGAGCAAGTGTTAACTCTTTCAATATTTTTCTCAGAGAGAAGCAAACTTAATGTCTGCCAGGAGCTCGTCAAAGCACTCAGGCTGCTGAGATAATGGATGACATAAGTATACCTTTCTGCTTTGTTTTTTCCCACTCTCCACTGCCTACTCCCAAGTCGGCTGTAGCCTGCTACCTGCAGAAGAATATTGGAGCCTCTTGCTATTCAGGCTGATTTGTTGTTTCCAATCTGATTGATGATATACTGTGTAAGTGTTCTGTATTATTAATAATATTAATTATTATATGATCATAATAATTATTAATTATTAACCTTTAATTAATTTAAAGCAAATGATAACCATGTTTATGACAGCTTTCCTATGTGAACAGAGATTGCTTGGGAAGACAGATAATTCCAGTGGTCAGAATATGGATTTGAATGGACAGAAACTCAAATTTTGCTTTGTTTGTTTCCTTTTTGATAAATCATTTGAAGAGTGGCTGCAAAGACTGAAAATGACTGGTGGTTTGTGTGGCATGGTTTTTTTTGGTAGCAGGGGAGGGGCCTCGGGGTGGCTCCTGTGAGAAGCTGCTAGAAGCTTCTTTGGCTCCAAGTCGGACCCGCATATGGCCCAGGCCAACCCAATCAGTGACAGTGGCAGTGCCTCTGGGATAACATAATTAAGAAGGGGAACCTGCAGTGAGTAGGGGGATTGGAGTGCGAGAGGAACACTTATGCACATACTGAGGTCAGTGAAGAAGAAGAAGGAGGAGGAGGAGGGGCGCCTGAGGAGGTTGATGCCCCTGCAGCCCGTGGTGAGACGGCAGGCTGTCCCCCTGCAGCCCATGGATGTGAACGGTGGAGTGGAGGCCCCCGAAGATGG